>NC_073628.1:59028448-59338706 GCF_029407905.1 Bubalus kerabau
TGAGGCTCCAATGTGCCCCTTAATATTCTCCATGGAGTTTAGTGCAACAATCTTATGTCTATTGTGTTACTAAAAATTTATTTCACGTGAGCCTCAGGAAGGGCTATACTTGAGCTCTAGACTTCCTGTATAGGTAACATCACCTTCTCACAAATATCTGTTTGGGAACTGCCCCTTTCAGAGGAACATTCTAAGTGTCTGTGGTGTGGAGAGTTATGAAATGTGCTCCCTGCCCTCAAGATGCAAAAGGAGAATAAAGATCTGTCCATCTACTTATCTATCTGTCAGCACAGATATGCACACACACATACCCCACAACATAACTGCCAAACCAGTGAGACAGAAAATAGAATGTCTTTAACAGATTTGAAGACTTGTACTTCACTCATTGTGTGATTTATTTACTTAGTCTTTCTATTTATAGTTTATTGATTAGATTAGTCTGTTCCTTCATCTGTAAATGAGGATGACAATGACACTCAAGTAAGGTTTTATGTTTTTGTTTTTTAAAATTAAATGAAATGTTGTAAGTGAAGTGCTTAACATGGTGCTTAGGACATAGACAGATACACCTGTTATTGCTAACAAGAAATGTAGTTCAGAGAAACCAAAGATTGTTGTGTGCCAGAGTTGGTCAGGTGCACTCACAAATGTGATAATGTGATTTGAAAGAAAAAAAATATTTTTTTTGGTCATTTGGTCATTCAGAAAATGTGTATTTGGACTTTGTCCAAGGTTCCTGGCTCACAGCTCCCAAAACTCTGATAATATCCTAAGTAAAGATGATGAGAAAGTGTCTAATGAACTAACTTCGGAACCCCAACTAAAGAAGGGTGCTCAAGTCGCTTCAGTCATGTTTGACTCTTTGGACTGTAGCTCGCAAGGCTCCTCTTTACCTGGGTTTCTCCAGGCAAGAATACTGGAGTGGGTTGCCATGCTCTCCTCCAGGGGATCTTCCCGACCCAGGGATCCCATGTCTCCTGTGTCTCCGGCATAGCAAGTGGATTCTTGACTGCTGAACCATGAGTAAGCCCAAAGATGGACAGTGGCTGCTAATCATGATTAGAGGGTTGGAATTATCAGTCTTACCCTCTGCCTCTGGTGAGGAGGCAGGGGTTGGAGGTTGAATCGATTGCTAATGACCAATGTTTTTATTAGCCATGCCTATGTGATAAAGCCTCCATAAAACCCCCAAAAGATGGGACTTAGAGAGCTTCTGGTTGGTGAATACGTACAGGTGCAGGAAAACTGGCATTTCTGGAGATGGAATGGAAGCTCTGTGCCCCTTTCACACACTTTGCCCCTTGCATCTCTTCCGTATGGCTGTTCCTGAGTTATATCCTTTTACAATAAATCTGGTAAGTTAAATATTTCTCTGATTTCTGTGAGGTGCTCTAGAAAATTCACTGAACCCAGGTATACTCTATGACTTTAATCTTTTATTTATGGAAGACGCAAAATTATGAAAGCTTTCCAAGTCCTGATAAACCTAACGTCTGTTTCTTAAAATTATGTGTATTTGCCAATATTTTAAAATTATTAACTAAATCCTCCAAGGCTTTGTGAAATTTGATATAATGTCTTTGTATGGATTAATTCTTATTTCATTATTGAAGTAATTTCAGAAAGCATTTTCTAATATTCTCTTCTATAAAAGATGCAAAAACACAGAACACTCTTGGGATTGATGGGTACGGAAGTGGTAAGGTATTCTGGATTTGCACAGTCCCTACAAGTTTTCACAGAACAATGTCTCTTGATCACAAATGTTTCTTTAGTAACTTTAGTTAAAAAAAAAAACAAACTGACTCTAAGCTTTAATTACTGAAAGTCTTCCACTGTCCTCAAGTAGCCCATTCTCTCTGCTGAGGGCAGTGTATTGCCAAGACCATGGTCTGCGTGGAGCAGAACTGCACTGACTCAGTCCCTCCCTTGTGTGACCTTGGGAAAGTTACTGTACTTCTCTGTGTTTCCTCATCTATGAAATGAAAATAATAATAATAATGCCTACCTCATAGGGTTGTTTGGGAGAATTAAATGAGTTAATATTTGTTAAATGCTTCAAGTACTGCCGGACATTTTAAGGTAAATGCTTATACTCATATTTGGCTAAACTTATTGAAAAAAACAGTTGTATACAAGGTGAGGATCAGTTCTCTTTCCCTCAGATACCCTTATACATACCTCCTTTCCTTAATTTCCAGCCACATGGTAATAGAGGAGCACAGTCCTTCTTTGGTGCTTCCTTCATAGCTCAGTTGGTAAAGAATCTGCCTGCAATGCTGGAGACCCGGGTTCGATCCTTGGGTTGGGAAGATCCCCTGGAGAAGGAAATGGAAACCCACTCAGTATTCTTGCCTGGAGAATCCCATGGACAGAGAAGCCTGGCAGGCTACAGTCCGTGAAGTCACAAGAGTTGGACACGACTTAGTGACTAAACCAGCACCACCACATTTCTTCTTTGTGAATAATTCCAATTATCTTATGGGCAATGAAATTTATTGGGAAGGATAAAAGTCTTTCAATCGATCACTTTAGTTGAATGCTGCTTTGTTTAATGTGCTGCTTTGTTTAAACAACAACAACAACAAAAACCTCTTCTCTCTCTTTCACCATTGAAGGTTGTATTCCACCACCTGAAGTTAAACATGGACACTTTACGTATATTCAAAAACAAACATGGGGAACTGATGTGGTTGAGTATGAATGTCAGGAAGGATATACTCTTGTTGGAGAGGCTAGAATCTCCTGCAGATTTTTCAGCTGGTCACCACCGGCTCCTCAGTGTAAAGGTAATCTAGGTTCTCTGGAGGCAGAATAGCACTAAGAGATAGAGCTACTATGGAGTAATTCAGAAGTGACTCTGAGAGAATGCGTCCTCCCAGCCAGAGGTAAAGTTGTCATGAGCATGTGCTTGAGCCTGAGTGAGGTCCACTGTGGTTTAATTCCCACATATCCAATAAATGGCACCTCAAATTCTTATAGAGGCCAGAACCTTTCATGGGAGAGTTGACTGATAGGGTTGACCTCCTTATTGGGTTAAGTGGCTATTATGGCAGAATAAGGAAAATGTTGCTAAAGGTTATTTAAATCATTTCACTCATAATAACTCCAGGAGCTGAGTTACTGGTGCTATTTTTTTTTTTTTTTTTACACAAGATGAAACTGAGGCAAGAAGACAGGTCCCATAGGGCAGAAGTTAACAGCTCAGAACAGCCCCTAGGCTCTCACTTTTGCTCTGCCGCTGCAATTATGTGATGTGGGGCAAGGCGTTTAACTTCCCTGTGTCTCAGTTGCCTCATGTCTAAGGTGGAGATAACCATAGGGCCTCCCTCACAGAGTTGCTGAAAGCTTACTTTAAATGATGTATATATTGTGTTTGCACACAGGTGATTCCAGCCAGAGCTCCATAAATACTTGCCAGTATTGGTAGTAGTAGTAGTAGTGTATCAGTAGCGTAGAAAAGAAAGGTAGAATTCAGCAATATTTTTATCCTTTTTAAATGATATTATTAGTGTTAAAATGTGTTGTATCTGAGATGTTCACAATGCTAAGAAAATGTGTCTTGATTACAGCTCTATGCCCAAAACCAGAAATATCAAATGGAAAGCTGTCTGTGGAGAAGGATCAATATGTCAGCTCTGAAACTGTCACTGCCAGGTGTGACCCTGGCTATAGGATGGTTGGTTCCCAGAACATCTTTTGCTCAGAGAACAAATCTTGGAGTCCGGATGTGCCCAAGTGTGAGAAGGTGAGTAACAGCCAATGAATTTTATGTCATATGACACCTCAAAATTAATTAAAGGAAAATGGGATGGTTCATAAAATAGAAAAAGAAATAATATGTCTTAAAGGTCTATTTCAGTTGGGGGGGGTGAATTTACAAGGTGTCTATTGGCTCTTTCCACCTTACAGTGGGTCATCTCAGGTGTGTGAACAAAAGAGTCTTATTGACCAGATATCTAGTCTTTGGTATTTCCTCCAATAAATTATGTGGTTTTGCTCCATTTCTGGTTGGTCAGCAGAACTGATGTGCTAGTTGTTTTTTGGGGAGATTTCCTTCCTGCTTATACTTCCTCTGTGTTTGGCACTGATGCTGATTATTATTTGAGAACAAACACAGACTGAGCTCTCAGGAAAATATTTTTCTAGGATACAAAATATTTTTCTGGAGTTTCCTACCCATCATTGGTCCTGGGGTTGTTCTTCATTTTTCAGTCTTCCTTATGTCATAAGACTTCCTGAAGAAGCTCACCCTTTACAAGGATGAGGAAACTTTCTGAAATCATTCTTTTTGTTTCCTCTTTCAGGTATCTGCTGAAGTTTGTGAGGCAGTCTTGAAAGGCCAAAAACTCCTACAGTGTCACCCAAATGCCATGGAAGCAAAGGTGGTCCTGGAGTTACATAAATTGTCTCTGGAGATTGAAAAACTGGAGCAAGAAAAACGCAAATTGGAAATTGCTTGAGGCTTTCTCTTGGATACATTCTCAGGAAAGAAGTTGCAGTATCAGTATGCTTCACTGTGCAGGAGAGTTCTCGCCACACTCACACAAAATACAGGATGCTTGGGGCTGGTGCACTGGGATGACCCAGAGGGATGGTATGGGGAGGGAGGTGGGAGGGGGTTCAGGATTGGGAACATGTGTACACCCGTGGCAGATTCATGTTGATGTATGGCAAAACCAATACAATATTGTAACGTAATTAGCCTCTAATTAAAATAAATAAATTAAAAAAATACAGTATTTTTTACCTTACTAACTTCTACAGTTGTGACTTTCTTATTCTTTGATTAGCTGTAGGATCTATAGTGATGCTTATTCCTGATGCTGATAATTCATATCTTCTCTCTTTTTGCTTCCTGACCAGTCTGCCTTGGATTTATCAATTCTATTGATACATGTTTTATGGCTTAGAATGTGGCACTTGCTCAATATTCCATGTATTCTTGTAAAGACTGTGTGTTTTGCTGCTGAGTGGTACTCCCTATAAATGTCAATTAGGTAAAGTTGGTTGCTAATATGGTTCCAGTCTTCTCTATCCTGGTTGATTTTCAGTCTATTTGTTCTATCAATGATTGGAAGAAGGGGTATCAAAATTCTCTTTGTAGGTTTGTCTATTATTTCCTGTAGCTTTTAGTTTTTGCTTCCTATACTTTAAAGTACTATTATTAGGGGCATAAATGTTTAGAATTTGTATCTTCTTGATAACTGACCCTTTTTTATTATGTAATAAACTTCTTTATCTTTCAGAATGTTTTTTTGTTCTCAAATATATTTGAACATAATTTGGTTGATATTAATATAACCCATTATCTTTTATTTTTCTGTAAATTTCTAGAATAAATTCTGAGAGCCAAAATGTATAAATTTCAGTAGCTACATTTAAAAAGTAAAAATAAATATTTGAAATTAATTTCAATAATATATTTTATTTAACCCAAATTTTCAAAATAGAGTCATTTTGATATGTAATCAATGTGAAAGTTATTAGCATTGTATTTAACATTCTTTTCTTCATACTAAATGCTAAAAATGCAGTATATATATATATAAGTATATATATATATATATACTTAAATGCAGTATATATAAGTGTATATATATAATTATATATATGCAGTATAATAAGTATATATATATATTTAAATATATATATATACACACACTGTATTTAAGTATAGATATATTTAAATTAAAGCACATCTAAATTTTAACTAGCCATATGGCTACTGAAATACTCAGTAACCATATGTGGCTAATAACTGTATTATACAAAGCGATTCCAGATTTTCCACAATGTGTATGTTAACAAGTATTAGTATACCTTGCAATCTGGAAGCTGTAAAGAAGAAAAGTGCAGAGAATGAAGTGCCAGGTACAAGACATGAGGATGTTTCTCTATGGGTAAATTATGCAACATTATAGAAATGCTAGTACTTGAAGTTAAGGAGTAATTGAAATTAAAAGAACTCAATATGCTAATTACGGCAGCTCTTAAAAATTCACATAGTAATGGTATGCTACTCAAACTTTAACTATTGAGTTCCTGATTTGGAAACCATTTATATAGTTGTTTACGAAAATGATAGTCTTTTATCCCAAGCCATACAGAATGGCGCTTTGTGCTATAGACACTAGTGTGGATTTGGGGAACTAGAGATGGTATAGGACATGTCCCAGGCTTCCGAAGGGTCCCGTGGGAGTGGAATGAGTACACTGAGTGGATAGAAAGGAAGGAAAGCCTGAGGAAGCCTGAGGCTTTGAAAAGGAAGCCTGAGGCCTGGGTTGGAGACTGCCCTTTTTTTGGCCTATGGCAAAAAATGGCCACAGATGCTTCCTGTCCTTGTATCTACATCTTTAAGAACCCCTCCAATTTGAGGTAGAAGCTTTCTTCATCCTTTGAGTTTGGGCTACTTTGTCATTTGCTTTGGCCAATGGGACAAAAGTAACAAATATGATATAAGCAGAACCTTGCAAATCACTTTGTGCATTAGGGTTCCCCTTGTTGCTGCTCTTGAAATCCTATGTCCACCATCATGTGAATAAGTCTAGGCTATCTTGCTGGCTGATGAAAGATATATGCCCCTTCTTTGTCTCAGCTGATAGCAGATATGTGAGGCCATGGGAACTAGCCAGTCTCCAGTCAACTCGCCGACTGACTACAGGCACCTAAGCTAGGCTAACTGAGACAAGCTGTGCTTGAACCATATCAGAAAGACTTCCCAGAAGAATCCTTGTTTATAAGTAGTTGCTTTAGGTAACTACATTTTGGGACTGTTTTGAAGCAAAAGCCAGTCAAAAAGCTCTTTTAATTTGCTTGCAGTTTGTAAAACTATGCCACAGAAAGGATTAAAGTTTTTGGTGGTCATGTCAAGTTATCCACACCAAGCATCTTGCAGGCAGGGCTTATTATACATGGGACAAATTTAGCTTACAAAGGACTGATTTAGATTTTTAAACATGAGATAACTCCTTTTTTGTTATTTTGTTGAGGTGGACATTGGTCTGGCTTTTGTGGTAAAGGCAAAATGGCAGAAACCTTGGAGGAAGAGACTGAGGTGTTCACCCAAAGCATTCTTTCCAACACATGAGAGTAAACCCTGACTTGAGTGCAGATGGAAAGTAAGTGTAACAGAGGCTTGTTCTCCTAATGCTGCTACAGACCATCTGATACCAAGAGCTGTTCTCTGTAACGGTGCGAGAGAAATGCCATGAGTGGCAGTGCAGACTTCTCCATGGTCCTAATGAATCAGGCCCAGCAAGGAAGCAGGAAACAGGAAGGCTTACAGAGACGCTACAGGCAATGCCCTGGAAAAACAGCTGTTCAGGGTGAGGGTGCTGAGGGCGATAAGGATATATCTCAAAATAACAATTATATTTTGTCTTCTTCCAGTTTATCTGAGAGAAAATCATGTAGTACATTTGTTTAAAAACAAATAATTCTTTGGAGCAAGGTAGCCATGGATAGAGAAAATTGCTATCAGAAAAAGTCAGCCAGAGAGGATGTTTACTGTATTGACAAAGGTTACGTATCTGAAGCACGGGTCATCAGAAGGGACCCAGAGTGCCCAGCCCGGTCTTGGGGGAAGAAATGAATCAGGAATCCAACATGATACCTTTAGAAACTGTGCAGCCTAGGAATAAATTTACCCAAGGAGATGAAAAACCTAAACCTGTAAGACTTGAGGAAAGAAATGAAAGACAACACAAATAAATGGAAAGGTATATTGTGCCCATGGATTAGAAGAATCAATATCCTTAAAATGTGCATACTATTCAAAACAATCTACAGACTCACTGCAATCCTTAACAAAATATAGGACAAGAGCAAGTTATTTGAAAATTTGTATGGAGCTACAAAAGACCCAGAATAGCCAAAGAAATCTTGTGAAAGAATAATACAACTGGAGATATCATACTTTCAGGCTTGGAACTATACTATAGATTTACAGTAATCAAAATAGTATGATTTTGGCACAAAAACAGACCCATGAATCAGTGGTACAAACTAGAATACAGAAATAAAACCATGTTCATATGATCAATTAATCTACAACAAAGGAGGCAAGAATATACAATGGGGAAAAGACAGTCTCTTTAATAAACAGTGCTGGAAAACTGAAGAGCTACATGCTAAAGAATGAATCTATATAATTTTCTTATATTATGTACCAAAATAAGCTCAAAATGGATTAAAGACTGAAATGTAAGACCAAAAGCCATAAAATTCCTAGAAAAACATAGGCAATAACTCTTTGACATCAGTCTTAGCGATAATTTTTTGTATATGTCTTCTTAGGCAAGGAAAACAAAATAAAAAATGAACAAATGGGACTACATCAAGCTAAAAAGCTTTTCATAGAAAAGTAAACCACCAACAAAATGAAAAGGTGAAAATATATTTGCAAATGATATATTTGACTAGGGGTTTATATCTAAAATATATAAACTAGTCATAAAACTCAATTTCAACAAAACAGAACAAAGTAGACAACTTGAATAGATGTTCTTTCCAAAGAAGACATACACATGACCAACATGAAAGTATGCTCAACGTAACTAATGATCAGGGAAATGCAAATCAAAACCACAATGAGCTACCACCTCACACACATCTGTCAGAAAGGCTGTTTTATTTTTTAAATTAATTAATTTATTTTAATTGGAGGCTAGTTACTTTACAGTATTCTAGTGGGCTTTGCCATACATTGACATGAATCAGCCACAGGTGTATATGTGTTCCCCATCCTGAACACCCCTCTCATCTCTCCTCCCCATCCCATCCCTCAGGGTCATCCCAGTGCACCAGCCCTGAGCACCCTGTCTCATGCATCGAACCTGGACTGGCGATCTATTTCACATATGATAACGTACATGTTTCAATGCTATTCTCTCAAATCATCCCACCCTCATCTTCTCCCGCAGAGTCCAAAAGTCTGTTCTTTACATCTGTGTCTCTTTTGCTGTCCCACATATAGGGTCATCGTTACTATCTTTCTAAATTCCATATATATGCGTTAATATACTGCATTGGTGTTTTTATTTCTGACTTACTTCACTCTGTGTAATAGACTCTAGTTTCATCCGCCTCATTAGAACTGATTCAAATGTGTTCTTTTTAATAGCTGAGTAATATTCTATTGTGTACCACAGCTTTCTTATCCATTCGTCTGCCGATGGGCACCTATATTGCTTCCATGTCCTGGCTATTGTAAACAGTGCTGCGATGAACATTGGGGTACATGTGTCTCTTTCAATTCTGGTTTCCTCGATGTATATGCCCAGCAGTGGGATTGCTGGGTCATATGGCTGTTCTATTTCCAGTCTTTTAAGGAATCTCCACACTGTTCTCCATAGTGGCTGTACTAGTTTGCATTCCCACCAACAGTGTAAGAGTCCCTAACCCTTTTCTCTGCACTCTCTCCAGCATTTATTGTTTGTAGACTTTTGGACAGCAGCCATTCTGACTGGCGTGAGATGGTACCTCACTGTGGTTTTGATTTTCATTTCTCTGATAATGAGTGATATTGAGCATCTTTTCATGTGTTTATTAGCCATCTGTACATAGAAGGGCTATTTCAGAAAGACAAGAAAGAAGCATTGGCAAAGATGTGGGGAAAGGGAGCACTTGTACACTGTGGTTGGAATGTAAATTAGTGCTGTCATGAAAAACAGTGTGAAAGTCGCTTGAAAATTTAAAAATAGAATGACCATATGATTCAGCAATTTTACTTCTGGGTGTTTATCCAAATAAAATTAAAAACAGATTAATTAGAAAAAGTTATATGCACCCCAATATTCAAATTGAAGCATTATTTACAATAGCCAAGATATAGAGTCAACCGAAGTATTCATCCATAGATGAATGGATAGAGAAGATATGATATGTATACATAGAGAATGAAAAGAATGAAAAATTTCCATTGCAGCAATATGAATGGATCTGCAGGGTGTTAGACTAAGTGAAGTAAGTCAGACAGAGGAAAACAAACACCATATGATTTCATTTATATGTAGAATCTAAATAACAAGACAAATTAACAAACAAAACAAAACAGAAACAGACTCAAAATGCAGAGAACAAACAAGTTTGTTGCCAGAGAGGAGGGGGTTGGGGGATGGATGAAATAGTTGAAGGGAATTAAAAGGTACAAACGTCCATCTGTAAGATAAATATGTCATGGGGATGAGATAGATATATAGGGAATGTGGTCATTAATATTAACTGTTATGATGATGGATGTAACTGGTCTTACTGATTATTTCATCATGTGTAAAATATTAAATCTCTATGTTACACATGTGAGACTAATAAAATATTATACGTTATTTACAATTCAATTGAAAAAGTTCTTTATAAAAAAGAAGCAGCTGCAAGAACTTGATGTGGGTCTTCCCTGGACCACAGGGAAGTTGGGAGGAGCTAGGTTGGTTTCCATAGCAAACAATCCCTAAATTTCAAGGGCTTTACAAGCAAGATTTATTTCTTGCTATCATTGCATACCCATACTGTGTTGGCAGGGGCAGCTCTGTTCTGGGACCCACGCAAAGGAAGCCTATACTGTGAATGGAAGAACAAAACAATTGTGCTGGCTCCTTAGGACTGCAGCTGGCAGAAGCAAGTCACTTTAAGGGACCTTTAAAAGAGAACAAAGAGTTATCCCACTCTGTGTCTGAAAGAAGAATCAGAATCATTGGTGAACCACACCTTAGTAAGATTAGAGAAATTTCCAGCAAATCCTATTCATCACATATGCTCATTCTTGTTGGGTTTCTTGTTCATGCCAATTAAAAGCAATTTCTTTGCTGGTCATACATGAAACAGAAACTATTTTTGCAAAAGTAGATGGAGGTACACAGTCAAGTGGAGCCAGGAAGATATATGGACAAGAAGATGCAACAGGAAGGGTATGAACTGCTGTTCAGGCTAAGTTTATCTGCAAAAGCAATAAACTGAAGATAATCCAAATGTAAATCAATAAAGCACTGCTTTCAAATGTAGTATACTCACTCATAAACAGTATGGTTTGTTCATTCACTTATTCATTAAATATTCATAAAGTAAAAAGTGAAAGTGAAGTCACTCAGTCATGTCCGACTCTTTGTGATGCCATGGACTGTAGCCTACCAGGATCCTCCATCCATGGGATTTTCCAGGCAAGAGTACTGGAGTGAGTTGCCATTTCCTTCTCCAGGGGATCTTCCCGGCCCAGGGATCAAACCTGGGTCTCCCACATTGTAGGCAGATGCTTTACCATCTGAGCCAGCAGGGAAGTCCATATTCATATTCATAGAGTGCCTGCTACTTGCCAGATACTGTCCTAGGAACTGAGGAATGGAGCAGTGAATGTTTAAAAACCATGAAAATTAAATGCAGCTCTGATGGTTTAGACAGTAAAGAGTCTGCCTGCAATCTAGGAGACCTGGGTGTGATCCCTGGGTTGGGAAGTTCCCCTGGAAGAGGGAATGGCAGCCCACTCTGGTATCTTTGCCTGGAAAATCCCAGGACAGACGAGACTAGTGGGCTACAGTCCATAGGGTCGCAAAGAGTCAGATACGACTGAGCAATTAACACATACATTAAAAAGAATGAGGTGTACTTATATGCACTAATTCAGAAAGATATCTAAAATGGAAAAAATGAAAAGAGCAAGTTGCAGGACAGCATGTATCATACAATTCCATTTATATAAGAAATTCTTATACATCTCTATATATAACAAACATATATACACAATCTTATAGTGATTATCTCTGGGGTTTGTATTTGGGAGATGGTTAGGAAGACAAAGGTCCGTCTAGTCAAGGCTATGTTTTTTCCACTGATCGTGTATGGATGCGAGAGTTGGACTGTGAAGAAAGCTGAGTGCCGAAGAATTGATGCTTTTGAACTGTGGTGTTGGAGAAGACTCTTGAGAGTCCCTTGGACTGCAAGGAGATCCAATCAGTCCATTCTGAAGGACATAAGCCCTGGGATTTCTTTGGAAGGAATGATGCTAAAGCTGAAACTCCAGTACTTTGGCCACCTCATGCGAAGCGTTGACTCATTGGAAAAACTCTGATGCTGGGAGGGATTGGGGGCAGGAGGAGAAGGGGACGACAGAGGATGAGATGGCTGGATGGCATCACTGACTCGATGGACATGAGTCTGAATGAACTCTGGGAGATGGTGATGGACAGGGAGGCCTGGCATGCTGCGATTCATGGGGTCGCAAAGAGTCAGACACGACTGAGTGACTGAACTGAACTGAACTGAGGAAGGGAAAGGATTTATTTGACATTTTGTATTTATGTAATGTGAGCATAGTTATATATAACATATAACAATAATCATAATTTTATACTTAATAATAGTAATAAAAGTATAATTTGAAGACCAGCAAAAGTTACATTCAGTTGCTAAAGAAAGTAAAGACAGAGAAGGCGGTGACTGAAGCAGGACATCAGGTTAAAGGGATAAATTGCCGTAATAGACAGAGGTGGAAGAGTAGCCCGAGTTTCTTGGGAAAGCAACAAGGAAAAGGTTCAGAGCTCAGCTGGAGAAAATGACCTCAGATAGGAGAATGGACATCTTAGTTTTATGTGGGGAAGAAGGGAAGAATGGGTGGGATTACTGCTTGAATGTGGAGAAGGAAATGGCAACCCACTCCAGTACTCTTGCCTGGAAACTCTCATGGACGGAGGAGCCTAGTAGGCTCCAGTCCGACCCCTGCAGTCCATGGGGTCGCTAAGGGTCGGACATGACTGAGCGACTTCACTTTCACTTTTCACTTTCATGCATTGGAGAAGGAAATGGCAACCCACTCCAGTGTTCTTGCCTGGAGAATCCCAGGGACGGGGGGTCTGGTGGGCTACCGTCTATGGGGTCACATAGAGTCGGACAGGACTGAAGCGACTTAGCAGCAGTAGCAGCAGCAGCAGCTGCTTGAATGAGGCATCCTTTATTATCGCTTCTGTTTTCCCACTGAAGAAGTAAGCACACCTCCTCAAAGATAGGGAGGAGTAGGGAGGTCTGAATGCCAAGCAAGGTAGAGAAGGATTAAAAATGTTCTAGAAAATATAAAACCAGCCTCATGGAATAGAGAATTATCAGGGGGTTAGTGTTGAAGGCCTGGGTGAAATTGGTGTCATAAATTTATAGCGGTACTAGTCTGCTTGATTTTATGTTTTTGGTTTTTCCCAGAGCTCTGTTGGCATGAACAGCTGAGCCCTGATTCATTTAAGGTTTGGATTTCATTGGATGGGAGTGATGAAAGGACAAAGTGGCAAAGTTTAAGATAGCAATAAAAGATTAAAATGTGTGCCGCTGACTCTCAGTCTGAAGAGGGGTTGATGATGTTGGGAGAAAAAGGTCTCAATAGCAGGTTATTCAGAATGAACAAACAGGAAAGATGGAAAATTGCAGTCACAGAATGGTGTTATCTGAATTTTTTATTCAGGTGAATAAAAAGGTTCTGGGTGATGACCAAGTCTAGGATGGCCACTGGAGAGGGTGCTGAATGTCACTGACTGAGGAGAATGTTAGTGCAGATACAGAGCCTGAGGAACTGAGAGGCCAAGCCCTCACTGGGGTTATTTCTTGACCTTATATCTCCCAATCTGGGAGTCAGGGTAAGGGAGCAGAGCTGGAGATAAAGTGATGGCAGGAAAAGTGAGGCATATTTGATGAGGCATAATTTAAGTATTTTTGAGTCCCCTGGTCATACTGCTACTTGTGTGTGTGTTGTACGCTTAGTGGCTCAGTCATGTCTGACTCTTGTGGCCCCATAGGCTGTAGCCTGCCAGCTCCTCTCTCCACGGGATTCTCCAGGCAAGAATATTGGAGTGGGTTGCTATTTCCTTCTCCAGGGGATCTTCCTGACCCAGAAACTGAACCTGGGTCTCCTGCCTTGCCGGCAGACTCTACCGACTGAGCTACAAGGGATTGTCACTCAAATCACTATGTGGTCTCTAATAATGAAATCCCTGGTCCCCTGAAGATTGGTGCTCTCTACCTTAGCTCCTGCCTCCTGGGACATGAAATTTCATCACTGGCCTGACTGATCGCTGCTCCACGTCCTCCAAAAGAGGAGCACTCAGAGATTTTGTGGTAAATCTGTTTCCTTTATCATGCCATTTACTAGGCCTAGTTTGTGGTCACAGTGTATTCACATGGGCTACCAAGAGAGGATTAGAGGTAGCAATCCTTGAGGGCCAATTAATAGAGGTTCTGCTAGAGATGCTTTCCCTCCCTCACAGGTTCTTCTTTTCACGGCTCTCCCAACACTCCCAGGGCTGCCCTTATTCCAGATTTCAGAATTTGTATGAGAGTTATTTATAGTCATTATAAGCCATACTAGGAAATTTCTATCTTTTATGAAGAGTATGGGTTCTTGGTATGATTAGAAGTGATGGCATTTTGGCATTAGAAGAGATGGCTAGACACCAGAGTGTCTAGCCTGGTGGGGAAGGTGGAAGAAATTAGTGGCCATCCATGTAGGGCTTCCCTGGTGGCTCAGGTGGTTAAGAATCTGCCTGCAATGTGGGAGGCCTGGATTTGATCCCTAGATCAGGAAGATCCCCTGGAGAAGGGAATGGCAACCCACTCTAGTATTCTTGCCTAAGAAAGCCCATGGATGGTGGGGCCTGGTGGGCTACAGTCCATGGGGTCTCAAATTGGACACGACTGAGTGACTAACATGTGGAACCTAATATTCCTACTGCTAAAGATTACAGAACAGTTCTGAACACTCTTTGGGGGTATGCCTAACCAGGGCATCTTAGCTAATGTTATTATTGCTTTTTTTTTTTCCTGCCAAAGTAAAGAGGATCATTGTAAGCCATATCTAAATAATTGCTTGCCTAGAACGTATAGGGATGATCCAAGTGATTAGGGTACATTTCCAAAGTGCTGAGTGAGGCCAAGTGTGTCTCTGATGATGTACCTACAGTTCACCACCTTCAATTCACCACCACTTGAGACACATGCACCCAGGCCAGAAATGCACGCACCTACCACTGCCCCTGTGTCCCAGGAAACTATCACATTGGATTTCACAACAGAACAACTCTCTCTCCAACTAGAATACCATTTTAATGTACACCATTAAATGCTACCAGAAATGCACCGAGTAGCCTCAGTACTTGGCCACAATTTGCTTTTTAGCTTTGTCATGTGAAAGGCCAAATAGCTGAAAACCCTTGCAATGTAATTTCTGGCATCTGTGAAAGCCATATCTAATCACATCTAATCAGAGCAGCAGTGGTGGTAATATCTAAAAAGACTATCATTCAGATTTATAGTTACTACCAAATATTCTTTCTTCGGTTCAGTTCAGTCGATTAGTCGTGTCCGAGTCTTTGTGACCCCATGAATCGCAGCACGCCAGGCCTCCCTGTCCATCACCATCTCCCGGAGTTCACTCAAACTCACATCCATTGAGTCGGTGATGCCATCCAGCCATCTCATCCTCTGTCATCCCCTTCTTCTCCTGCCCCCAATCCCTCCCACCATCAGAGTCTTTTCCAATGAGTCAACTCTTCACATGAGGTGGCCAAAGTACTGGAGTTTCAGCTTCAGCATCATTCCTTCCAAAGAACACCCAGGGCTGATCTCCTTCAGAATGGACTGGTTGGATCTCCTTGCAGTCCAAGGGACTCTCAAGAGTCTTCCCCAACAACTCAGTTCAAAAGCATCAATTCTTCGGCGCTCAGCCTGCTTCACAGTCCAACTCTCACATCCATCCATGACCACTGGAAAAACCATAGCCTTGACTAGACAGACCTTTGTTGGCAAAGTAATGTCTCTGCTTTTGAATATGCTATCTAGGTTGGTCATAAATTTCCTTCCAAGGAGTAAGTGTCTTTTAATTTTATGGTTGTAGTCACCATCTGCAGTGATTTTGGAGCCCAGAAAAATAAAGTCTGACACTGTTTCCATTGTTTCCCCATCTATTTAGGTATAGGTAAATATCCTAGATGTAACTCAGGGTGAAAAGTCTTCTTATGTGCTTTACACTAAGATTCTATCAGTCAGTTGAAGGAAATATATATATATATATATATATATATATATATATATATATATATATAGACCATTTAGGCATTATCACAAATACACTCTATGATTACTAATTGTTAAAGCTATTAATTTTTTAAATTTTATTTTATTTTTTTAACTTTACAATATTGTATTGGTTTTACCATATATCAACATGAATCCGCCACAGGAATACACATGTTCCCCATCCTGAACCCTCCTCCCTCCTCCCTCCCCGTACCATCCCTCTGGGTCGTCCTAGTGTACCAGCCAGTCCAGGTTCAATGCACAATAAAGCTATTAATTTTATATTAACTTTTTTAACGTTTAAATAAGTAGAGAACTAGTTTGATAGTTAATATATAAATATTGAGAATATATTATATAGATAACTTTAGGGAAAACATAATTTTTCATCCAACAAACATCTCATACATTAAATAATTATATAAGGCAGAATAACAAATTGTATCAAAGTGATCATTTTTATAAAATTGCTTGATATAGTGGCACCTATATTAAACAAAATGACCTTTAAGAGCTGAATTGAATTATTTTACTTCATTTAGGCCACTGCTTTTTAAGAGCAAGTCTATTTCCAGTTTTTTAAGGAATCTCCACACTGTTCTCCATAGTGGCTGTACTAGTTTGCAGTCCCACCAACAGTGTAAGAGGGTTCCCTTTCTCCACACCCTCTCCAGCATTTATTGCTTGTAGACTTTTGGATCGCAGCCATTCTGACTGGCGTGAAATGGTACCTCATAGTGGTTTTGATTTGCATTTCTCTGATAATGAGTGATGTTGAGCATCTTTTCATGTGTTTGTTAGCCATCTGTATGTCTTCTTTGGAGAAATGTCTATTTAGTTCTTTGGCCCATTTTTTGATTGGGTCTGGATTTGATTTTTCTGGAGTTGAGCTGTAGGAGTTGCTTGTATATTTTTGAGATTAGTTGTTTGTCAGTTGCTTCATTTGCTATTATTTTCTCCCATTCTGAAGGCTGCCTTTTCACCTTGCTAATAGTTTCCTTTGTTGTGCAGAAGCTTTTAAGGTTAATTAGGTCCCATTTGTTTATTTTTGCTTTTATTTCCAATATTCTGGGAGGTGGGTTGTAGAGGATCCTGCTGTGATGTATGTCCGAGAGTGTTTTGCCTATGTTCTCCTCTAGGAGTTTTATAGTTTCTGGTCTTACGTTGAGATCTGTAACCCATTCTGAGTTTATTTTTGTGTATGGTGTTAGCAAGTGTTCTAGTTTCATTCTTTTACAAGTGGTTGACCAGTTTTCCCAGCACCACTTGTTAAAGAGATTGTCTTTAATCCATTGTATATTCTTGCCTCCTTTGTCAAAGATAAGGTGTCCATATGTGCATGGATTTATCTCTGGGCTTTCTATTTTGTTCCATTGATCACTATTTCTGATGCAGCAATCCCACTGCTGGGCATACACACTGAGGAAACCAGAAGGGAAAGAGACACGTGTACCCCAATGTTCATCACAGCACTGTTTATAATAGCAAGGACATGGAAGCAACCTAGATGCCCATCAGCAGATGAATGGATAAGAAAGCTGTGGTACATATACACAATGGAATATTACTCAGCCATTAAAAAGAATACATTTGAATCAGTTCTAATGAGGTGGATGAAACTGGAACCTATTATACAGAGTGAAGTAAGCCAGAAAGAAAAACACCAATACAGTATACTAACGCATATATATGGAATTTAGAAAGATGGTAACAATAACCCTGTGTACGAGACAGCAAAAGAGACACTTATGTATAGATCAGTCTTATGGACTCTGTGGGAGAGGGAGAAGGTGGGGCGATTTGGGAGAATGGCATTGAAATATGTATAATATCATGTATGAAATGAGTCGCCAGTTCAGGTTCGATGCACGATACTGGATGCTTGGGGCTGGTGCACTGGGATGACCCAGAGGGAGGGTATGGGGAGGGAGGAGGGAGGAGGGTTCAGGATGGGGAGCACGGGTATACCTGTGGTGGATTCATTTCGATGTTTGGCAAAACTAATACAATATTGTAAAGTTTAAAAATAAAATTAAATTAAAAAAAAATTAAGAGCAAGTCTTAAAAGGGACTCACCAAAGCAGAATAGAGGGGAGAATGTCAACACTGGTCATTTCAAATGTGACAAAAAAAGAAAACTTTCAAATCACATATAACATTCATGGTATAGCATCATCAATCTGAATATAATCACTTATTATAAGACATATGAAGGGGAGAAGAAATTGTTAAGGAAAAATAAAGAAGCCCCCAAATATCTTGCTCTTCTTCTGATGTCAGTTGAAAGTGAAGACCTATAAAGTATCATTATGAGGCAGTTCAGTAACCATAGGAGCAACTGAGTAGCAGGCAGAGTGCTGATAAATTCTTATTCCTGCATGAGAATATCAAATTAAAAAAATTGACTATTAAGTATTCATAATACATTTGAAATAATTATTAAATTGATTTGGATAAAAAGTCTAATATTTTTCTGCAGCACCCAAATGTGTTTTGTGATACTGATAGTAAGTATTCATCTCCACTTGTTCAAATATTATTCTTTAATACTTGTCCATTTGACATTAGCACAAAATGTATGTTTGATGTTCCCTTAGAGATGCACTTTACAAAGTGGTATACTTCAGGCACTCTGTCTATCAGATCTAATCCCTTGAATCTATTTGTCACTTCCACTGTGTAATCATAAGGGATTTGATTTAGGTCATACCTGAATGGTCTAGTGGTTTTCCTAACTTTCTTAAATTTAAGTCTGAATTTTACAACAATAAGGAGTTCATGATCTGAGCCACAGTCAGCTCCCAGTCTTGTTTTTGCTGACTGTATAGAGCTTCTCCATCTTCAGCTGCAAAGAATGTAATCAATCTGATTTTGGTATTGACCATCTGGTGATGTCCACGTATTGAGTCATCTCTTGTGTTTTTGGAAGAGGGTGTTTGCTATGACCAGTGTGTTCTCCTGGCAAAACTGTTAGCCTTTGAACTGCTTCATTTTGTACTCCAAGGAAACTTGCCTGTTACTCCAGGTTATCTCTTGACTTCCTACTTTTGCATCCAGTCCCCTGTGATGAAATGGACATCTTTTTTGGGTGTTAGTTCAAGAAGGTCTTGTAGGTTTTCATAGAGCCATTCAGCTTCAGCTTCTTTGGCATTAGTGGTTGGGGCATAGACTAGGATTACTGTGATACAGAATGGTTTGCCTTGGAAATGAACAGAGATCATTCTGCCATTTTTGAGATGCACCCAAGTACTGCATTTCAGACTCTTTTGTTGACTATGAGAGCGACTCTATTTTTTCTAAGGGATTCTTGCCCACAGTAGCAGATCTGAATTAAATTCACCCATTCCAGGCCATTTTAGTTCACTGATTCCTAAAATGTCGATGTTCACTCTTGCCATTTCGTGTTTGATCACTTCCAATTTACATTGGTTCATGGACCTAAGATTCCAGGTTCCTATGCAATATTGTTCTTTATAGCATCAGACTTTACTTCCATCACCAGTCACATCCAAAACTGGGCACTGTTTTTGCTTTCGCTCTGTATCCTCATTCTTTCCGGAGTTATTTCTGCACTCTTCTCCAGTAGCATACTTACTGACCTGGGGAGTTCATCTTTCAGTGTCCTATATTTTTGTCTTTTCATACTGTTCATGGGCTTCTCAAGGCAGAATACTGAAGTGGTTTGCATTTCTCCAGTGGACCACCTTCTGTCAGAACTCTCCACTATGACCTGTCCATCTTGGGTGGCCGTACAGGGCGTGACTCATAGTTTCATTGAGTTAGACAAGGCTGTGGTCCATGTGATCAGTTTGGTTAGTTTTTTGTGATTGTGGTTTTCACTCTGTCTGCCTTCTGATGAATAAGGATAAGAGGCTTATGGAAGCTTCCTGATGGGAGAGACTGACTGTGGGGGAAACTGGGTCTTGTTCTGATGTGTGGGAGGGGTGGGGGGCATGCTCAGTAAATCTTAGTCCAATTTTCTGTTGAAGGGCGGGGCTGTGTTCCCTCCCTGTTGTTTAGACTGAGGCCAAACTATGGTAGGGGTAACGAAGGTAATGACAACCTCTTCAAAAGGACTTGTGCACCCCCTGTCGTATTCAGTCCTTCTGACCCTGCAGCAGGTCACTGTAGATCCAAAAGCAGAGGAACCACAGATCAAATTGCCACCTGTTGGATCACAGAAAAAGCAAGAGAGTTCCAGGAAAACATCTACTTTTGCTGTATTGACTATGACAAAGACTTTGACTGTGTGGATCATGACAAACTGGAAAATTCTTCAAGAGATGGGAGTACCAGGCCACCTTACCTGCATCCTGAGAAATCTGGGTTCAGGCCAAGAAGCAACAGTTAGAACGAGACATGGAACAACGGACTGGTTCCAAATTGGGAAAGGAGTACGTCAAAGCTGTATACTCTTAACCTGTTTATTTAACTTATATGCAGAGTACATCACGCAAAATGCTGGGCTGGATGAAGCAAAAGCTGGAATCAAGACTGCAGGAAGAAATATCAATACTCTCAGATACACAGATGACACCTCCCTTATGGCAGAAAGTGAAGAACTAAAGAGTCTCTTGATGAAAGTGAAAGAGGAGAGTGAAAAAGCTGGCTTAAAACTCAACATTCAAAAAATTAAAATTATAGCATCTGGTCCCATCACTTCATGGCAAACAGATGGGGGAGCAATGGAAATAGTGACAGACTTTATTTTGGGGGGCTCCAAAATCTCTGTAGATGGTGACTGCCGCCATGAAATTAAAAGATTCTTGTTCCTTGGAAAAAAAGCTATGACCAACCTAGACTGCCTATTAAGAAACAGAGACATTACTTTCCATCTAGACATCTAGACATTCCATCTAGTCAAAGCTATCATTTTTCCAATAGTCATGTATGGATATGAGAGTTGGATGATAAAGAAAGCTGAACCTTGAAGAACTAATGCTTTTGAACTGTGGTGTTGGAGAAGACTCTTGAGAGTTCCTTGGACTGCAAGGAGATCAAACCAGTCAATGCTAAAGGAAATCAATCTTGAATATTCACAGACTGACTGATGCTAAAGCTGAAGCTCCAATACTTTGGCCACCTGATGCTTAGAACTGACTCATTGGAAAAGACCCTGATGCTGGGAAAAATTGAAGGTAGGAGAAGGGGACTGAAGATGAGATGGTTGGATGGCACCACCGACTGGATGAACATGAGTTTGATCAATCTCCGGGAGTTGGTGATGGACAGGGGAGACTGGCACGCTGCAGTCCATGGGGTTGCAAAGATTCGGATATAACTGAGTTATTGAACTGAACTGAACTGAACTTGTGCATATGCAGAATGCCACTGTGGTGAGTCCAAAATAACTTTCAATTACTTCTGTTCTTGCAGCACCTGAAGGTTTGGGCTGGGGCCAAGGTGAGGCAAATGAAGCACCCATCTTTGGCATAAAACTTAAGGCAGCATCAACAACTTGATAATCAAGACAAGTAACATTATAGTGCAATATTTTAAAAATCAAAATTATTGCATAAAGCCTTGTGATGAACAGCTCTGTAGAAAAATACATATTAGTATCACTCCTGCTCTAGTATATGACATGATTGCATTATTATGACTTATAGCAAGTATATATTTTGATCTTTGGCTACAGTTCTTGGGTCACAACTCCCCAAACCTTTGGAATTTTCTTAGTGATAAGAGCAATGGGAGAATCTTTTGCTATAATATTTGGTCTGTTGCCCTTAGTTCCTGAAATGGCCACTGAGCCATAAAGGTGAAATGGTTGCCATTATTCATAACAAGCCCCTTTCTGTCATACCTGAGTTTATTTTAGTGAAGTTGTTATGGGAAACATTGACTGAAACTGCCCACCCTGGCCAGCACCATAGTAAACATTGGCATGCATTCTTTTAGGACAGGTGTTACTAGTAAGGAGAAGGCAATGGCACCCCACTCCAGTACTCTTGCCTGGAAAATCCCATGGATGGAGGAGCCTGGTAGGCTGCAGTCCATGGGGTCGCGAAGAGTCAGACATGACTGAGCGACTTCACTTTCACTTTTCACTTTCCTGCATTGGAGAAGGAAATGGCTACCCACTCCAGTGTTCTTGCCTGGAGAATCCCAGGGATGGGGGAGCCTGGTGGCTGCCGTCTATGGGGTCACACAGAGTCGGACATGACTGAAGTGACTTAGCAGTAGCAACAGTTACTAGTAAGGAACACGGAACCAAAAAGATGCCACCAACCAGAAGAATTTGGGAAGGGTCGAAAGGAGATGCCACCTGTCTTACCAACCTCCCAGAATCCTCCTCGCTGAAATCCATTTGGCTGAACAATGTGTGTACCACCAGGAAGGGCACTGAGTCAGAATGATTGACCAGAGACAACTGGGAAACTAATCCCATCACCATAAAAATCTGAGACTGAACCATGTGGCAGAGCAATCCTTCTGGCTTCGCTTACCCTCCTGCTCTCTGCCCAAGTTCCGCTTCCCAATAAATCTCTGCTTGTCAACTCTGGTGGGGACTCTTCTTTGCTGTGATTGACATCTTGACCACTCAGGGTACTCAGGAACCAGCTTGCCCACTGATGAACCAAACCCTGTGGCCACAATTTGGACTCCTGAAATGGACTGACCAGAATGCCCCTACTAGGCAAGGAAGAAAAGAGTTTATTTGACCTCTCTTCTCCTTCCCTCTCTGTTTCTTCTTCTTAACCTCCCCTATCCTACTGGTTTTTCTTGTCCCCTGGTTTTAGACTCAGGAACCTGGTTAAAGAGTCTCAGCCTGAGCTGAGGGTTCAAGGCGGATCACCTCGTGTTGACAGAGAGCTCAAATTCTGGTTCTGGTCTCTTCTGGATACTAGTAGGGCTGAGTTCTAGTCCCTCCTTCCTGGAAGCCTAGGGAAAAGTCCCGTAACGCCTGGGCATCTGCACGTGGCAAGAGACGTCTGTAAGCCCACCCTGTTTTCCTCCCTCCCCACCTCCTTCCTTCTCTTCTTTCAACCTGGCCTCCTTTGCTCCATTTGCAATCACTGAAGTCCTGAGATATTTCCATTTACTCTGTAAATACAGCATCTGAAGTTCTGTGGCTCCATAGGAGGTTTTCTGAGAGACTGTAATCTTGTATTTAAGGGAGTATCTGATTAGGACTGCCTGGCCTGTGTTTTATACTTTGTGTTCTCTGTAGTGATTTGAGATGGCTATTCTGTCTTGTGAAATGGGATAACATTGTGTGGTCACCATTTTGTTTAAATCTCAGAGAAAGTTGATTTAGTTAAAAGTCTTAAAAACTGGTTCCCCAAATGCTTCTCGCTATATATACAGTTAGTAAAGGCAAGCTTGATCTTATAAACTAGTGAATTTTATACTGTGATATCTGATTCATGACTAAGTTTAGGAAATGAAGCTAGATCTCTCATTGTATCTGTCTGGATATATGTATGTCTCAGTATGTGACTTCATCCTTGGATAATATTGTTGAGGTTAAGTTGTAAATGAGCTCTATTTAATTTGTTTAAAGAAAAGTAAGCACTTACAAATCAAACAATTCTAAACACAAGAGAAATTAAATTAAATGAATTTTAGGTTCACATGAACTGGGAAATATTCAGTATTAAATTAATCTGGTATTAATGTTTATTTGGTGATCTAACTAATATAGACATCTCTTTAGAACTATCAGAATTAAATGTAATACTTCTGTTGTACCTAAGTTTGCTGCTGTGTTCAGTTGCTAAGTCATGTCCAACCCTTTGCAACCCTATTGAATGCAGCATGACAGGTTTTCCTGTCCTTCACTATCTCCTGGAGTTTGTTCAAATTCATGTCCATTGAGTCCATGATGTCATCCAAACATCTCATCCTCTGCTGCTTCCGTCTTCTCCTGTCATCAAACTTTGGTAGCATCAGAGTCTTTTCCAGTGAGTCTGCTTTTCACGTCACTTGGTCAAAGTATTGGAACTTCAGCTTCAGCATCAGTCCTTCCAATGAATATTCAGGGCTGATTTCCTTTAGGATTGAGTGGTTTGACCTCCTTGCAGTCCAAGGTTCTTGCAAAATCTTCTCCAGCACCACAGTTTGAAAACATCAATTCTTTGGAACTCAGTTCAGTTCAGTTCAGTGGCTCAGTTGTGTCCAACTCTTTGCAACCCCATGAACCACAGCACACCAGGACTCCCTGTCCACCACCATCTCCAGAAGCTTACTCAAACTCATGTCCATTGAGTCAGTGATGCTATCCAGCCATCTCACCCTCTGTCGTCCCCTTCTCCTCCTGCCCTCAATCCCTCCCAGCATCAGGGTCTTTTCCAATGAGTCAGCTCTTCGCATCAGGTGGCCAAAGTACTGGAGTTTCAGATTCAGCATCAGTCCTTCCAATGAACACCCAGGACTGATCTCCTGTAGGAGGGACTGGTTGGATCTCCTCGCAGTCCATGGGACTCTCAACAGTCTTCTCCAAAATCACAGTTCAAAACCACAGTTCAAAAGCATCAATTCTTCGGCGCTCAGCTTTCTTCAAAGTCCAACTCTCACATCCATCCATGACCACTGGAAAAACCATAGCCTTGACTAGATGGACCTTTGTTGGCAAAGCAACGTCTCTGCTTTTGAATATGCTATCTAGGTTGGTCGTAACTTTCCTTCCAAGGAGTAAGAGTCTTTTAATTTCCTGGCTGCAATCACCATCTGCAGTGATTTTGGAGCCCAGAAAAATAAAGTCTGCCACTGTTTCCACTGTTTCCCCATCTATCTGCCATGAAGTGATGGGACCAGATACCATGATCTTGGTTTTCTGAATGTTGAGCTTTAAGCCAACTTTTTCACTCTCCTCTTTCACTTTCATCAAGAGGCTCTTTAGTTCTTATTCACTTTCCGCCATAAGGGTGGTGTCATCTGCATATCTGAGGTTATTGATATTTCTCCCGGCAATCTTGATTCCAGCCTGTGTTTCCTCCAGCCCAGCGTTTCTCATGATGTACTCTGCATATAAGTTAAATAAGCAGGGTGACAATATACAGCCTTGACGTACTCCTTTTCCTATTTGGAGCCCGTCTGTTGTTCCATGTCCAGTTCTAACTGTTGCTTCCTGACTTGCATACAGGTTTCTCAAGAGGCAGGTCAGGTGGTCTGGTATGCCCATCTCTTTCAGAATTTTCCACAGTTTATTGTGATCCACACAGTCAAAGGCTTTGGCATAGTCAATAAAGCAGAAATAGACGTTTTTCCGGAACTCTCTTGCTTTTTCCATGATCCAGCGGATGTTGGCAATTTGATCTCTGGTTCCTCTCCCTTTTCTAAAACTAGCTTGAACATCTAGAAGTTCATGGTTCACATATTGCTGAAGCCTCGCTTGGAGAATTTTGAATATTACTTTACTAGCGTGTGAGATGAATGCAATTGTGCGGTAGTTCGAGCATTTTTTGGCATTGCCTTTCCTTGGGATTGGAATGAAAACTGACCTTTTCCAGGCCTGTGGCCACTGCTGAGTTTTCCAAATTTGCTGGCATATTGAGTGCAGCATTTTCACAGTATCATCTTTCAGGATTTGAAATAGCTCAACTGGAATTCCGTCACATCCACTAGCTTTGTTCATAGTGATGCTTTCTAAGGCCCACTTGACTTCACATTTCAGGATGTCTGGCTCTAGGTGAGTGATCACACCATCGTGATTATCTGGGTCATGAAGATCTTTTTTGTACAGTTCTCCTGTGTATCCTTGCCACCTCTTCTTAATACCTTCTGCCTCTGTTAGGTCCATACCATTTCTATTCTTTATCGAGCCCGTCATTGCATGAAATATTCCCTTAGTATCTCTAATTTTCTTGAAGAGATCTCTAGTCTTTCCCATTCTACCGTTTTCCTCTATTTCTTTGCATTGATTGCTGAGGAAGGCTTTCTTATCTCTCCTTGCTATTCTTTGGAACTCTGCATTCAGATGCTTATATCTTTCCTTTTCTCCTTTGCTTTTCACTTCTCTTCTTTTCATAGCTATTTGTAAGGCCTCCCCAGACAGTCATTTTGCTTTTTTGCATTTCTTTTCCATGGGGATGGTCTTGATTCCTGTCTCCTGTACAATGTCACCAATCTCCATCCATAGTTCATCAGGCACTCTGTGTATCAGATCTAGTCCTTCTTCATAGTTCAACTCTCACATTTATACATGGCTACTTGAAAAACCATAGCTTTGACTATACAAGCATTTCTTGGCAAAGTGATGCCTTTGCTCTTTAATATGCTGTCTAGGTTGGTCATAGCTTTCCTTTCAAGGAAGCAAATATCTTTTAATTTCATGGCCTCAGTCACAATCTGCAGTGATTTTGAAGCCCAAGAAAATAAAATCTGTCACTGCTTCTACATTCCCCTTCTATTTGCCATGAAGTGATTGGACCAGATACCCTGATCTTTGTTTTTTTTTTTCTTGTTGAATTTTAAGCCAGCTTTTTACTCTCCTCTTTCCAACTCATAAAGAGGCTTAGTTCCTCTTCAGTTCCTACCATTAGAGTGTTATCATCTGCATACCCGAGGTTGCTGCTATTTCTCCCAGTAAACATGGACATCACCAGATGGTAGACACTGAATCAGGTTGATTATATTCTTTGCAGCCAAAGATGGAGAAGCTCTGTACAGTCAGCAGAAACAAGACCAGGAGCTCACTGTGGCTCAGATTATGAACTCCTTGTTGTCAAATTCACACTGAAATTGAAGAAAGTAGAGAAAACCACTAGACCATTCAGGTATGACCTAAATCAAATCCCTTATGACTATACAGTGGAAGTGAGAAATAGATTTAAGGGCCTAGATCTGATAGAGTGCCAGATGAACTATGGACAGGGGTTCGTGACATTGTACAGGAGACAGGGATCATAAATATGAGTTTTCCTATATTACTCAAGCTCAATCAGCAACAGGCAAAGTTTCAGCCAATGAAACCTCCCACAATTATGGCATGCATTTATGTGGCTAACACCAGACTGTGAAATTTAAGTTTAAAGTCTCCTGTATGTTGTGAACAATTAATTCATACTAAGGACAATCAGTCTAGTAAAGCTAGGAAAATTATGTGTGCTTTATGGACAATGCCAATATATATAATTTCCCTAAAAGGTAAGGACTGGTACAGAATAGACTAAGTCAGATGAACTAGGATATTACTGGGTTGCACCTAATGGAAGTTCTTGGCTTACTTCTTACTTTGCTAACATTAATAGTTATATTATTTGTATTTCATCCATTTTACAAAATTGCTGTTTCTTTCATTACCAAATGTGTGACTGAGCTTCTGATATGAGATCCATGATTGCAACAGATACAGATACTCTAGATACAGGAAGAAGCAACAAAAGGGAATGTACTCTTGGGCCATAAGAGGCTAATATAGACAAGCGGTCCAGAGAATTTTGGATGCTGTTCTTTGGCCTAACCCAGTAACAGCACACTGAGTAGCCTATCAGTGAAATCTTTGCCAGACCTGGGCATTCCCAGGACTACAGGACAAGATGGTCATGAAATGCGCCCCCCTCAAATCATGGTAAAGTTTGTGACCATAAAGGGGCCCTGCCAACTGGAAACTGCACTTGCCATCTAGCTTTAAAGGTTAAATCATGGCCACTGCAGCTGCTGACCTTCAACACCCCTGAAAGGAGTTCAGGGTGGAGATCAGGCATGAGCACTCTGTGTTCTGGAAAAAACTGGCTGAACAGGCCTTCATATAGTTAGATATTTTCAGAAGATTTTTATGAGTCCCAATTCTTGCATCTTCTCATTCCTAGAGAAATGCTAACACCATTAACAGTGACATCTGCTTTGGCTATTAAGGAGATTATTACAATTAAAAGTCAAAATGGAGCAGCTATGGCTCAGACGCCCAAGGAAATAACTAGGTGATATTATGGGTATAATTCAGACAAGTTCTTATAGGAACTTGAGTTTTCAGAGCTGTGTCACCAGATGTCACTGGACTTTCTCAAAACAATGTCTGCTGGCAGCTAGTAACTGCAACCTTACTTTTTAAGGTCTTCTCTTGTAACTATTACATTTCTAAACAAGGAAATTGCTTTAGGTCATACATTAACAAAAAGCAGAGACATGTATAATGACCAATAGCACTTGTTATCTATATGTTAATACTACATTAAGAGTTAAAACCTACTTACATAAACTAGTAAAAGCCTACTTGGCTATAAGTCTCCCCCAAGTGCCTTACCCAGACTGGGCTTTAGGCTTATTCTTCTGAAAAGAAATGAGATTTATTTTGTCTATTAAAAGTCCAGTTGTCACTCCTCCAACTACTTCTAATTGGGTCTGTTACCTAAATGGCAGATCATGGGATTGAAATTTTATTCATACAAGACTCAGATCCAGGACTTGGAGCTCAAATACTTCCAGTTCAATGTCTGTTCTCCAACTGAGGCAGCACTGTGCCCCATTTTGATGGGAAGCTGTTGCCCAGTTCCCTGAATTCGAACTGAGCAGGACTCTGGGGTTCTGGTGCACAGATCCTTTCTGTATCCTCCATTTCTTGTTTGTAGGATATAGGCTTCATTCACTCCTTGACCTTTCCTGAGTTCCAAAGGGCAGTCTCAAAGAGTTGCTCATCAGGAAAGGGAGGGGTGCAGAAAAAGAGGAGGAGCAGTCAAATGGTGGTACAGACTTGGGGCAGGGTCCTGGTTCCTACTCAGGGAATATGCCTAAGACTATCTTTGAGTCCTTCTGTAGAACTGGCCCCCCACCCAGGTGGAAGATGGTGATTTCAGACTGAGTTCAAGATTCCTGCAGCACTGCTCTGTTACCTCACCACCAACCAATCAGAAGAAAGTCACACATCCTGCAGCCCTTATCCCAAATCTTGCCTTCCTTTTTTGGACTCCTGTTAGCTTTCTTGTTTGGCTCCTGTCTGTTTCATCTCCAACTGAATCCAACAGTTTCAAGCTAAATTGCTGTTACCAAGAGGGTGAATGCTGGTTTCAGGCACAGAGTACCTTGATTTAGATCAAATAGAGAGACACTTCTGCTCTACTAGGCAGGACTACAGCCAGTTTCAGCTGGAAGCAGTAGTAGAAAAAAGAGACAGCCACCCTAAATTCCAACAGATATCTTTTTTTTTTTTGTCAATAACTGAATTTATTTCTGTTTTTAAAACATCATAGAGAATGCTGGTGTCCAGCAAATGTAGATGCCAGCATTAATTAAAAAGCAACTGAGCAAAAAATGAATTGAATTTTTAAAATTTTAATTTATTTATTTTAATTGGAGGCTAATTAGCCAACAGTTATCTTGAGTATGAAGTCTCTCACTGGGGAGTTGTTAGGGAGAACACTGAAACCACCCACCCAAGCCAGTTAACATAGTAACCATTTGTGTGAATTATTTTATGACAAGAGGTCCAAGTAAGGAACACAGAACTAACAAGCTACCACCAACCAGAAGAATTCAGGAAAGGTCAAAAGGAGACACCACATGTCCTACTGATCTCCCAGTATCTATCCTCTTTAGTGGCATTCATCTTGGCTGAACAGTCTGTGCCCCACCAGAAAGGACCCTGAGTCAGAATAATTGGCCAGAGACAACCTGGGTATGGTAATCCTGTTACCATAAAATCTGAGAGTGCAAACCAAGCAACAGAGCAGTCTTCCTGGGGTCTCTTACCCTCCATTTCTCCACCCAGGTGCCCCTTCCAAATAAAGTCTCTTTTTTTGGCAGCATGTGTGTCTCCTTGGACAATTTATTTCCAATTGTTAGACAAGAGCCCCCTTTCAGGCCCTGGAAGGGTCTCCCTTCCTGCAACAAAGTGACTTTTGGAAAGTCTCTAAAGATAGGGGCTGGTTGCTAGGGGAACCAAACAGGTGATTGCTGCTGCTGCTGCTGCTGCTAAGTCGCTTCAGTCGTGTCCGACTCTGTGCGACCCCGTAGACAGCAGCCCACCAGGCTCTGCCGTCCCTGGGATTCTCCAGGCAAGAACACTGGAGTGGGCTGCCATTGCCTTCTCCATTGTGTGAAAGTGAAAAGTGAAAGTGAAGTCGCTCAGCCGCGCCCGACTTGTAGCGACCCCATGGACTGCAGCCTACCAGGCTCCTCCATCCATGGGATTTTCTAGGCAAGAGTACTGGAGTGGCTTGTCATTGCCTTCTCCAAAACAGGCGATTACAGAGTTTGAACTTTTAGCCCCACCCCCCAACCTCAGGGGAGGGGAGGGAGGCTGGAAATTGAGTTTAGTTACAATGACCAGTCATTTAATCAATCATGCCTATGTAGTAAAGCCACCATAAAACCCCCAAAAGGATAGATGGGGCTCAGAGAGCTTGTGTGCTAGTGAATACACACAGATTCAGCGAGAGGCATGAAAGCACTCTCTCCCTTCCCATGTACACTGCACTCTGTATCTTTTCATCTGGCTGTTCCTGAATTATATCCCTTTTCTAATAAACCAGGAATATAGTAAGTAAAACGTTTTCCCGAGTTCTATGAGCCTTCCGTTTTGTACAGCTCCTCAGAGCTTCTTTCTATTTACTAAATGGAATGCTGTCTGATTTAAGAATTGTTGAATAAAGCCAGTTAGATCTACAAATTTACTCAGTTGAATTTTGTTAACACTAATGAATCTCTTGTCTCCCCATCATGACTGTGTTAACATGTAGTATCATAACACACTCAAGGCCCAAGTAAGAATCTTAAGAAATTGCCCTTAAATTCAGATTCTCAGTTTAATCTCAATTTAATCATATTCTGCTGATTCTGCTTCCAAGTACATTTCTATCTCTTCTGCTGTTTGTCTAGTCCATATCAACATTATCTCTATTTAACTAAAATGGATTGGAATGGGCGAATTTAATTCAGATGACCATTATATCCACTACTGTGGGCAAGAATCCCTTAGGAGAAATGGAGTAGCCTTCATAGTCAACAAAAGAATCCAAAATGCAGTACTTGGGTGCAGTCTCAAAACTGACAGAATGATTTCTGTTCATTTCCAAGGTAAACTATTCAATATCACAGTAATCCAAGTCTATGCCCCAGCCAGTAATGGTGAAGAAGCTGAAGCTGAATGGTTCTATGAAGACTTACAAGACCTTTTAGAACTAACACCACAAAAAGATGTCCTTTTCATCACAGGGGACTGGAATGCAAAAGTAGTAAGCCCAGAGATATCTGGAGTAACAGGAAAATTTGGCCTTGGACTACAAAATGAAAAGGGGCAAAAGTTAACAGAGTTTTGCTAAGAGAACACACTGGTCATAGCAAACACCCTCTTCTAACCACACAAGAGAAGACTCTACACATGGACGTCACCAGGTGGTCAATACCAAAATCAGATTGATTATATTCTTTGCAGTCAAAGGTGGAGAAGCACTATACAGTCAGCAAAAACAAGACCAGGAACTGACTGTGGCTCAGATCATGAACTCCTTATTGCCAAATTCAGACTGAAATTGAAGAAAGTGGAGAAAACCACTAGACCATTCAGGTATGACCTAAATCAAATCACTTATGATTATACAGTGGAAGTGACAAATAGATTCCAGGTATAAACTCTGATAAACAGAGTGCCTGAAGAACTATGGACCAAGGTTTGTGACATTGTACAGGAGGAAGTGATCAAGATCATCCCCAAGAAGAAGAAATGCAAAAAGATGAAATAGTTGTCTGAGGAGGACTCACAAATAGCTGAGAAAAGAAGAGACGTGAAAGGCAAAGGCGAAAAGGAAAGATGTACCCATCTAAATGCAGAGTTCCAAAGAATAGCAAGGAGAGGTAAGCAACCCTTCCTTGGTGATCAATGCAAAGAAATAAGGAAAACAATAGAATGGAAAAGACTAGAGATATCTTCAAGAAAATTAGAGATACCAAGGGAATATTTCACACAAAGATGGGCACAATAAAGGACAGAAATGGTATGGACCTAACAGAAGCAGAAGATATTAAGAAGAGGTGGAAAGATTACACAGAAGAACTATACAAAAAAGATCTTCATGACCCAGATAATCACGATGGTGTGATCACTCACCTAGGGACAGAAATCCTGGAATGTGAAGTTAAGAGGGCCTTAGGAAGCATCACTACAAACAAAGCTAGTGGAGGTGATGGAATTCCAGTTGAGCTATTTCAAATCCTGAAAGATGAAGCTGTAAAAGTGCTGCCAGCAAACTTGGAAAACTCAGCAGTGGCCACAGGAATGGAAATGGTCAATTTTCACTCCTATCCCAAAGAAGGGCAATGCCAAAGAATGTTCAAACTATTGCACAATTGCACTGATCTCAGAGTCTAGCAAAGTAATGCTCAAAATTCTCGAAGCCAGGCTTCAACAGTACATGAACTATGAAATTCCAGATGTTCAAGGTAGATTTAGAAAAGGCAGAGGAACCAGAAATCAAGTTGCCAACATACACTGGATCATCAAAAAAGCAAGAGAGTTCCAGAAAAAACATCTACTCTTTCTTTATTGACTATACCAAAGCCTTTAACTGTGTAGATCACAAGAAACTGTGGAAAATTCTTCAAGAGATGGGAATACCAGACCACCTGACCTGCCTCCTGAGAAATCTGTATGCAGGTTAAGACACAACAGTTAGAACCCGAGATGGAACAACAGAGTGGTTCCAAATTGGGAAAAGAGTATGTCAAGGCTGTATATTGTCACCCTGCTTAGTTAACTTCCATGCAGAATACATCATGTGAAATGCTGGGTGGGATGAAGCAAAAGCTGGAATCAAGATTGCCAGGAGAAATATCAATAACCTCGGATATGCAGATGACATCACTCTTATGGCAGAAAGTAAAGAACTAAAGAGCCTCTTGATGAAAGTGAAAGAGGAGAGTGAAAAAGCTAGCTTAAAACTCAACATTCGGAAAACTAAGATCATTGCATCCAGGCCCATCACTTCATGGCAAATAGATGGAGAAACAATGGTAACAGAGACTTTTATTTTTAGGGGCTCCAAAATCACTTCAGATGGTGACTGAGGACATGAAATTAAAAAGACTCTTACTTCTTGGAAGAAAAGCTATGGCCAAACTTAGACAGCATATTAAAAAGCAGAGACAGTATTTTGCCAACAAAGGTCCATCTAGTTAAAGCTATGTTTTTTCCAGTATTCATATATGGATGTGAGAGTTGGACTATAAAGAAAGCTGAGTGCCGAAGAATTGATGCTTTTGAACTGTGGTGTTGGAGAAGACTCTTGAGAGTCCCTTGGACTGTAAGGAGATCCAACCAGTCCATCCTAAAGGAAATCAGTCCTGAATATTAATTGGAAGGACTGATGCTGAAGCCGAAGCTCCAATAAGTTGGCCACCTGATGCGAAGAGCTGACTCCTTGAAAAAGACCTGGATACTGAGAAAGATTAAAGGTGGGAGGAGAAGTGGATCACAGAGGATGAGGTAGTTGGATGGTATCACCAACTCGATGGATATGAGTTTGAGCAAGCTCCAGGAGTTGGTGATGGTCAGGGAAGCCTGGTGTGCTGCAATCTTTGGGGTCACAAAGAGTTGGATACTACAGAGTTAATGAACTGGCCTGACAGTAGCCTAACTCTTCTTACTACTTCTACTCTTGCTCTATTTAATTCATTTTCCAGCAACAAACCCAGAGAACTTTTTATGGTTTCTTTTTTTTATATGGAATTTATAAAGATGGTAATGATGGCCCTGTATGCAAGACAGCAAAAGAGACACAGATGTAAATAACAGACTTTTGGACTCTGTGGGAGAAGACGAGGGTGGGATGATTTGAGAGAATAGCATTGAAACATGTATATTACCAGGGACCTTTTTAAAATGCAAACTTTTTATATTAATCTGCTTAAAACTCCTACTGACATTCCATTGTATTTCAAACATCATAACATGGTTTACAAGATCTTGAATGACTAAAATCTTACCTAACCCTCCAACCTCACTTTGAGCCACTTTCTTCCTTGTTCCTGCCACGCTGACCTTTCCCCAAGTATACCCGACACTTTCTTATCTCAGCTACCAGATTCATGTTACTCCTCCTCATTCATCATACCTTAGCTTTAATGCCGCTTCCTCAGAGAGCACTTTCATGAGCCTCCCAATCTAAAGTGGGCCCATTATTTTTTCCTTAATACTTTTCATAAATCTTAATTTGTTATCTTATAATCATATATTTGCTCATTTACTTATTTGATATGTCTTTCCTGTTGGACTGCAATTTCCATGAAGGCCAAGGTCATTTTCCTCAATCATATCTCAGCACATAGTTCATAGAGAATATTTAAAATGTATTTGTTGCAAGAATTAATGGATAGGTGGATAATGGGAAACTATTGAAAAACCTGGATTCAGTGTTAAATTGGGAATTATATAATTATAACAAATTGAACAAAAAAATTTGATTCAAAAATTCTGGTGAGAGTCAAAAGTTGGTTCAGTGGTTATAAAAAAATAGAACATGTGTGTGTAGAGATAGAAGAAAGCAAGAGAATGGTTCGATAGGAGAGTATGGAGATAGAGTTAGTTCAGTTCAGTTCAGTTCAGTAGCTCAGTCATGTCTGACTGTTTGCAACCCCATGAACTGCAGCATGCCAGGCCTCCCTGTCCATCACCAACTCCTGGAGTTCACCCATTGAGTCAGTGATGCCATCCAACCACCTTATCCTCTGTCGTCCCCTTTTCCTCCTGCCCTCAGTCTTTCCCAGCATCAGGGTCTTTTACAATGAGTCAGCTCTTTGCATCTGGTGGCCAAAGTATTAGAGCTTCAGCTTCAGCATCAGTCCTTCCAATTAATATTTAGGACTGATTTCCTTTAGAATGGACTGGTTGGATCTCCTTGCTATCCAAGAGACTCTCAAGAGTCTTCTCCAACACCACAGTTCAAAAGCATCAATTCTTTGGTGCTCAGCTTTCTTTATAGTCCAACTCTCACATCCATACATGACTACTGGAAAAACCATAGCTTTGACTAGACAGACCTTTGTTGGCAAAGAAATATTTCTGATTTTTAATATGCTGTCTAGGTTGGTCATAACTTTCCTTCCAAAAGTAAGAGTCTTTTAATTTCATGGCTGCAGTCACCATCTGAAGTGATTTTGAAGCCCCAAAAAAGTAAAGTCTGACACTGTTTCCACTGTTTCCCCGTCTATTTGCCATGAAGTGATGGGACTGACTGCCATGATCTTAGTTTCCTGAATGTTGAGCTTTAAGCCAACTTTTTCACTTTCCTCTTTCATCAAGAGGCTCCTTAGTTCTTCACTTTCTGCCATAAGGGTGGTGTCCTCTGCATATCTGAGGTTATTGATATTTCTCCCAGCAATCTTGATTCCAGCTTGTACTTCCTCCAGCCCAGCGTTTCTCATGATGTGCTGTGCATATAAGTTAAATAAGCAGGGTGACAATATACAGCCTTAATATACTCCTTTTCCTATTTGGAACCAGTCTGTTGTTCCATGTCCAGTTCTCATTGTTGCTTCTTGACCTGCATACAGGTTTCTCAAAAGGCCAGTCATGGTCTGGCATGCCCATCTCTTTCAGAATTTTCCACAGTTAGTTCAGGGGTTTTGAAATGATTAGGGTGAGCATGAAGACATGGGAAGTGCAGAACTGATGAAGATCAGCAGAGCTGGAGAAGCAGGAATTGAGCTGTGAAGATGTCAAAGAGGTCAAAACAGTAGATATAAATAGACTTGACACATAGATGTTTTCAAAGGGCTAGTTCACAAAGTGAGTGTTAGTAGCAGGAATCTGGGGAGAGAATAAAAATGTGAGAACAAATGCCATCAATAAAAATCATGTGAGGGGGTATCCTGGTGGTCCAGTGGTTAGGACTCCATGCTTCCACTGGAGGGGTTATGGATTCAACCCCTGTTCAAGGAACTAAGATAATGCATCCCATATGCTGTGCAGGGGCATGGCCAAAAAAAAAACAAAAAACAAACAAACAAAAAAAAACAAACAAAAAAAAACAAACAAAAAAAACAAAACAAAGCAAACAAACAAATAAAAAAGCCATGTGGATAGTGGGTTAACATTCTGGAAGTAACTAAATGTAAAGAGCAAGGGCTGGAAAGACTTCTAATGAAAATATTTTAATGGGTTGAAAGGCACAACAGGATAGAAATTTATCTTCTACCAAAAAACAAGTGGGAAACACAGGGACAGGGGAGGTGATGGAAAGAGTAACGTGGAAACTTACATTACCATATGTTAAAAATAGATAGTCAATGGGAATTTGCTGTATGACTCAGGAAACTCAAACAGGGGCTCTGTATCAATCTACAGGGATGGGATAGGGAAGGAGATGGGAGGCAGTTTCAAAAGGGAGGGGATATATGTATACCTATGGCTGATTCATAGTGAGGTTTGACAGAAAACAGCAAAATTCTGTAAAGCAATTACCCTTCAATAAAAAATAAATAAAAAAAACACACTAGTGGGAGTGGAAGGTGGAGATTTCACAAGGAAAGGCAAGCTGGGCATGAAGTAACATAAAGATAGCTAGGTTTCTATTAAGATAAGAGTCAGCCAAGGTGAGCCTGTCTGACAAGGCCAACTGTGGGTGTGGGCCAATGGGAAAGTCTAGTGATGGAGGGCAGGATTGGATTATTTTCATGGGAAAGCAGGAGTGACAATTTTGGTTTGTTTGCTTTTGGTGTTTTAGGTTAAGTAGTAGAAGTAACGGAGAAGGCAATGGCACCCCACTCCAGTACTTTTGCCTGGAAAATCTCATGGATGGAGGAGCCTGGTAGGCTGCAGTCCATGGGGTTGCTGAAAGTCGGATATGACTAAGCGTCTTCACTTTCACTTTTCACTTTCATGCATTGGAGAAGGAAATGGCAACCCACTGCAGTGTTCTTGCCTGGAGAATCCCAGGGACGGGGGAGCCTGGTGGGCTGCCGTCTCTGGGTCACACAGAGTCGGACACGACTGAAGTGACTTAGTAGCAGTAGAAGTAAATAGCAAGGATGAAGGAAACTGAAGGTTTACGTAGCAGGCTGGGAACAAAATTTGGCACAAAGGCAGGGAGGAACAAGCTAAAGCGAATTCTACTGGTTAAGGGTGTTGAGGTGGGTGGCAGGAAGGTTCCAAGTGGGCAGATTCATTCATGTAGGCATAGATTATTCCATATAAACACCCTGAATTTAATTTGACATTTGAGAGCTGGGCAATGAATATTTTTCTAGACTTACTTCCAATAAATAGAAAACTTTTTTTTTTTTTGGTCTGAATTCCTGTTTATGAGCTTAGCGGAATCAATAGGTCAGAAGTCCACATCCTGCTTTTCTCAGGCTTCAGAGGCCAGCCGTGAGAAGTGGAGATTTTTGTTTCAGCTCATTTATTTATTTATTTTTTTAAAGAGGGGAGTCGATATATGTGCCCAAATATTCACAGCAGCACTATTTACAGTAGCCAAGACACGGAAGCAACCTAAATGCCTATCAGCAGATAAGTATATAAAGAAGATGTGGTGTATATGCATACAATGAATTACTAGTCATTAAAAAAGAATGAAATTCTGCTTTTTGCAACAATGTGGATGGACCTAGAGGGTATTATGCACATGTGCTAAGTCACTTCAGTTGTGTCCAACTCTCTGCAACCCCATGGACTGTAGCCCACCAGGCTCCTCTGTCAAAGGGATTCTCCAGGCAGGAGTACTAGAGTGAGTTACCATGTCCTCCTCCAGGAGATCTTCCCAACCCAGGGACTGAACCCATGTCTCTTATGTCTCCTGCATTGGCAGGTGGTTCTTTACTGCTAGCGCCATGTGGGAAGCCCAGTGGGTATTATGTTTAGGGATAATAAGTTTGACTGAGAAAGACAAATACACCTGTGAACCAACCTCAGGACCATCTGGGTATGAGCTTCTGATTAAACAGACTTACAATGATCCTTATGCCAAATGCATCATAACTGACTTACAACCATGACTGGTTTTCTTTTCTGAGAGATTTGGGCATTAAATTTTGAAAATTCTGATAGATATCTATGTCTAAAATAGGAAAAATGATAATATCAATCTCAGTTTCAGTGCAGAGGAACCACTTATTGGAGAAAATAATTTTCAAAGGTTATAAACATATTGATTAATTCATCCTCCAGAAAAACATCTAAAATAAAAGAGTAAGTAGCTTCAGTATTTCAAAAATCACAAAATTATAGGCATGTAAAATTCAAAGCGTTAAATTCCAGAGCTCCTATCTCCAATGAACTGATACTAATTAAACAAAGCCATCTAACTGAGGATGCCCCCAGACTGAATTAAGGGTTTATAATCTTTGTAGGCTAATTTATTGCATTTCTCTCTGACCAGTATTATACTAAAGCTATACTAAAGAGATTTCTACCAAAAATAATTGTATGACAGCCTTTTAAGCAGATCCAGTCAATAATAGCTTCACTACATGGAGATTAACATTTCAAAATTAAAATTTTAGTAACTGCAAAAAAAAAATAAAAACAAAAGAGGGAGTCTAGCTATAATTTAGCAGGTTCCTTTTCCTACTCATTAGCTTCCTGACATTCATCATGCAGTTAGAATGCCTGAATTCACAATGACAAACATTACAGACCAAATATCTAAGTCTCTATTTTGGGAACTTGAGCTTGTCTATTGCAAGTCCAGTTTCTCCCAACTGACACCACATATCCTGTCCTTGCAAAAACTCAGGCAACCTTATCAAATATATTCAGGGTCCTGTGTAAGTTTGGGAAAGCTGATCTCATGAGACCAGAGTAAAGGGAAAATTTTATTGATGGGCATTTTGTACAAATAAATCAGTAGTCATCATTTTATGTAAATAGTACAGTGCTGGAAAAGTCATCAAGTCTTCAATAAACCCTTTAATAACATGAAACCAATGAAAAGCCCCTGGGAAAGAAAACACTTGATGGTTTTCTATGTTAATTCAGGGGTGGGGAATAGGTTATCTGAATTTTATGGGGGAAGTACAGCTAGATAGCATCACTGACTAAATGGACATGAATTTGAGCAAACTCCAGCAGAGAGTAGAGGACAGAGGAGCCTGGCAAGCTACAGTCCATGGGGGTCGCAAAGAGTTGATCACAACTTAGCGACTGAACAACAGTACAGCTCTTGAACTGCCCCATCTCCTGCCTCACTCTCACTGTATGGATAGGGGAATGCTATGTTAATTAATCATTTATGTATTTTATATTATTAGACCTCTATAGGATGAATGCATCTTCTGGTGTGGGAGTAGGAAACTCTCACCTAAGGAAAAGAGTCATTTATGGCATCAGTCAGTTGACTAAAATATGTGTTTCTCTGGGATAGCAGTGGAAAGATTTTCTTCTACTCTCTAGGTTTTTCTGGCTGGTCTGAAATTTAACTTGGCATGAGACAGATTAATAAGAGAAAATCAAACAAAAGTTTAATAACATATATACATGGAAGAGACCCAGGAAAACTGAGTAACTCATCAAAATGGCCAAAGCTCTCAATTTACTTTTTTTTTTTAAATTACAATTATAGTCTTTATTTTTGCAACTGGTCATGTGATTATAGGAGGGCTTCCCAGGTGGCACTAGTGGTAAAGAACTTACCTGCCAGTGCAGGAGGCATAAGAGATGTGGGTTTGATCACTAGGTTGGGAAGATCCCCTGGAGGAGGGCATGGCTACCCACTCCGGTACTCTTGCCTGGAAAATAGAGGAGCCTGGTGGTCTACAGTCCATAGGGTTGCAAAGAGTCAGACATGACTGAAGCCACACACACACAGGCACATAATCTGTTCTTGAAGGACATTTGATGAATGACTAAGTGATCTTCAATGGATTTACATCAATTTGGGTGGTAGAGTGAGGCTTTCCATGACCCAAACTGTGTCCAAACTCCACCAATCGCTCTGGAATCCTAGTCCATCCAGAGTTTTAAAAATAGGTCAGTTTCTTTGCTGCCTCCACTGCTGCAGAGTCCTGTATCTATGCTGATGAATGATTTCCAAACTTTCTTTGCATAGACTTCTTCCTCCATGAGCTAGAGGCTCAGCCCCTCTTATTTTGAGGTACTTGGATTCTTTTGTTCTTGTAATACACTTATTTGAAAAATATAGAAGCATCTTTACCTTTCATTTTATTGTTTACCTTAATTCATTGCTTTTTGTTTGTTTGTTTTTTATTCTGGACTGAAAGATCTTGAAAGGCAGACCCCCCAGCTTGTCTCTTTCACCGTTTTCTCTCTTCCTACTTCTAGCACATATGAGGTGCTTGTTGAAAGCCTGAAAAGTGAAACTTACCTGGGCCCTCAACACTGCTGAACAAGCCTAACTCATTTCTACAATAAGCTTATCCTGTGTATCTGCCTGAATTCTCTGTGCTGTTTGCTTAGTCACTTGCCTGTGTCTGACTCTTGTGACCCCATAGACTGTAGGCTGCCAGGCTCCTCTGTCCATGGGATCCTCCAGGCAAGAATACTGGAGTGGGTTGTCATTCCCTTCCCCAGGGTATCTTCCTGGCCCAGGAATTGAACCCAGGTTTCCTGCATTGCAGGCAGACTCTTTACCCACTGAGCGAGGAGGGAAGCCCTATTTTCCGTCTTTTTCTCTCTACCTAGTGTTCCTTCTCCTTCTTCCCCTGTGCACCACTCAGTCTCACATGAGCTTGTTTCCTTCCTCAGAGGAAAACAGGAACCATCAGCGCCTGCTTTTACCAGCATTGGATTTACACACTCATTTTCCTCCCTCCCTCCTGACAGAAAGTGGAAGGTAGAGCGGTTGTCACCAAAGCCCTGCTGGTTCCTCTCCACCTCCTTCTCAGGGGGCCAGTGTTCTGTCTCTGCCTGCTTCCCTCTCTTGCTCATCCTCGTCAACGTTCAATACACTCTTATCTTTCCCATTAAAGCAATACTTTATTCAGTGCATAATTCTCCAAGCAATATCTCCTGAACCTCCTGTTCTCTGCCACAACCAAACCTTTGAAATAGTTATGTCCGCATGCTCTATTAAGTTTCTAAATCATTTTCTCAGCAGGTTCTATTTAGGTTTTTGCTGTATTTACTCCATCCAAAACAGTTACATTTATTGTTGCCCTCTATATAGCAAAATTCATCACATTTTTACAGTCTTCTCACCGGACATATAACTGAATTAGAAATATTCACCACTGTTCACCATTCTAATGATGTAATTATGCTACAATTTCCTCAAATTAATTGTATGACGTGAGCGTGTGTGCTAAGTCGCTTCAGTCATGTCTGAGTCTTTGCAACTCCACGATCTGTAGCCCGGCAGGCTTCTCTGTCCATGGGATTCTCCCAGCAAGAATACTGGAGTGGGTTGTCATGACCTCATCCAGGGGATTTTCCAGACCCAGGGTTGGAATGCTCCTCTCTTTTATATTGTCTTCTGCCTTGGCAGGGGTCCTTTGCCAATAGCGCCACCTGGGAAGCTCTAGTTGTATCACCGACAATGCCAAAAGAACTTTACATGAACAATTTAATAACTAAAAAATTCTTTGAAATATTAGAACATTTGTAAATATCAAATCATTTTACAGATTAGAAAGACTGAACAAACTTACAACAGGCTTGGTTGTTACCCTACGATTCATACTTAGCAAGAGTCATTCCCAGATGACTCCTCAAGAACCACTATTAATCAGTCTACTCTATTTTAAATCATTTCTTCTCTTCACATCTACGAAACATTCACTCTGAGATTTTTTTTCCCCTAAATTTTATGGGTCCTCCATTTTTCTGTCTGCTTTGGCACCTATTCCTCCTCTGTCAGACACCTCATTGTTCGAATACTTCAGGGCTCACTCTTGAACTCTCTGCTATTTTCATTCTACATTCTTTTCCAATTTGATGTCATCATTTACAGAGTGATCATCTCTCATGTTTGTCTCCTGAGTAGACTCCTGTATTAACACTGTAGTTGGCATATCCAGTGTTCAAGGTCCACGGCCGGCCCAAGCACAACGTGTTCAAGTCAAAGTTGTGATGCTTTTCCCAAAGTGTTCTCTCTCCTGCCAGCACCACCTACAAAGCCATTTCCATTTACCTTCTTGCTTATTAAAACATGGCAAACAAACATGTAAGTCCCTTCACCTTTTAGTCTCTCTGACACCCGCTGTTTAGTAACATTATCGATGCTTTCTACCAGCAGAAGACATCCCGTATCTATCCATTATGCATCTCTTCAGTCATGACCCTATCTAATCCCCACTCTTTCTCACCCTGCAAGGCTTCCTGAGTTTTTCTTGTTATCATAAGCATAGCAAACTGAAAAAAGAGTTATGCAAAATGAAAAAACATATTTCTACACATTTTTCTCAACACTTAATGTCTCCAAAATAGTTATTTTATGAATATTTTTCTCAATTTAATTATACTTATGCATTTTCCAATGCTAGTAATAAAATAAGCCATTATAGATGCATTGTACTATTTTTAATGACCATATTTTCTGAATTAATATGCAAAACTTAGCAGTTGTGACATATATGCCAGAGAAAACTTAATTGGAAAAAAGTAATTTTTAACAAGGCAAGTAAATTTTTAAATATTCTATAAAATTCTACTTTAAAATACACTAATTTTTAAAGTTCACATGCTAAGTTTGCTTTGCCAAATATATTTCTAATGGTTGTGTATTCTTTCATATCTATCAAGGTCAAATGCAGAGGTAGTTCTAGTTTTTATAACTAGGTACAAGAAAGTAAGATATTGAAGAACAGTGTTAATTTTCACTAATGCTATAATAGAGTGACATTAATAAAGATTTAAATACTTTATTTCAAATTTCACAATGTGTCACATAACCAGCTAGCTTAACACTTTAAAATATTAAAGCAAAACTAGTATAAAAATAATAAAAGACATCTCCTTGTAGACTTTTGGATCGCAGCCATTCTGACTGGTGTGAAATTGTACCTCATAGTGGTTTTGATTTGCATTTCTCTGATAATAAGTGATGTTGAGCATCTTTTCATGTGTTTGTTAGCCATCTGTATGTCTTCTTTGGAGAAATGTCTATTTAGTTCTTTGGCCCATTTTTTGATTGGGTCATTTATTTTTCTGGAGTTGAGCTGTAGGAGTTGCTTGTATATTCTCGAGATTAGTTGTTTGTCAGTTGCTTCATTTGCTATTATCTTCTCCCATTCTGAAGGCTGTCTTTTCACCTTGCTAATAGTTTGCTTTAATGTGCAGAAGCTTTTAAGGTTAATTAGGTCCCATTTGTTTATTTTTGCTTTTATTTCCAATATTCTGGGAGGTGGGTCATAGAGGATCCTGCTGTGATGTATGTCCGAGAGTGTTTTGCCTATGTTCTCCTCTAGGAGTTTTATAGTTTCTGGTCTTACGTTTAGATCTTTAATCCATTTTGAGTTTATTTTTGTGTATGGTGTTAGCAAGTGTTCTAGTTTCATTCTTTTACAAGTGGTTGACCAGTTTTCCCAGCACCATTTGTTAAAGAGATTGTCTTTAATCCATTGTAAGTAATAAATGCTGGAGAGGGTGTGGAGAAAAGGGAACCCTCTTACACTGTTGGTGGGAATGCAAACTAGTACAGCCAGTATGGAGAACAGTGTGGAGATTCCTTAAAAAACTGGAAATAGAAGTGCCTTATGATCCAGCAATCCCACTGCTGGGCATACACACTGAGGAAACCAGAAGGGAAAGAGACACGTGTACCCCAATGTTCATCGCAGCACTGTTTATAATAGCCAGGACATGGAAGTAACCTAGATGTCCATCAGCAGATGAATGGATAAGAAAGTAGTGGTACATATACACAATGGAGTATTACTCAGCCATTAAACAGAATACATTTGAATCAGTTCTAATGAGGTGGATGAAACTGGAGCCTATTATACAGAGTGAAGTAAGCCAGAAAGAAAAACACCAATACAGTATACTAACGCATATATATGGAATTTAGAAAGATGGTAACAATAACCCTGTGTACGAGACAGCAAAAGAGACACTGATGTATAGAACAGTCTTATGGACTCTGAGAGAGAGGGAGAGGGTGGGAGGATTTGGGAGAATGGCATTGAAACATGTAAAATATCATGTATGAAACGAGTTGCCAGTCCAGGTTCGATGCACGATACTGGATGCTTGGGGCTGGTGCACTGGGATGTCCCGGAGGGATGGAATGGGGAGGGAGGAGGGAAGAGGGTTCAGGATGGGGAACACATGTATACCTGTGGTGGATTCATTTTGATATTTGGCAAAACTAATACAATTATGTAAAATTTAAAAAATAAAATAAAATAAAAAAAAAAAAAGACGTCTCCTCTCTTCTATAAAAGAGGGTTAAAGTGAAAAATAGGTCACATATTAGTACAAAATGAGTTTGGCATGGGGGAAAGTGCCCCAACTTCAAAAATATCACTGTGTGGCTTTGGGATGAATAAGATAAAACTCAGAAACCTGTTTTTAGAAAATCTTCTTAAACATCTGTGTGGCAGTACAAGAAAAGCTTTCAACACAGCAGAATTTGGTACAGTCTAGAAGTGTTTCTCTGTTTCCAGTAACTAGATGTTTATGAAGATTTCCTAAGAGAGAATTTTTCACAAGTATATCTCCCCTAGAGTTTCAAACATATATATTACACATGTCATATTATTTGACGAGTATGCACTATGGACTCATGTCTTTGCTTAAAAACATAACTTTTAGGCTTAGGAGGAAAGAGTCTGACATAAATGTCTCCTAAAATAAAAGCAGATAAAATTGGCATAAAAGTCTCAGCTAAAAATAAATGGGTTTATACCAGAATACAGGTAAGGCTCTTAGCCAAATTAGTTTTTAATTACAGGATGCTTTAACGTGAAAAAACCATGAACTGAAGGGTGCGATGATAATCTACCCTACTAGTAATTAATCATAACAGGCAAGAATTGACATACATTTTCTCAAAGTTTTGTAATTTATCTTTTCAAATCCAGCTATGGAACCACATCAACATCTCATGCCCCTCCACCACACACACACACACACACACACACACACACAAAAGATAAAAAGAACAAAGTTAAAGAATACTTATGTATAGTTATCATCAGGATACAGAATATTAAAATAATGAATTGCTTACTAATGCATACAGGTTGAGTTGACCAATCACTTTGCAGACATGTAATTAATCCTGATATTTTACCATCTGCTGTTACATATCCTGGTTTGCACTTATATTGTTTATTTAAGGGATACATAAAGACAGACTTGGAAGAAAAGTCTATTCTCATTGTGTTTTGAAAATGTTTCTAAAAGAGGGAAAACATGAAGAAAAGATAAGCATATATTTGGCACACTTTTCATAAGGACTCAAATAACATAGCTATACAAAAAGGGGAGTCATTCTTAAATGTAAGCCAAGAAAAATTCTAATCATTTAAATTCTTCTGTGAGAGAAAATAACCTATGAGTCTCCAAAGATATTAAATCAAGACACCTTATTTTTTTTTCAGTAGAAAGATTTAAAGTACTCAGAATCCCTTCTAGGAAATTATTAGAAATCTATTTGTCTAAAGGATCTGGAATCCCACAGCATGTCAATGCTCTATTAGCAATGGGTTACCTTTCCTGGGACTTGTTGGAAGTATTGCCTAGTCTGAATCTCTTCAGCAACCCAGAACACACTTAACAAATTGGAACATCTCAGATCAGGTGATGGTGACAGAATCTTCCACTATAGTTACCACAGCCTTTGTCTCTGAGAATTTGAAATGTTTGTCATCAAAGCTGGGTGCTTAAAACTACATGCAGTTCAAAGAAGACGACAAAAATCAACACATTCACTCATCATCTATGGTCAGAATGATGATTCCTCAAATCATGTATAACAAAGAGGTAAATGATAAAAAACCACCAAAGAAACATTGCAGAACTGGAAAATGCAATAAGTAAATTGAAAATTTCAAGAGGAGTTCAACAACAGACTAGATCAAGCAGAAACAGGGATCAGTGAATACAAAGTTCACTAAAAAGTCACTGAGTCAGAGAAGCAAAAAAAGAATGAAAAAAAAAAAAAGTGATTGTTGGCTAAGGCACTTATGGGACACCACCAAAATGATCAATATATATGTTATGGAAGCCTGAGAAGAAGAGAGAGGGAAAGAAACAGAAAACTGAATCAAATAAGTAATGCTGAAAACGTCCTAAATCTGGGGAAGGAAATAGACATCCTGATCCAGTAATCTCAAATGAAGTAAAATGGACTGCAAAAAATCCCTCCTCCAACTGATACACATAGTCACACTGTCTACAGTCAAAGAAGATCTTGAAACAGCGATAGGAAACATCACATAGAAGGGAACCATAAAGTTACCAGGTTTTATAGCAGAAACCTTGAAGGCCTGAAGGGAGAGAAAAACTACTAAGAATACTGTACCATGACTTTGACCTTCACAAAAGGCAGGTAAGAATATTACCAGAAACACAAGTGCCTAGGGAGTTTATTACCACTAGAGGTTCATTCCAAGAAATGTTCAAGAAGGGTTCCTCAAGTTGAGATACAAAGGTGCTAAACACCAAGATGATAGCATAGAAAGCATGACATTCATTGTCAGTAGTTAATATAGAGACAAATATAGAATACTGTGATGGGAAAGTCAATTGTAATTCTAGTGTAAGTGTGAAAAGATCAAAGTATTGTAAATAAATATAACAAGTTATTTAAATGGTTATGAATGTAATTGGATGTACATTGTATTAAGTCAACAACTTAACTTGGAAGGGGAGAGAGATAACCTTAATGCTATAAAAATTGGATAGTTTATGAAAGCCCCAACAAGAGTATACCTATATTTTACATCAAGGAAAAGAGAATCAAAGCCTGTTTAAAATAGCAAGCAAACAAATAATCAAACAAACCCAATGAAAGACAAGGGAAGATAGCAAGAAAGAAAAAGGGATAAAAGCACTACAAAACAAAGAAAATAAATAATAAAATGTAATACTAAAAAATATTTGTCAAAAATACTTTAAATATAAATATATTAAACTCAACAATAAGAGACATAGGCTAGATGCATGGATAAAAATCCAAGATGCACCTGTATTGCTGTCTATGAGAAACTAACATTAGGGGCAAATAGAGGCTTAAAATTAAGGGGTGAAAAATACTATTCCATGAAAATGGTAACCAGAAGAAAGCAGGACTATTCACACGAGACAAAATAGAATTCTAAACCCTCAATAGAAAGCATGGTGGCACAAGACCTAATCGTTTTTGCTCCTGACCCAACTACAAAAATTGGATATCCATCACAGACAAACCTGCCTTGGAGTGATGTGAGAGACTTGACATCGTAGGCCAAGGGACCCAGGAGGTGTCTCGCCTACATATGCATCAGGTGAAAGGCAGACAGTTGTCTGTCCTGACTGTAGCGCCTTCAGTGGCCCCTGAGCCAGCTCTAGCATCTCTCAGTCACAGTCCAGGAGCCCCTGGAACCACCGTCATAGACAATCACCCACAGAGCAGAGTCCTTACGTGAAAGTCCAGGTTTTCATAGGAGGAGCTCCAGCACAGCACTGGGGGGGGGGGGGGGGGGCGGGGAAAGAGTTTGGACTCATAGACTGGGTAAGAGAAATGTCTTGATCTTACCTGCATCTCCTTCCCCAACAAGGAAGAACAGCTTAAGGCTAATAGAAAACTTTCTAGTCCCCTGATTTCTCCCACATGGGATAGGAGAGTCTGTGAATGACCTCGCAGCTTCCTCAGCTGTGTGGGATCTGCGAAAAGGTTCAATTGCCTCTTACTCCATCCAGAGGAGTTAGTACTGAGTTATATGACTCATAGTTATGAAGAGGCTATGAAAGTAGCAGACAGGACACAGAGCATTGAAGGGAGGGTGATCCTACTAACTGCATTAATGCAGACTCCATCAGAGAACTCACTCAAAAGCTGCTGGGAACTTCTCACCTGCAGGTTCTCCCAAGTGGCCCACTGACCCTTTCAGTGCTCTGTCTGCATGACTCACCTTTCCCTGACCCTGTGGCCACCCCCTCCCCTGTGGGCACAAATGACGTTGGACACAAGGGCAAACTCTGATGGACAGCTACTGAGCATGCACAGAATCTGGCTCAAATGTGTGGGCAAGGGTGAGAACAGATTAGGAAGTAGTGTTATCTTTGAGGAAATGAAGCACACATCCTGGTGCACTGTAGCATCTAGACAAGGCAAAGGAGCTCAGAAATTCTATTGCGAGAGGGAGGTGTGTGAGTAGGTGTCTCCATAGAAGATCTGAGAGAGACTCAGAGTCTCTAGCAGGGCTGAAGGAAGTTGTCTGTCTCCCAAAGGAGACGAGTACTGCCACTGCAAACACAGCAACACAAACTTCAAGGAGCACGAAATGAAAGGAACACGACACCACTGTAGTATCACAAAATCTTCAGTATTCACATCCAAAGGTTGGAGATCTGTGATTCACCTAATGGAGAAGTCAAAATAGCCGTTTTGTTTGTTAATTTTTTATAAGCATTTCCTGCTCCAGGTTCATTGCCAAAGTCAACTATTTTAAAAAATTATTTATTTATGTTTGGCTCTGCTGGGTCTTCATTGCTGTCTGGGCTTTCTTTAGTTGTGGTGAGCAGATGCTACTCTTTGTTGCAGTGTGTGGGCTTCTCGCTGCAGTGACTTATCTTGTTGTATATCACAGGCTCTAGGTCATGGCTTCAGTAGTTGTGGTATGTGGGCTCAGTAGCTGTGGCTTGCGAGTTGCTGCATGCTATGTGGAATCTTCCTGGGCCAGGGAATCTAACTCGTGTATCCTGCATCGACAGATAGATTCTTATCCACTGTACTACAAAGGAAGTCCCCCAAATAGCTGTTTCAATTAACTCAATGTGCTACAAGAAAACTCAGGAGGACAATTGAACAAAATCAGGGAAATAATACATGAACACAACGAGCAGTTTGACAAAAAGAGAGAAATCATATAAAAGAAACAAAGAGAAATTCTGGCACTGAAAAATCCGATGATGAAATGAAAATGCAAGAACATAGCATCAACTGCAGAATGAAACAAGCAGAAAAAGGAATCTGTGAGATAGACAACAGATACATTGAAGTTATCCACTCAGAGGAGAACAAAAAGAATGAAAAAGAGTGAAGAAAAGCAACATGACCTATGGTACATCATCAACAGAACCAATTTATCAATTATTAATCTTCCAGAAGGAGAAAAGAGGGAGATGAGGCAGAAAGTTCCTTCAAAGAAATAATGGCTGAGGGACTTCCAGTGGTTTAGAGGTTAAGACTTCATGCTTCCACGCTTCCATGGGGGGTGGGGGGTGGTGGGGAGTGTTGGCATTAAGGTAAAGGGAAGCTTGGATCTTCCCATGGTCAGGGAACTAAGATACATATCATGAAGCATGGCCAAAGAAAAAAGAAAGAGAGAATGGCTGAAAACTTCTCAAATCAAGGGTGAGATTAGAATATGTAAGCTTGTGAAGTTTTTAAGTGACCAAAGTGAAAGTCGCTCAGTTGTGTCCGACTTTTTGTGACCCCATGGATTATAGTGTCCATTGAATTCTCCAGCCCAGAATACTGAAGTGGGTAGCCATTCCCTTCTGTAGGGGATCTTCCCAACCCAGAGACTGAACTCAGGTCTCCCACATTGCAGGAGGGTTCTTTACCAGCTGCGCCATAAGGGAAACCCAAGAATGCTGGAGTGGGTAGCCAATCATTTCTCCAGCGGATCTTCCCCACTCAGGAGTTGAACCAGGGTCTCCTGCATTTGAGGTGGATTCTTCACCAACTGAGCTATCAGGGAAGTACTTTAAGCAACCAAAGTCAACCTAAAAAAGTCCTCTACAATGCATGTTATAATAAAGATGCAACAATCAAAGAAAAAGCCTTAAAGACAGTATGAAAAAAAAAAATTGATACTTATAAATGAACACTAACATGGTTCTAAGTTGATTTTTAAGTAGAAACCTAATAGGAGAGAAGAAAGTAGAACAACATTGTCCAAGTGCTGAAAGAGATAACTGCCAACCAAGAATGGGAAAAATGTTATCCAGAAATGAAAGTAAAGACTTCCCCAGCCCAACAAATACTGAAGGAATTGAACATCAGTAGATCCTGGCAGGCTATAGTCCATGGCGTTGCAAAGGAGTCGAACTCGACTGAGTAACTAGGGTTAGTTAGGCCTGCCTTATTAGAAACACTGAAAGGAGTTGCTATTGTCGTTCAGTTGCTCAGTCGTGTCTGACTCTTTGTGATCTAATGGACTGCAGCACACTAGGCTTCCCTGTCCATCACCATTTCTTGGAGCTTTCTCAACTCATGTCCACTGAGGCGATGATGCCATCCAACCATCTCATTTTCCGTCATCCCCTTCTCCTCCTGTCATCAATCTTTCACAGCATCAGGGTCTTTTCTAATGAGTCAGCTCTTCACATCAGGTCACCAAAGTATTGGAGCTTCAGCTTCAGCAAAAGTCCTTCCAATGTGTATTCAGGATTGATTTCCTTTAGGATTGACTGGTTTGATCTCTTTGTGGTCCTAGGGACTCTCAAGAGTCTTCTCCAGCACCATAATTCAAAAGCATCACATCTTTGGAGCTCAGCCTTTTTTATGCTCCAACTCACATCCATACATGACTATAGGGACCACTGAAAGTAATTTTTTCACATTGAAAGAAAGGGGTTATTCAAGCTAAAGTGAAAAAATGCTAATCAATAACATGAAAACATATGGTTCACTGGGGAAGATCCCCTGAAAAGGTCATGGCAACTCACTCCAGTATTCTTGCCTGGAGAATCCCATGGACAGAGGAACCTGGTGGGTTACAATCCACAGGGTCATATAGAGTCACACATGACTACAAGGACTTAACATGTGCATGTGCACATGTGATTGTTGCTGGTATGTAAAACAGCCTTTTTCAACTACCCATTCTGCATTCTCAGTGTCTTTAGTAAGGAGTTCAGCTGTTTATAGCTTTTCCCTGGTAGGGTGACCCTTCATTCTTGAAGGGTTTGGGTCATCAGTCCCACCTGGATTGTGTTGTGGTTCCCATGGACTTGATGCATAAGGCATAAGAGACACTAAGTGACCTCCCATACTCCAGACACACTCTCCCTTATGTCTACTGTGGGCTCAAGTCCAGGTTCTCTTTAGTAGTCAGGATAAATCACCCCCGCCAGCACGGTAATCCTGGGGATTCAGAGGATGTGCAGTCCAAAGTGTAAGCCCTCAATTTAGATACATCTTCAGCTAAAGAAAAAAGAGGATGTTTGAGGTAGTGGTTTGGGCCTTCACATGGAGATAATAAAGCAAATGTTTGAGAAACAGATGCTTGCTGGGTCTTGCACAGATAATGGGCCACAGAGCTGACTCTGGTCTCTCCCACCACACTTAGCTCATATGCTTTGCAGGTATCTCTGGTAGCAGCCTAAATTAATTCTTACTGCAAAGACACAATTTTTTGGTGACAAGTCTTGCTGCCTATGCTTCTCAAAACTTAGAAGGAAGTGTTGTTGGTGCTGGTAGGGAGGAGAGGGGGAAGCCCTTGGGACTGAGTGGAAACCCCTTTCTCTTGACTTTGACCACAATGTAGTTGAGATATCTAGAAGGAGATCAGCATGTTCAAGTAATTTCATCCAAAGGAAGCTGAGATAGAACACACGTGTGTGGTATGCTCAATAGCTCAGTTGTATCTGCCTCTTTGTGACCCCATGGACTGTAGCCAGCCAGACTCCTCTGTTCTGTGAACTTTCCTAGGCCAGAATACTGGAGTCAGTTGCTATTTCCTCTTCCAGGGGACCTTTCTGACGCAGGAATCACATCCTTGTCTCCTGCAGATCCTGAATTGGCAGGCAGATTCTTTACCACTGAGCTACCTGAGAAGGCCCAGAACACAGGAAGAAGGCTATAAATTGATGTCAGTCATTTAGGGTTAAGTAAAACTGTCTCAAATGCAAAAAGGGAAAAATGGTTGTCTGAGGAGGCCTCATAAAGAGCTGAGAAAAGAAGAAACACTAAAGGCAAATGAGAAAAGGAAAGATATACTCATTTGAATGCAGAATTTCAAAGAACAGCAAGGAGAGATAAAGTTTTCCTCAGTGATCAATGCAAAGAAATAGAGGAAAACAATAGAATTGGAAAGACTAGAGATTTCTTCAAGAAAATTAGAGATACCAAGGGAATATTTCATGTAAAGATGGGCTCAATAAAGTACAGAAATGGTATGGACCTAACAGAATCAGAAGATGTTAAGAAGAGGTGGCAAGAATACACAGAAGAACTGTACAAAAAAGATCTTTACAACCCAGATAACCTAAATGGTATGATCACTCACCTAGAGCCAGATATCCTGGAATGTGAACTCAAGAGGGCCTTAGGAAGCATTACTATGAACAAAGGTAGTGGAGGTGATGGAATTCCAGTTGAGCTGTTTCAAAGACTAAAAGATGATGCTGTGAAAGTGCTGCACTCAATATGCCAGCAAATTTGGAAAACTCAGCAGTGGCCACAGGACTGGGAAAGGTCAGTTTTCATTCTAATCCCAAAGAGGGGTAACACCAAACAATGTTCAAAGTCGCACAATTGCACTCATCTCACACACTAGCAAAGTAATGCTCAAAATTCTCCAAGCCAGGCTTCAACAGTATGTGAAAACTGAGAATTTTCAGATGTTCAAGCTGGATTTAGAAAAGGCAGAGGAATCACATATCAAATTACCAACATCCATTGGATCATCGAAAAAGCAAGAGAGTTCCAGAAAAACATCTACTTCCACTTTATTGACTGTGCCAAAGCCTTTGGCTGTGTGGATCACAACAAACTATGGGAAATTCTTTGAGAGATGGGAATACCAGACCACCTTACCTGCCTCCTGAGAAATCTGTATGCAGGTCAAGAAGCCACAGTTAGAACTGGACATGTAACAACAGACTAGTTCCAAATTGGGAAAGGAGTATGGCAAGGCTGTATATTGTCACCCTGCTTATTTAACTTCTATGCAGAGTACATCATGTGAAATGCCAGGCTGGCTGAAGCACAAGCTGGAATTAAGATTTCCAGGAGAAATATCAATAACCTCACATATGCAAAGGACACCACCCTTAAGGCAGAAAGCAAAGAAGAACTAAAGAGCCTCTTGATGAAAGTGAAAGAGGAGGGTGAAAAAGCTGACTATGAAAGTGAAAGAGGAGGGTGAAAAAGCTGACTTAAAATTCAACATTCAGAAAACTAAGATCTGGTCCCATAACTTCATGGCCAATAGATGGGGAAACAATGGAAACAGTGGCTGACTTTATTTTTTTGGCCTCAAAATCATTGCAGATGGTGTCTGTGGCCATGAAATTAAAAGACATTTGCTCCTTGGAAGAAAAGCTATGATCAACCTAACAGCATTTTGAAAAGCAGAGACATTACTTTGCCGACAAAGGTCTGTCTAATCAAAGCTATGGTTTTTCCAGTAGTCATGAAAGGATGTGAGAGTTGGACTATAAAGAAAGATGATTGCCAAAGAATTGATGCTTTTGAACTGTGGTGTTGGAGAAGACTCTTGAGAGTCCCTTGGACTGCAAGGAGATCCAACCAGTCAATCCTAAAGGAAATCAGTCCTGAATATTCATTGGAAGGACTGATGTTGAAGCTGAAACTCCAATACTTTGGCCACCTGATGAGAAGAACTGACTCATTGGAAAATACCCTGATGCTGGGAAAGATTGAAGGCAGGAGAAGGGGGCAACAGAGGATGAGATGTTTGGATGGCATCACCGACTCGATGGACATGAGCTTGAGCGAACTCTGAAAGCCAGTGATGGACAGGGAGGCCTGGCGTGCTGCAGTCCATGGGGTCACAAAGAGTGAGTGACAAGACTGAATGACTGAACTGATCTGAAAACATCTCAGATAGGGTGTAAAATAGGACCTGTTCTGTAATTCCTGGGTACACACCAGCACATATAAAACTAGAAAACTGTAACTTATGTGCCACAGTCTTTGCATGTATTTTAGGTTCCTTCTCTTTTTTGGTTTTAATTGACCCTTACGAAAGCTTTTGTGAAAGTTCTGAACTGCCTTAGCCCTGCTAAGGAGGAAACAGAGAAATGAGTCTCTGTCCAAGCTTTGGCCAAATGAAAGCGCACAAAGTTCAAGTAGGGGTCAGTGCAGTGTAGCAGAAACCCCCAAAAGGTGAGAGCCTGGAGGAGAAGATAGAAAGGAGCAGAGCCACGTGTTAGCTGTTGGACTCATTTGAAAATTATCTTACAAAACGAAAGCTTAGAAGTACTGCATTTCCTTTAACTAATGGATTTGGCAGTTTTTTACAGGCAAACCCAGACTTTTAAAGTGAAAATGTTGTCACAGTCTTGCTGCAGCTGCTAAGTCGCTTCAGTCGTGTCCGACTCTGTGTGACCCCATAGGTGGCAGCCCACCAGGCTCCCCCATCCATGGGATTCTCCAGGCAAGAACACTGGAGTGGGTTGCCATTTCCTTCTCCAATGCGTGAAAGTGAAGTCTCTCAGTCATGTCCGACTCTTCGCGACCCCATGGACTGCAACCTACTAGGCTCCTCCATCCATGGGATTTTCCAGGCAAGAGTACTGGAGTGGGCTGCCATTGCCTTCTCCATGTCACAGTATTAGGAAAGATCTATTACTGACCTTTAGCTGTTATCATTCCAGAATATAAGATCACCAAACAGCTGAATGAGATGATATCTCCCTTTAAAAAGAAAACAACTTTAAGTGATTTGTGCAGAAATATGTGACATCTTTGGTCAGCAGGAGATGTTTATTACAATTAAGAGCTAGACTCATTAATTACTTATGGTCAGTAATTCCTTACCTTTAAATTTAAGAAAACATCTTATGTTCACCTGAATTTCTGTCATTAACAATACATTTGTGTTAATCATCACTGTTTTTCTGGATCTTAAAAGGATTTTTTCTCACAGGGAAAAGTAATTAAGCTCCATTTGTTTGAAACATGTTTTTTGAAGTCATGAATAATAGCAAATAACTTGCCAATTTTGGTAAAGAATGCAATGGAATCAATTAGGGCAGGGGGTGAGGAGGGAGGAAAATATGAAACTATGAGCCCATGAGGCACACTTAGAACAAACGACCTACGTCTGGGCTGCTTAGAACTGGTTGCAGTTGTCTTTTCTGGCCAGATGTCCTTTCAGTTTGTAAACAGGCATGACTTTAAGATGGCAATCAAATGCCATAGGATGAGTATCATTTAACAAACTTTTAATCCCAATTTTCATCATAATTTATGTAACTTCATTGTATTATCTGTTTTACTTTTCAGAGACACTGCAGCTGGAAAATTCATTCTTTCCCCTCCCTTCCTCTGAGGGTTGTTGCCAGGTTGAAAGATGAGAGTGGTGAAAGCAAATTGAGGGTTTCATGTTAAGACTATAACTGGCCAGCCCTTCCCAGATGATATATGTTTGCTTTTACTTCATAAGTCTCATGAAGATTAATAGCCAGAACTACAGAAACAGTTACCAGCTGTACTTGTTAAAAAAACAAAATTCAACTGAGTCAACTTGAAGATCTACTTGACTATTAGATGATACATGAATTGGGCAGCAACCCATTCAGCAACAAGAAGGGTGCTTTGAGGGGCTGAACAAAGTGAATGTTTTTATATGAAAAAAAGTGGGGCAAGTGAGCTATTAACAAAAGAAAATTATTATTTTCATTCCAGGACGTCTTTCTGGAGGGAAGAGATGGGAGGGGTTTTAGCACATAGATTACTTCTGCCTGGGTGGGGTGAGGGGATGGGGAGTGGGAGGGTGGAGGGGTGGGAATGGAGAGGGCCTCTGGTTACCCCACTGGTGGACCAAAAATTTTCAGAAAGGCTGATGAAGATTATATTTCTGGGGAAGTTTGAAATTGCAATTGTCATTTATTAAGTCTAGGTTTGGTATCATGGGTTTTAGCATCACTGACACTCTTCTGATTCTGTGGCTTTTCTTTTCAAGATTGTAAAATGTTGACAGAATGAATTTAGTCTGATGGTACTGCTGGAGGAGGAGAAGGAGGGAAGAATTCTTTATTCATCGAGTAAATATTTAATGAATGCTTAATACAGGGTTATTGAAGCATGTGTTACTAGGAAATAAAAGGAAAGTTAAAACAAGGCCTCCTCCCTTTAGCAATACAAAATCCACCCAGAGAGATAAGACATCAGTAGCAGAATAATAAGCTATTTTGGTTGAATATCAGCGCCATTCAGGGCCGAGAGAGAGAAAGAGAGAGAACCATTTTAGCTAGAAGGCTTGGGGAGGAAATGGAATTTTAGCCATGAAATTTACACTTGCCTCTGTCCACTGAACATGCCTAAACATTCTGAATACTGCAATTTTTCAAGCCCCATATTTTCCAAATTCAGGATGGAACAAAAGCCACATGGTACACTCACAGGCCAATAGGACTGGTCGAAGAGAATTATCCAGAACTGACATGAGTAATTTACATTTACGAGTTCTGTTGAGGCTCACATCTCCAGGAAAAAAAAATCAGTTTGTTCTTCTGAGAGGGATTCAGAACAAAGCAAAAACCTGTGTTGTGACTCTGGGAATGTATCAGTCAGCCTTGCCTGCAGCTCAGTGGAAGGCATTTTAACACAAGCAGAAGTGTCTAGTGCTGTAGTTGGGAATTAAGTTCAGACATTTCTCTCCATTCTTTACAGGATCCTACTCCCCTGTGAAACTGTGTCACGATCAAGTCTGCTGACAAGAGCAAAAGTCACTCTTCAGATGTTGGAAAGAAATATGTAGAAGAGGAACATCCCTACCATACAAGATTTCAAAATGTTGTGGACACCGGGAATGGATATATTTTTAAAGATGTAGAGCATGAAACGAATTTGAAAACCGGAATGATGATTAGTCCAACAGAGAATGCCTGTGAATTATTTCTTACTCCTAGAACAGTGATTGTAGGTAAGGTATCTCAGTGGTATCTTAGTGGTATGTTAGTCCTTATCTGTGTACATGTCTTTTCTCTTCCCCTTTAACTTTTTCTTAGCTTTAATAAAGAAACCACATGAAGGTTTGAGTTATTCAGATGGGTATGACACGTATACAGCATGGCACACTTTATAATCACTTTCTCATAAGCAACAAGTAGTTCCTTTCCCACCTTTACCAGCAACTCATATTTCTTTCCTGTAATATTACTGGATGGGTGGGGGGGGGGGTGTTCCCCACATGGCTCAGCAATCTCTTGCAGTGCAGGAGACTTGGTTCAATCCCTGGATTGGGAAGATCCCCCAGAAAAGGAAATGACAACTCACCAGTATTCCCACAAATAGAGGAGACTGGCAGACTATAGTCCATGGGGTCGCAAAAGAATTGGACACCTTATCTTTGACAAAGGAGGCAAGAATATACAATAGATTAAAGACAATCTCTTTAACAAGTGGTGCTGGGAAAACTGGTCAACCACTTGTAAAAGAATGAACCTAGAACATTTTGTAACACTATACACAAAAATAAACTCAAAATGGATTAAAGATCTAAACATAAGACCAGAAACTATAAAACTCCTAGAGGAGAACATAGGCAAAACACTCTTCGACATATATCACAGCAGGATCCTCTATGACCCACCTCCAAGAATACTGGAAATAAAAGCAAAAATAAACAAATGGGATCTAATTAAACTTAAAAGCTTCTGCACAACAAAGGAAACTATTAGCAAGGTGAAAAGGCAGCCTGCAGAATGGGAGAAAATAATAGGAAATGAAGCAACTGACAAACAACTAATCTCAAAAATATACAAGCAACTCCTACAGCTCAATTCCAGAAAAATAAACAACCCAATCAAAAAATGGGCCAAAGAACTAAATAGACATTTCTCCAAAGAAGACATACAGATGGCTAACAAACACATGAAAAGATGCTCAACATCACTCATTATCAGAGAAATGCAAATCAAAACCACTATGAGGTACCATTTCACGCCAGTCAGAATGGCTGTAATCCAAAAGTCTACAAGCAATAAATGCTGGAGAGGGTGTGGAGAAAAGAGAACCCTCTTACACTGTTGGTGGGAATGCAAACTAGTACAGCCACTATGGAGAACAGTGTGGAGATTCCTTAAAAAACTTGAAATAGAACTGCCTCATGACCCAGCAATCCCACTGCTGGGCATACACACTGAGGAAACCAGAATTGAAAGAGACACGTGTACCCCAGTGTTCATCACAGCACTGTTTATAATAGCCAGGATATGGAAGCCACCTAGACGTCCATCAGCAGATGAATGGATAAGAAAGCAGTGGTACATATACACAATGGAGTATTAGTCATTAAAAAGAATACATTTGAATCAGTTCTAATGAGGTGGATGAAACTGGAGCCTATTATACAGAGTGAAGTAAGCCAGAAAGAAAAACACCAATACAGTATACTAACACATATATATGGAATTTAGAAAGATAGTAACAATAACCCTGTATGTAAGAGAGCAAAAGAAACACAGATGTATAGAACAGTCTTTTGGATTCTGTGGGAGAGGGAGAGGGTGGGATGAGTTGGGAGAATGGCATTGAAACATGTATAATATCATACATGAAACGAATCGCCAGTCCAGGTTTGACGCACGATACTGGTTGCTTAGGGCTGGTGCACTGGGACGACCCAGAGGGATGGTACGGGGAGGGTGGAGGGAGGGGGATTTGGGATGGAGAACACGTGTATATCCATGGTGGATTCATGTTGATGTATGGCAAAACCAATACAATATTGTAAAATAATTAACCTCCAATTAAAATAAATAAATTTATATTAAAAAAAAAGAATTGGACCCAACTTAGCAACTAAACAACAACAGCAACATACAACAAAATATTACTAGCAAGTCCCAGAGAAATGAGTGTGCCCAGAACTTAACACATTGACTGAGCCACTGTGAGATGCCTGGTTTAGAGAGCTGTTTCTGGCCCACAGTCTGCCCTCCCTAGAGCTTTGCATTTTAAATATTGTGGTAAGGGACTTCCCAGACACACAGTCAGATGTTTGCAGTTGAGAGAAAAATTGTAACTGACTCAGTAAAGTGGAAGGATGTGGCGCTTGGTCAGTGGTGTTTTTGTGACACAGGGTCAACACTGAGCAGTTAGCTTTCTAGCAGCAAGACTGCTGATTCCAAAGTATACATTCATAAAGCATTTATACACACAACATTGGCACACATCTCTTCCTTTAAATTCCCTCCTACAGAGAGCTTATATTTCCTTACTCAGCCTCTTTCGGATGGGCTTCCCAGGTGGTGCTAGTGGTAAAGAATCTGCCTGCAATGCAGGAGATGCAGGTTCCATCCCTGGGCCAGGAAGGTCTCCTGGAGAATGGCATAGCAACCCACTTCAGTATTCTTGCCTAAAGAACCCCATGGGCAGAGAAGCCTGGAGGGCTACAGTCTACAGCGTGCAGAGTCAGACAGGACTGAAGCGACTTAGCGCACATGCACACCTCTTTTGGAGAGGGGAGCAAAACTTACCACCCCATAATGTGTCTCTGTGGCATGAGGATTATTTTAAGCTGATTAGTTTTTAAGAAACAGAAGACTCAGAAAATTTGTTTATTTTACCTACTCCTTAACTGCCTAAAATAATTTAGATGAGGAGCCTAAACCAGGAGAGAACTATCACCAAAGATAACTCTGTTGTACATAAGAAAGACGTCTCCAAGTGGCATGGCAAATATTTGTTTATCAAATAACATGCTCCTCCCACCTCCCTGTGAACTGTCTTTCTCCCCTTTGAAGTCCCAGATCCCTCCCCTTCTCTCCTTAGCTCAGAATAACATATAAGCCTCAATTGCCTCATTATCCTTTGGGGCCTCATAATCTCAAGGAGCCTTTTCTGTTAAAGACCAGATTTTGGCTTTCTCTTGTTAATCTGTCTTAATTATCAGACCAGCTAGAAGAACCAAAAGAGTAGAGTATCTATATATATAGATACTCTATATAATCTATAGTAGAGGATCTATAGTAGAGGATCTAATAGATCCATGTATCTATTTTAAAGAACTATAAACTAAAAATCAAACTCTCCCCATGAGTTAGACATAAAACTCACAGATTTTCTTTCTTTCTTTTTTTTATGAGAAAGATTTTGTTCCCACGTATTTTCATCTGGTTTACAGATGACAAAGGACTTGCTCAGCATAACTGCTGTCTCTGGGTGGGCTGGTCACATTCAGGGATGCCGGAGATGGGAAGAGGATGCTGTTTCTGTTTTGAAATATTTTGTATTTTTACTCTGTATCAGCTCTGCTTAAATTAACAGGAAAATGGGTCTTTTAGTGTCTTTAGCATCTAGAACTTTCTTCCTGCTCCAGATTTTGCAACAAAATTCATCTGCACAGCAGAGGTGTTTTTGTGGAAGGGGGAGAGGTTCCACAGGATGTGCCATTTGGTGCCAATAGTATAGACAGCACTGGTGCTGTCCCCTGGTGTTGCTGTAAATTGCGTTTCTCTTCTCAGTAAGCACTAGATGGATTTGGGCATTGCCAGATGATCTCATCATTGCATTATACCATCCTGTGGTCCTAGAGCAATTGCTATGTTCCTTCTCCCTGGAAGACACCCCTTCATGAAAAAAAAAAAATTCCCTGCCAACTTTCTCATATTTTTAGAAATCTAGTGGGAAGAGGAAGTCTATATACCACAGAACAGTGTATAGGCCTTGATGTATCCAAGGACTTTTTAGAGACTGTAAGTTAATACTGGCTTTAAATCTTCAGTGTCTGGAGAAGTGGTCTGTGGTCATCAACTAAATGCCATGATGATTCAGGGGATCCTCAAATTTGTGATGTTAGCAGTTGTATTGATAATGATGTCTCAATCCCCATGAACATCTACAAAGATAGCAGTGCCTTCGAGTTCACGGCAGGAATTAGAATTCACGAATCAGCCTCAGATTAATTGAAGACAAAAACATTCTTCTCCCCCAACTCAGGCTGCTGCTGAGCAACCTTGGAGCATCCCAAGGGCTGCGGCGGCCAGCTGGGTTAGGCGCGTCACTTGGCACATACTCCATGGGGACTCTGCAGAGCTGCACTGCCTGTAATTCCCACAGTGAGAGTCCAAGAGGGAAAGGGGAAATAAATAGATCTCACCTGAAATATATTCCAACCTATCACAGCTCCCTTTGGAAGAAACCAGCTCAAAATGTCCCTGGGAGTTGCTAAGGTTAAACAAGAATCCCGTGATTACTCTTCGAGAGTGTGGCAAACATAAAGGATAGGTAAAATTTGGGTGAACTGCTCTAAACATGGCCAAGGTCATTGCTCAAAGAGGCAATTATCTGAAGGAAAGGTTTACAAGTGTGTCCTGTGCGTAAATGGGGGATTTAAAGTTTAGCCTTTTAAAAATCTGTTCCCAGTGGTGACCATCTCATGAGCCAAAATGAGTGTTGCCAAGCTACAAGAGAAACACAGTCAAGTTCCAAGAAATTCATTAAAATTCACAGCTGCAAGGCTTTGCTGTACTGTTCTCCGCCCAGGTGCAAAGGACAGAACCAGTCGGAACCCAGCCCTCTTCTCTCTGTCGTCCCCAGTCCCTCTTCTGAGCTCCCACAGCACTCTGTTCACACTGTTCATTTTAGCACTGAATACATTCTGCCTTGTGTCATAACTTTTAGTATGTCTATATGTTTTCCAGTTAAATCATTGTCTTCTTTCAGGCAGAAAGAAAAAAACTTATTTGTCTTTTACTAATTTAGTGCCCCAGACTATCTTCCTGTACATAATAGGTTTACAATAAATTCAGTATTAACTGCATATAATTATCTCTGCCTACAGAATTTCTAGCCTTCTTTTTTTTATTTTATTTTATTTTATTTTTAAACTTTACATAACTGTATTAGTTTTGCCAAATATCAAAATGAATCTGCCACAGGTATACATGTGTTCCCCATCCTGAACCCTCCTCCCTCCTCCCTCCCCATTCCATCCCTCTGAGTCGTCCCAGTGCACCAGCCCCAAGCATCCAGTATCATGCATCGAACCTGGACTGGCAACTCGTTAGCCTTCTTTTAAGGTCTATCGCAAATGCTCCCTTTCTCAAGAAGCCTTTTCAAAATTCTGATGTGCTTTTGTTTCCCTCTGACTGCCTATAAAATCTTTCTTGTACCTCTTCTATGAAAATTATTTTGCCTTGTGTTAAAGTCATTCTAGTTTAGCTTTAACTATGTGCTCCTTTGGGGGTAGGAATCTTGTCTTCCTTGACTCTGTATCCTTGGATACTGCACACAGCTTTGCTCATTTATTTATTTATGTATTCATTCTGCAAATATAACTGAGCATCAACTATATGGATTCTGTTCTAGGGAAGGGAGGATTAAGCAAATTAAACAGACATGGCTTTTATTCTCACAGAGCTTAAAGTCCTAAAGTAAGAACTTTGACATGTTAATAGGAAATTAAACCTCAGTGCTTTGATGAGGTATAGAAACTATGAGACCTTGACCTGATTCAGGGTATCAGGGAAGATTTCCAAAAGGAAGTGATAGACTGAGAATTAAAGAATGAAGAAACTGCATATGCAAAAGTCAAGAAGCAAGAGAACAATTGGTATATAAGGAGACAAAGGAAGTCCAGAAGTTCAAACTTGCTCCAATGAAGAATGTTTTAAATTTATATTGTAATTTTCCCCTCTAGATAACGGAAATCTACGTGGGCAATACATAAAAAGGGGGAACCTAGGTTCATATATATGGCGAAACAAGCAAAAACACGAATTCTGACTCCAAGATCAATTCTCTTTCCACTAAATATTTCTTTCTATTTCTCAGTTCTTTTAATGTCAGGCCTCTTTTTCCTTCTCACACTCATGGAAACCTGTGAAGTAGTCTATGTCTCCTTAAGTCATTCACATATTCCTGCATTCTAGTTAAACAGTGTTCTCTCTTGATTGTTCATCCTTAAGAGAAAAACTTAAGTACAAGATCACATGTGAAACTTTGCCACGAGTAAGTTGGCAAGTAAGTAAATATGTGGGGAACAATTTTATAGTCTTTGAGCACAAAGACCTGAATGGGACTTGGGGAAACTGACTTCAAGATATCTGCATTTAGAAGGCTTTTGTTTTGCCATTCTACAAAGTTTCACTAGGGAAGGAGGAAATGAAACTATAGGTTCAGTTCAGTTCAGTTCAATCGCTCAGTTGTGTCCGACTCTTTGCGACCCCATGAATCGCAGCATGCCAGGCCTCCCTGTCCATCACCAACTCCCGGAGATCACTCAGACTCACGTCCATCCAGTGGGTGATGCCATCCAGCGATCTCATCCTCTGTTGTCCCCTTCTCCTCCTGCCCCCAGTCCCTCCCAATATCAGGGTCTTTTCTAATGAGTCAACTCTTCTCATGAGGTGGCCAAAGTATTGGAGTTTCAGCTGTAGCATTAGTCCTTCCAATGAACACCCAGGACTGATCTCCTTTAGCATGGACTGGTTGGATCTCCTTGCAGTCCAAGGGACTCTCAGGAGTCTTCTCCAATGCCACAGTTCAAAAGCATCAATTCTTTGGTGCTCTGCTTTCTTCACAGTCCAACTCTCACATCCATACATGACCACTGGAAAAACCATAGCCTTGACTAGGTGGACCTTTGTTGGCAAAGTAATGTCTCCGCTTTTTAATATGCTGTCTAGGTTGGTAATAACTTTCCTTCCAAGGAGTAAGTGTCTTTTAATTTCATGGCTGTAATCACCATCTGCAGTGATTTTTGAGCCCCAAAAATAAAGTCTGCCACTGTTTCCCCATCTATTTCCCATGAAGTGATGGGACCAGATGCCATGATCTTAGTTTTCTGAATGTTGAGCTTTAAGCCAACTTTTTCACTCTCCTCTTTCACTTTCATCAAGAGGCTTTTGAGTTCCTCTTTACTTTCTGCCATAAAGGGTGGTGTCATCTGCATATCTGAGATTATTGATATTTCTCCTGGCAATCTTGATTCCGGCTTGTGCTTCTTCCAGCCCAGCGTTTCTCATGATGTACTCTGCACAGAAGTTAAATAAGCACGGTGACAATATACAGCCTTGACGTACTCCTTTTCCTGTTTGGAACCAGTCGTTTTGACTATAGGTTGCTGTTAAGTCACGTTAGTCGTGTCCGACTCTGTGCAACCCCATAGATGGCAGCCTACCAGGCTCCCCCGTCCCTGGGATTCTCCATGCGAGAACACTGGAGTGGGTTGCCATTTCCTTCTCCAATAACCTTCTCTGATAACCTAATTATAGTTTAGGGTTAGCCAAAATTTGAGAAATTTAGATTTGATTGAAATGAAAAAGTGTTGATTTGGGGTTTGTTTGAACTGAGGTTGGGAGACTCAGATTCAAGATATGCTTGAATATTGCTCCTCCAGACTTCAAAGTGGGAGAGGCTTATAAAATGCAAACAAACAAACAAAAACCCCAAACTGCAAGGTAAGAGTTATATAATTTGTTTATCAAGAATTATATTATAGGGATTTCCCTGGTAGTCCAGTGGCTAATATGCTATCCTCCTTGTGCAGGGGGCCCAGGTTTGATCCCTGGTCAGGGAACTAGATCCCACATGTCACAAATAAAGAACCCTCACGCTGCAACAAAAACTGAAGATCCTGTGTGCTGAAACTAAGACTCAACACAGCCAAATAAATAAATTTTAAAAAAAGTAATTATAATTGGAGCTGGGAAAAAGTCACAGAGCTTGTTAAGGAAGTATTGGTTGGCATACAAAGTGGTTCCATAGTTGCAAGGGAAGACTTCAATACCATAAGGTTGCAGCTGTCAGGTGTCGTTCTGAATAGGCTGCTGGTGTCCTTGGGTTTAGTACCGTTCAAAGCAAGTTCAAATTCTCAGTGGTGCAGAGATGTGTCTGAGATCAGATCTCCAATGGCCCTCTAGAGACCATATTGTATGCTTGAAGATTACTCCATGTTAATTTTAATTCATCATCAGTAAGGTGATTGTATCGTTTATCATCCCAACTGTTACACTTTAAGAATAAAATACAGAACTCATAATAACTATGCACCAAGAAAACAAGTGCAAACTGAGACTGCCAAGGTAAGTTGGGACATATAATTTTTTTTTAATATTTATTTATTTTTGGTTGCACTGGGTCTTCATTGCTGTGCACGTGCTTTCTTTGGTTGTGGTGAGCCAGGGCTACTCTCTAGCTGCAGCGCATGGGCTTCTCATTGTGGCACTTTCTCTTGTTGCAGAGCATAAGCTCTAGGTGCATGGACTCAGTCATTGCGGCGCACAGGCTTATCTGCCCCACAGTATGTGAAATCTTCCCAGACCAGGGATTGAATCCATGTTCCCTGTATTGGTAGGTGGATTCTTAATCACTGGACCACCAGGGAAGGCCTAATTATTCTATTTATAACCCCCCCCCCCAAAAAAAAATTCACAGATTTAAAAACCTTAATGTTCAGGGTTTTTCTTTTCTTTACCCTATTCTAGATAACATTTTATAGAAGATTCTCTGAAAATAGTTGATATTCAAAGAATGTTAACTATAACTTAGAAAATGTCCCCCTTCCTCATGCCTAGCAAATTGGATCTCTCATCTCTAACTACAAAAATCTTTAAATATTAGCCACTGCACAGTTTTCATGAGCATGAAATAACAAGCAATATATATATTGGTTTCTGCTTCTGGTTCCTGCTAACATTTGATCTTTGACTCCAGTTCCTGACATAGAGTTTGTAAAACTCTTGTAATTTCTCAAGTGAGAGAAGCATCTGACACAGAAGTCCTGATCCCTTTAACTTCCTGAGTGATAGAAGCATCTTTTGTTCTAGAGAGGTGACTCTTGGTGGGCTCCTGAATGGGGACTGGTCATCAGAAAGACCAAGTCATAATTAGAAGTTTGAAACTTCTAGCTCCACCCACCCCCCATTCTCCAGAGAGAGGAAGGGACTGGAAATTGGGTTAATGACCAATCATATCTAGGTGTTGAAGCCTCCATAAAAATCCCTAAAGTGTGGGGTTCGTGCAGCTTCCAGGTTGGTAAACACATCTATGTGTCAGTAGGGTGGTCCACCCCAACTCTACAGGGACAGAAACTCTACAGGGCTTGGGCCCTTATAGACCTTGCTTCAGGTGTTTCTTCTTCTGTCTATTCATTTTTATCCTTTAAAATATCTTTTCTAATAAATTAACAATAGTAAGTAAATTCTTCTCCTGGGTCCTTTGAGCCCCTCTAGTAAAATGTTGAACCCAATAAGAGAGGGTCACGGGAACCTCAGAGTTGTAGCTAAGTCAGATAGAAGTTGCTGAAGGACAGGGAAGCCTGTCGTGCTGCAGTCCTTAGGGTTGCAAAGAGTTTGACACGACTGAGCAACTCAACAACAGATAGAAGTTGTCGTTTTAACCACTTCTTAAAATTAGCATCTGAAGGGGTATGGATAGTCTTTTGTAGCTGAGCCCTTGGCCTGTGAATTTTGCATTAACTCCAGGTAGTGTCAGAATTTTCTGGTGTGGAAAACCCACCTATCTGGTGTCAGAAGTGTTGTATGAGTAGAGGAAAACAGTGAGTTTTTCCCAGAAAATGAGTCTACTGAATGAACTACCTAGGACTCTAGAACATCATTCTCGCCAACAGAACTTTATTTAGTGATGGAATGTTCTATAGAACATTTGTCACAACATTGGAGAGCATCGCTTTCAAAGTGTCACAGGTGGGAAGATAAGTTATATGGTCACCCTACTGACGATAAGCATTCCATCACAGGTGCACAATCTGGTACAGTAGCCACTGGCCTTAGGGGCTATTTATTGAGGAGGTGAAATGGGCTAATATGACTGAGAAACTAACTTTAAATTAATTTAAAGGTAAATTAAACAACTATATGCGGCCAGCAGATGCCATACTGCATAATGCCTCTCTAGATCACTGGGAATAAAAAGGGTAACACATGAATGGTACTAAGATAAACCAGAACATTTTCCATTCTTTCTTTTTTTTTTTTTTTTTTACATCCAGTGTACATACAGCCTGGATCCTATACTGCAAGGTCTCAGTCTTTCCTTTTATTTGACTCAACGCAAGAATCAATTTCATCTCTATTAAATGTAAGTAAAACAAAGACCAAAAAAGATATAGGAATCAAGAGTATTTGCAATACAGAGTGCTGAGTTATATATATGATGTACTTAAGACAGGCTTCCCTGGTGTTTCAGATGGTAAAGAATTCTCCTGCAATGTGGGAGACCTCAGTTCCATCCCTGGGTTGGGAAGATTCCCTGGGGAAGGGAACAGCTACACACTCCAGTATTCTTGCCTGGAGAATTCCTTGGCCAGAGGAGCCTGGCAGGTTACCGTCTGTGGGGTCACAAAGAGTCAGACACAAGTGAATGAATTTCACTTTCACTTTTCACTTGTGCTTGAAACACTATGGGAAATATTTCTAACTAGTGGAAATAATGAGAAATATAATCATAGGACTTCTTCATTCCATCATAGGAAATACTTTAAGGAAATCCAAAATTTCTAAATAAAGTCCCATTTCTGTCAGAGCCTTCTATAAAAGGATCTTAGCCCCAAAGCTCTACCTCTAGCATTTTATTCTTCTTAATGCAAAAAGGACAAAGCTCAAAGAAATTGATTTTAGATCTGCCCAACTCAAAAAATGTGTTTCTCTGTTCTGTCTTCTCCTTAAATTATTTGTATCTCTTCTGTGTCTCTTATTACTTTCTGTTATGTATCAGTTGTGCAACAGCAAGAAGTGGATGCCATGTAAGACAGACATCATAATCTTACCCTGCCTACTGGAGAGTAAGTGCTTTGTGGGCAAGGATTGTATTTCCATAGCACCAGGCACAGTTCTTCACACAGAGTGGGTACTCAGGAAATGTCTGTCAGTTCATTCAGAAACATTTTGTGTAGATAACTCAGATTCTATAAAAACTAACTTTCTGGAACATGAAATGGGATAAGGCAAAATCTTAACTTTGACAGTAAGCCTATTGTCAGAAAGTTATGGGAACTCAGAGTGCCTCCCAGTTATTAATGCATATATTGTAATTGAATATAACTTTGAGAGTGTGGTAAATAAATTTTTAAAGACTTATTTATTTTAATTTTGGATATCACTATTTTATTGAGATAAAACTGACATATTATATTAGTTTCAAGTGTACAAAATAATGATCTGCGGTTTGTATATATTGTAAAATGATAACCTCAGTAAGTCTAGTTGACACCCATCACCATACATAGTCGCATTTTTTTTCTATGTGCATTGATTTTCCTTTTTTCTCTTTGGGTGGTGAGTTGGTATAATTCTTTTGGAAAGCAGTATAAATTTCTATTAGAAGACTTTGATGTTATAATTTTGTATTTGAGACTCATTCTCCCCAAAATCATTTTAAAATCACTTTATTGAGGTGTGATTGACATATGAAAAGCTCTATACATTTAATATATACAACTTGATGAGTTTGAAGATAGAATGGCATAAACCCATGAAACCATCACCAACACAGTCTATGCCATAAAGACATCCATCACCTCCAAAAGTTTTCTCCTGTCCTCTTTATTATTGTTCTGTGTGTGATAAGATCACTTCAGGCTTCTCTGGTAGCTCAGCTGGTAAAAAATCCACCTGCAATGCAGGAGACCCTGGTTTGATTCCTGGGTCGGGAAGATCTCCTGGAGAAGGAATAGGCTACCCACACCATTATTCTTGGGCTTCCCTTATGGCTCAGTTGGTAAAGAATCTGCTTGCAATGCAGGAGACCTGAGTTCAATCCCTGGGTCAGGAGGATCCCTTGGAGAAGGGCATGGTAACCCACTTTAGTATTATTTCCTGGAGCATTCCATGGGAAGAGGAGTCTGGTGGGTTACAGTCCATAGAGTTAAAAACAGTCAGACAGGGCTGAGTGACTAACACTTTCACTTTCATATCTTTTTAGAGCAAAACTTTGTTTTTTTCTGATCAGTAGATTTTTTTTTTAAGTGGTCAGTATTTGTGTAAGATGTACAGCAGAAGAAAAAGAAAATAGCAAATGGGAGAAAGGGAAGTTTCGGAAAGTCCAGATGTAGTTGTGCAAGTGATATTGTAGCTCTGGCAATGTGTTTGGAAATCTGAATTCCCTCCAATTCAAAGTTCACTGCACAAAGCTTTACACATAGTAGACAATCAAGTACTGAACTAATTAAAAGTGTAGGAGTTTCAACCACACTGTTGATGGCACTGTAAATTGGTACAGCCACGACAGAGAACAGAATGAAGTTTTCTTAAAAAACTAAACGCAGAGCTACTGTATAACCCTGTAATCCCATTCCTGGGCATATATTCGGAGAAAAACATCTTCTGAAAGGATCCATACACCCAGTGTCCATTGTAGTACTGTTTCCAATAGCCAAGACATGGAAGCAACCAAAACGTCCCATCAATGGGAATGGATAAAGAAGATGTGGTTTACTTATATAATGGAATATTACTCAGCCATTAAAAGAAATGAAATTGTGCCACATGGATAGACTTAGAGATTGTCATTCTGAGTGAAGTAAGTCAGACAGAGAAGGAGAAATTTTGTATTATATCACTCATGCATGGAATCTGAAAATAAACAATACAAATGGACTTATTTACAAAATAGAAACAGACTCACAGACTTAAAGAATGAACTCATGGCTAACCAGGAGGGGGAAGGATGTGGGAAAGAGATGGTTAGGAAGTTTGGGATTGATATGTACACATTGCTGTATTTTAAATGGATAACCAATAAGAACCTACTGTATAGCACGTGGAACTCTGCTCAATGCTATGTGGCCAGGATGGGAAGGGAGTTCAGGGGAGAATGGGTACATGAATATGTAGTATGGCTGAGTCCCTCAGCTGTGCAACTGAAACTATCCCAACGTTGCTAATTGGCTATACTTCAATTAAAAAAGAAGTTAAAAAACACAATAAATAAAATTTATCCTGAAAGCAAACATAATTTTTTAAATCAATATGATATGAACAAAAATGTATAGGGTGTTCATATTTCACCTACTCAGACGAGTTGTTCTTTAGGGTTTTCTTCAGGTGAAGTTTGCCTTTTTTCTAACAATACGCAATTTAAACAGCAGCAGCTAAAAGGAAGTTAAAACTGTAGAAAAACCTGAGAAAGGTATAAACAGTCTTTTCCTGGAGGATTTGCCCTTTAAAACCGCAGCTGTTTTTAGTGCCGGGTGTCCTTGGTGGCCTATACCTCGCGAAAGCACAGAAGCTGCAGAGAGCAGGGTTCAAGCGCTCCCTGAGGGCGTGGCTGTAGCTTTCCGCTCATTATGGACTCAAACCTTGAGAGTCAGCCCCCATTCTGAGCCCAGGGCACTGCTCTGCCAGAGACAGAAAAGAGGATCTGAAAAGTATAAAATGGAAGGCATTTGGATAGTTATCAAATATAAGAAATCTAATTGTTGAAACATGTATGTCTCACTGGGACATGAAGAGAACAGTAGAACATATGGCAAACCAGTAGCTAGGCTGAAGAAAGAGGTAGAATATAATGCCGACTGAAATTTCCGGTATAGTATCCCTGGAAGTATAACAAGCATGATAGTTTCCAACTTTTCTCACCTTTAGTTCACATCACTTTTAACTTAATCAAGTCTGTTTGCACGAAAAGAATATAGGCTTTGGGGCCAGAAAAATCTGGTCCCTCCACTACCTCCAAATTGTGTGTTCTTGGGAATTCACTTAACCTTTCCGGTTTTCAGTCTTCTTGGGTGGATAAGGAGGATAAACACTACCATATTCAAAGAACTGTACAATAACCCAGTGCCTGGTGCCATAGTAACCACACAGTGAATTTCAGTTGTTACTATCTGCTCAACAAACAGTATATTTCAAGCTCTATATTTACTTACTATATGATATGTACTTAACATATAGGTCCTTGCTTTCAAAATCAAGTTAACATCAAAGGTAGGCAAATGCAATGCAATGAACAAGTCTAGGCAATTGAAAAAAAAAAAAAAAAAAAGATAGCAGTGTATAGCATGAGGATCCAAGGGAGAAGGAGATGATAGGGATGAGCCATTCTCAAACCTCTCATTTCATTTGACCCTCAGTGCAGCTCTGTTTTGGAGGCAGGGAAGGGATGAATACATTTGTCAGAATGGAAAATTGAAGCACAAGCAAGTCTCAGCTCCATTTCAGCCACTTTTTTTTTTTAATTTTATTTTATTTTTAAACTTTACATAATTGTATTAGTTTTGCCAAATATCAAAATGAATCCGCCACAGGTATACATGTGTTCCCCACCCTGAACCCTCCTCCCTCCTCCCTCCCCATACCAACCCTCTGGGTCGTCCCAGTGCACCAGCCCCAAGCATCCAGTATCGTGCATCGAACCTGGACTGGCAACTCGTTTCATACATGATATTTTACGTTTCAATGACATTCTCCCAAATCTTCCCACCCTCTCCCTCTCCCACAGAGTCCATAAGACTCTTCTATACATCAGTGTCTCTTTTGCTGTCTCGTACACAGGGTTATTGTTACCGTCTTTCTAAATTCCATATATATGCGTTAGTATACTGTATTGGTGTTTTTCTTTCTGGCTTCCTTCACTCTGTATAATAGGCTCCAGTTTCATCCACCTCATTAGAACTGATTCAAATGTATTCTTTTTAATGGCATTTCAGCCACTTTGAAATGAACTGATGGATTAAGAAAATTCTGGTTTCTTCCAAGGCTGCATTTCTATTATTCTTTGCCTTTCCTAAATTAAGACTGCTCATTACTATGAGATTTGATACTAGCACTCACATTTCTTGATTCTAAGCCCAGGACTTTGTGCCTAAGTCAGAAGTAAGGAGGAGAATTTTGCTTCAAAGGAAAATTAAAATTCCACCTGGGGAGAAGTGTCCCTTTTCCTTTTCTATTGACACCATTTTCATATAGGCTTAAAATCTCAATACAATGGCTCTGGCTATGTGTGTTTAAGTGTGATCACGCCTGAATAACAATTTCCATCTTCAGACATCAAAGTACTTTCACTCTATTGTAATCATACATTCTTCCTACACACTTATTGATGTTCTGTTCTCTTTCAAACTCCTCCACACTGGAGCTTTCCCTGTGCCAAAAGAAACAAAGTTCTCCACCTTTGGTCTTCCTTCCTTTCTTTTTAGTTACTAAAAAAGTCAATCTTTCTTTCCAAAATAAATATTTACATTGAAGTTCTATTCTTCTGTCAAAAGACAAAATAGACACACCAACAGAAGAAACAACTACCTAGTTAGAATACTAACAGTGGGAATCCAGCACTTCTATTGAGAGGGTGCATCAGTGTGTATGAAAGTATACTATGCTTCTAATGTACTTTATGGTTGACTTCTTTAGATTCCAATTTAATCTAAAGTCCAAAGTGGCCGCAACTCCCCAAAGGCCTTAGGGCATTATTTTGTTCCAAGAGACAATGCCATAGCGATATCATGTTTGCTTGGTTACAGAGACTTCCGCGGAGGCCAAGATATTCCTGGCAAGGTTTAGCAGACACCGAATTTGAAATAATTATAGCATCTCTATAATTTGGTTCTGACTGCTTTTATTCAATGAGTGTGTCAACAAGGATGTATGTAGTGCCTCCCTACTGTGTGGATAAAGGGAAATATATATGATATGATTTTTTCAATGAATAAATTACATTCACAGTAAAGGTAAAAATTGCTTTTGGGTGTGCTATACCTCTCTTACAAAATTAAGCATCTTGAAATGGGAAACTTGTTCTCACGGCCCTCATCGAGGATGTAAAATAGAAATTGGTAGAGAGGGGATGTTACATGTATGATCCACATACATGCTAAGTGCAACATAACACTTATTATACAGTTGAAAAACAAGAGGCCTTGAAGATGTGTTTGGGACCTAGTTTCTTTTAAAAGTTAAAAACTTTGCTAAGGATGTCTGTGAATCTCTATGCTTCATGGAATCATTTTCTATAGAAAATAAATATATAGATGCTATTTGAAATTAATTTAAAAGCATGTCTGTTTCTACTTGTACAGAAAGACAAATGTATGATATCACTTATGTGCGAAATGTAAAAAGTGATTCAAGTGAACTTATTTACAAAACAGAAACAGACTCACAGATTCGAAAAACAAGCCTATTGTTACCAGAGGGGAAGAGGAGGAAGGCACAAATTAAGAGTGTGGGATTAACATATACACACTACTATATATAAAATAGTGGTGGAACTGATGGATTCCACCACTACAACAGTCTGTTGTATTACACACGGAACTCTGCTCAATAGTCTGTAATAACCTATATGAGAAAAGAATCTGAAAAAAAAAAAATATATATATATATGTATAGCTGAACCACTTTGCTGTATACCTGAAACTAACACAACATTGTAAATCAACTATACTCCAATATTAAATTATTAAAAAAAAAACAACAACAAAAATATTTCTGAATTCATGATAGCTTTAAAAAAAATTGTATATACTTTTAATCAAGGACACTAAAAAAGCAAAGCTACTATTTACACAAGGATTCAGGTTTTGATATTGAAAAATGTTTCTTGTATTTGGTCAGAAAACAGATTTTTCAGATTGATAGCAACTGAGGGACTGACATTCTGGCTCAAGAAACTCCTCAATTCAAGTTATGATAGTCTGTGTGTTTCCCAATAAATCCAACAGCACACTTTCATAATAACATTCACAAATTATTTGATAATTTTACATAATTATTTCTGAAATTAAAAAATCCCCCACCCACTGCTAATGTGGAAAGAGTGCCAAATCAAATATTACAACATACAGCAAAATACACCAGGGTCACATGTGGAATTGAGGTCTTTAAGATGGAGGACAGTCCCCTGAAACTTCAGAGAAACTGAGATATGAGAGAGTAAGATAATCAGAAAATAGAGGTGTTGAAAACCCAAAGTCCTGAAGAGAAAACCTTCTTCAAAGAAAATGGCTCTCTGGTCATTGGTGTCTCTAACAGAGCTGGGCTCAGCTAATTCTTTCGAGCTGAAAAGTTGTTTATTCTTACACAGGTCCTAGTAGGCTGCACTGAGGATTTCTGGTCTTGTAGTTATAGCAAGCAGTCAGGAGTCACAAGCTTTGGTTTCTGTTATAATTTATGAAGATGTTATCAACCCCTTCTCTCTCTCTGCTAGCTTGGTAAGAGATAGGCAAGAATTTCTGCCTCTCAAAATTTTAAGTTTCTTTAACGAAGATATATTTCTATATGACAATTGGGAGGGAGTAACACAGAGAAATTATGAGGAATGTTAACAATAATTTGCCTCCTGTTGCTAAAATATGTATTAATTTGGTATTAAATATATGTTTGTGGGTGAATATCAGGAATACAGCACTCTATTGTGATGTTAGCATATTAAAAAGCAGAGACATTACTTTGCCAACAAAGGTCCATCTAGTCAAAGCTATGGTTTTCCCAGTAGTCATGTATGGATGTGAGAGTTGGACTAGAAAGAAAGCTGAGTGCCAAAGAACTGATGCTTTTGAACTGTGGTGTTGAAGAAGACTCTTGAGAGTCCCTTGGACTGCAAGGAGATCCAACCAGTCCATCCTAAAGGAAATCAGTCCTGAATATTAATTGGAAGGACTGATGCTGAAGCTGAAGCTGAATCTCCAATACTTTAGCCACCTGATGTGAAGAACTGACTCATTGGAAGAGACCCTGATGCTGGGAAAGAAGGTGGCAGGAGAAGGGGACGACAGAGGATGAGATGGTTGGATGGCCTCATAGACTCAATGGACATGAGTTTGAGTAAACTCCAGGAGTTGGAGATGGACAGGGAGGCCTGGCATGCTTTGCGACCCTGTGGGGAGGCAAAGAGTTGGACATGACTGAGTGACTGAACTGACTGAACTGATTGTAATGTTAGATTCATGACATAATCCAGACTTATTCTGCTAGTCATAATTAGACCAAGAATTTTAAGTCCAAGAATAAGTGGACATTATAGAAAATCAACTAGAATGCCAAAGGGACTATATGAGAGACTAAGGAAAAGGCAATGAAGTCAGAGATTGCCTGAGTTTGTCAGAAGAAAATACAAAACTACCCAATACACAGCTTAGGCAAAGCCAATATGAAGATGGTTTTCATTTACATCTTCTTTTCTTTCCTCTATTCCCTCACATATTTATTGAAATTTTATTATCTCTCGTGTTCTATGGTAGGTCTTAGATTTCAAAAGCAAGCAAGACAGACATGGCCACTTCCTTCCTAGGCCTGACATTTGCTTCTTCTCATCATTTCCACATACATATTGCCTGGAAGCTGGGGACTGAATCCCATGGCCAGACCAAAGCCCAAAAGTAGGGAGAGGACTGACTTGCAGCCCTAGAGGTTACAGTTATGGTTAGCCAAGAGTTTTGGTTGTTATTGTTTTGTTTTCATTTGCTTATCTTTTAAATTTCCCCTTACCCACTAGGATCCTTTTATCTACCACCAGCTTCTCAGAAAATTTGACATATCAGAATAGCTTGGCATGATAACGTTGCAAAGAATAAATGGAGGAGAATTTTTCTAAGTGTGGCCTGCCCTACATTTATCCCTCTGTGGCGATAAACAGTTCAGTAGAACTGTTTCCCTCTGCTGAAATCCAGGATGACTTTGAACACATATGCCCATGTGTTCCAAGTGGTGACTGGCAGCAAAGAGAGGTTTTCTCCTGGTGGGGTTAGGAAAGATAAGGAGATGCAGATGGTGCAGTGAGGCAGCTTCCAAGGGCTCAAGAGCCAAAGCATTCCTTCTTCACACTGGTGAAGTGAACTTTAAAGTGTGTTTCCAAAATTAGGGAAAATCCTCTACTGAGAGTTAGAGAGAAACGTGTTGTGTGGAGGGTAGATATTTGAGAAAAGTGGAAAAAGTATGAAAAAGGTGAGATAGAGGATGGCAGAGAGATGTGATGGAGAAACACAGTTCAGATGGTTTAGTATCCACTGGGTTGTCTTATTTCTCTAGTAGATCATCCATTTAGAAATGGGCTGCAAGGGGGTTCACCCTCTTGGTATTTGATCAGGAAGATACAATACAATGGGAGAACTGGGAAGAAAATTAAAGGCATTGGAAAGGAAAAGGAAGTGAGAGGTCAGAGAATCTCAATCAGAAAAGGAAGGATTGTAAACAGGAGCTGAAAGAAAGTGGAGTCACTCAGTTGTGTCCGACTCTTTGCCACCCCATGGACTATAGCCTACCAGGCTCCTCCATTCATGGGATTTTCCAGGCAAGAATACTGGAGGGGGCTGCCATTTCCTTCTCCAGGGGATCTTCCCGACCCAGGGATAGAACCTGGGTCTCCCTCATTGTAGACAGATGCTTTACTGTCTGAGCCACCAGGGAAGAAAAACAGGAGCTGAGAGAGAAATAAAAAGTAAAGGAATCTATGAATTGAAGAGGACAAACAATGGTAGACTCAGAGTAATTGATCAAAGGTTTATGTTCAGAGTTTGCTGTCTAAACAAATATTTTTAGAGCTGGAACAATTCTAGGTGAAAAGTTCTAGGGTGTGCCTATGGAAATGGGTAGCTGAAATTTCACTGGAAATGAATACATGGAAATAAGTGTCTAGGATGTTAAATGTGGATATGATATCATCCTGAAAATGAGTGGATATTGGGTGGAGGAGAAGGCTGTGAGGATGCCAAAGCCTTCAATGAATCAAGAGCAGTGGTGAAGGGAGGTCAGGAGCTGACAGCAAGCAGAAGGCATGGATTAATATTGTTTGGTAGAACTGTTTCCATAGAGGCACGTTACTTTTCAAATAGTGGAAGAGAAAGAATATGAAATTGACAATGTGGAACAAACAAATTATTTACTAAGAGAAACCATGGAATTGGCAAGGATGAGTTGGTATTTTTATCTTTTCCTATTAGAAAATTTGAAATAGAAAATAAATTAGCATCATGTAAATGACATGCAGTTTGTTCTCTAGCTTGTATATTTTCTTTGTCATGTTTTCTGCCTCTTAAGTTTATCCTAGTTTTCATCTATCTTAAAACTGATCCGTTCTGCTCTGTGCCTGGTAGAAGAGTTTACTTGTTTGTTCAGCCATGTGGTATATTGTGACAGAGCATATTATGTACCACACCCAGATCTCTGTAACTTCCCTGTTCATCATTTCCTGGAGATTGCTCAAACTCATGTCCATTGAGTCGGTGATGCCATCCAACCATTTCATGCTCTGTTGCCCCTTTCTCCTCCCGTCTCCAATATTTCCCAGCATCAGGGTCTTTTCCAATAAGTTGGCTCTTTGCATCCGATGGCCAAAGTATTGGAGCTTCAGCTTCAGCATCAGTCCTTCCAATGAGTATTCAGGGTTGATTTCCTTTTGGATTGGCTGGTTTGATCTCTTTTCTGTCCAAAGAACTCTCAAGAGTTTTCTCCAGCACCACAGTTCAAAGACATCAATTCTTCAGTGCTCAGCCTTTTTTATTGTCCAGCTCTCACATCTGTATGTGACTACTGGAAAAACGACTGGAAAAGGTTGAGAGATATTTAACCACTCATTTGCAGGTAAGTGATCTGATAGTTTATTATTACAAGACCATGAAAGGTGGCTGCTATATGCACAGCCCTTGACAAAGAGAGCTAATGAAAGGAAAGAGAATTTAATCAAATCTCTAGTCCTTGGCAGCTTCACTCATTTGCCCATTTATGTACATGTTTGTTGAATGTATCATATGTCATACACCACTAGACAAACACAAAGTTAGTTTCTAGAAACATAAAGATGATCAGTTCCTAATCCTTATTCTTGAGAGGCCACAGTCTGGTGGCATTAGCAAATAGAGCTGGCCATTGAATAAGATAGGTTTGAACCTTGTGGGCCCACTTATATGAGATTTTTTTTCAGTAAATACTACAGTACTAGATGATGGTTGAATCTTGGAATGGTTGAATCTGTAAACCATGGATGTGGAAGGCGAACTATGAGACTTGAACTTCCACAGATTTGGGTATTTTCAGTGGCTCCTGGAACCAATTATTTATTGTTCAAAGGTCAACTGTAAGTACAGATCAGTTAAGTGCTGTAATAGAATACTGAACAAAGCATTATGAATGTCTGGGTGGAAAGATCACAAACAAACCACAGCTTACCTGCATCTTGAAATAAGATAATCTTATGTAAAGAGCCTGGTGGTTGAGGTTAAAAAGAGTACAGCACAGAGGAAAGAGCACATAATTCAACTAGGCTTTAGCATCAGGTGAGTGAGGAAAGAGGCAAGTGATATCAAGGGGAAGGTAGAGAGGGAGCAGATCATGAAGTGGGTTGAATGTTATGTTCAGGAGTTGGAATTCTAGTCTATGGAAAGTTAAGGCTATGTAGGATTTTAAATAAATTTCTTTAAGGTGGAAACACTTGTAGCACAGACTGAAAATAGAGTGGGGGTGAGGGTAGGGTTAACTCAATGCCAGAAGATAATAGATTATTACAAAAGAAAAAAACTGGTATGGTAAAAGAGAAAAGGAAAAAAAAAATAGATGTTTAGGAGGTTGAATTCATAAGACTTGGTGAATGATATAACACGTTGAAAATGAAAGAAAAATAGAGGAATTCTAGAATGACTGCTGGAGTCTGGCCCAGACATACTGGTATCTTATTGTGCCATTAATTATGATTAGAAACACTAGAGGAAATGAAAGTTTGGTTGAAGAAGAGGTTAGAGTTGCTGGTTGGACAGGGGCATGAAACTATCATTTTTACAGGGTGGATTTGAGACAGCTCTAAAAAATTCCCATTAATGGTCTCTTTACAAAGCAGTTGGTTATGTGAGTCTGGAACTCAGGAAAAAGTTCATATTGAAAGAGCAGTTTGGATCTCAGGGTCTGGATTTTCACCAAGATCATGAAAGTAGACCCTAGAAAGTAGGCAGACAGCACTCAGCCTGAGAGGCCTGAGATGCATGTTGGGGCACCCATGAAACAGACACACAAAAAACCTGTTTTTTCTTTTAATTCCCTTCCTGCTACTTTGAAAATTATCTTTGTTGTAAAGAAAGTATTGTTCCCCTGACAACACAAATAAGATAGAAGTAGGTGCTACTTTAGAGTCTGACAACCTACAGTCATAACTGGATGAAGGACATTGGGAGTGTAGAGATCATTCAGCAGCCAAAGGAAATAGTCTCTACTCCACCCTGGGAGAGTGTGAGCCTGGGGAGACACAGACCCGGTGGGGCCTAGTCTGACTTTTCAAGGAGAACATGAAACATGATATTTTATAAGAAATATTCTGATTTAAAAAAAAACTTTGTGCATGAATTCATTTATTTAACAAATATATGTTGAGCACCTACTGTGTTCCAGGCATGATTCTAGGATCTGGAGACTTCTCAGTGAATAAAGAAGACAGCAATCTCTTTTCTGGATAAATTAGGCAATTGTGTAGATGGTTAGAATTCAGGGGAATGATTCAGATTGGACACATAATTTCAGGAATCATAGAATTCAGATTAGATGATATATCAAGGAATTTAAGTGCTGGTAGAGACGGGAAGAGGTCAACCAACTGAGCACTAAAGCACTGTCTTTAGAGTTGGGGGAAATTCAGAGGCATCAGCAAAGCCAACTGGGAAGACACAACTAGAGATAAACAACAACAACAACAACAGAGAGTGTGGTATCCAAGAGAAGAAAGTGCATTAAGAAGAAGGAAGTGGTCAGTTGGGCCATATGCTGCTGTCAGTCCCAAGAAATGTCCATTTAGCAACATGAGCATCATTAATGATCTGGATAAGAGCAGATTTAGGAAATTGATAAGAGGAGGGGCAAAATCCTAATTGGAATATGTTCAAGAAGGAGGAGAAAAATTAGACCCAGAAATTATTTACAAATGTTTTGAAAAGTCCTAAAGAAAAAAGAAGTGCAAGCTGGAATCAAGATTGCTGGGAGAAATATCAATAACCTCAGATATACAGATGACACCACCCTTATGGCAGAAAGTGAAGAGAAACTAAAAAACCTCTTGATGAAAGTGAAAGAGGAGAGTAAAAAAGTTGGCTTAAAACTCAACATTCAGAAAACTAAGGCATCTAGTCCCATCACTTCATGGGAAATAGATGGGGAAACAGTGGAAACAATGGCAGACTTTATTTTTATGGGCTCCAAAATCACTCCCGATGGTGATTGCAGCCATGAAATTAAAAGACGCTTACTCCTTGGAAGGAAAGTTATGACCAACCTAGATAGCATATTCAAAAGCAGAGATATTACTTTGCCAAAAAAGGTCCGTCTAGTCAAAGCTATGGTTTTCCCAGTGGTCATGTATGGATGTGAGAGTTGGACAGTGAAGAAAGCTGAGCTCCAAAGAATTGATGCTTTTGAACTGTGGTGTTGGAGAAGACTCTTGAGAGACCCTTGGACTGCAAGGAGATCCAACCAGTCCATCCTAAACGAGATCAGTCCTGGGTGTTCATTGGAAGGACTGATGCTGAGGCTGAAACTCCAATAGTTTGGCTACCTCATGCAAAGAGTTGACTCATTGGAAAAGACAGATGCTGGGAGGGATTGGGGGCAGCAGGAGAAGGGGACCACAGAGGATGAGATGACTGGATGGCATCACTGACTCGATGCACATAAGTTTGGGTGAACTCCGGGAGTTGGTGTTGGACAGGGAGGCCTGGCATGCCGCAATTCATGGGATCGCAGAGTCGGACATGACTGAGCGACTGAACTGAACTGAAAGAAAAAATGGGGCAGTGGCTGAAGGGAGAAGAGAGGACTTCTTTATTCCTGAATATCAGAGTAATAACAGTATGTGTATATGTTTGCAGGAAAGATCCAATTGAGAGAAAAAAACCTGATAATACACGCAAAACGGGAGACATTTGCTGGAAGAATGTCCTAGAATAGGAGCGGTAAGGATGGGACCTGGGGCCCTAGGCTTGGAGCCTAGACAAACAATGCATATCCAGTTCTGGGTCCAGCATGCAAGCCACCGGTTTGCAACCTCGGCAACCTTTGCTTATCCTGAAAATATACTGGACATTGTGGGTCCTTCACAGTAGAAAAGGCTTCCTTTGGAAACATCAATATTCAGATCTTCCTCAGTGTAAACATTGCCAAGCTAAATTTGCTGCCCATAATTGGTGGAGCTTTGAGGGAATTATATCCTCTGAAAGTGGTCAGCTGGATTTGGGTTTGGAATGAAGAAATAAAACCTGAGTTGATTTCAAATTTCACTATCCACAATAGAAACTTACATTTCTTTTTAACAGTTTGGCCTTAGCCATGAGAAATAGATAGCCATACCATTTCAGCTCCTAGCCTAAAACTACTGACATCTCAAAGAATCTGATTTGTCTTTTAAGTGCGTGCTGATATCATCACAGAACAAAGGATTAATTTGGGAGCCCCTCTTGGAAGCTTGAACTTGTCACTTATCTGAAATGACGAAAACTATATTTGTCAAGCAATACTTCACCTAAAAGTAAACACAGTAGTGCTCTGTGCACAGACTGAGCATCTGGGGCTCTTGGCAGCCCTTCTGGATTGGCCCCTTTAGAGAGGGAAGGCTCCCCTCGGGCCAGCATGCCATGCTGTTTCATCCATGGGAGGTACTGGTGTCAAACGGTCAATAGGCCTACTTCCCGGCACAAAATGGGGGCACGATGGACTGTTGCTAAATTAATGAATAAAACTGATTTCTGTCTGATATCTGAAGTACTGCTATCTCCATTAGACTCTGGACTTTGAATTATCATTTTGTCAAGTGATCTTTTAAGAAACATGACTAGAGCCTGAAGACTTTCTTTAATAACTCACAAGAAAATTAGCTTTGGGGGGCACATATTGATGTACTTTGTCACATCTGAGGTAACATTTGGATAAGAAGAGCCTACCTTCTAAGCCATTTAAAAGGAATTAGCTAATCCACAGTTGCCTTACTTGCTGGATCTTTCTGTCCTAAGAACAAAGAATTTTCAATTTATGCCTCTTTATTTTTATTGACACATCCAGTTTTCTTAAAGTTCCTACCTGGATGCCAAATAAATATTGGCTGGTGAAGTCTCTGTTTTTTAGGTGATAATAGTATCACATAAAATAGTTAAGCAGTAAATACACACACCCACACCCACCTACCCACCCTCCCCCAACACACACATATTTCAGCATTCTTGCCTTGAGAACCCCATGAACAGTATGAAAAGGCAAAAAGATATGACACTAAAAGATGAACTCCCCAGGTCAGTAGGTGGCCAATGTGCTACCGGAGAAGAGCAAAGAAATAGCTCCAAAAGGAATGAAGAGGCTGAATCAAAGTGGAGACAAAGACCACTGTGGATGTGTCTGGTGGTGAAAGTAAAGTCCAATGCTGTAAAGAACAATACTGCATAGGAACCTGAAATATGAGGTCCATAGTAGTGTTAGTTGCTCAGTCATGTCCAACTCTTTGCAGTCCCATGGACTGTAGCACATAAGGCTCCTCTGTCCATGGGATTCTCCAGAGAGAACACAGGAGTGGGTTGTGCCATGCCCTTCTCCAGGGAATCTTCCCAACCCAGTGATCAAACCTGGGTCTCTTTCATTTGAGGCAGAATCTTTACCATCTGAGCTACAGGGAAGTCATGTAGCTTCCTGTTATATCCATGTAGATTCATGTTAGGTCCACGAATCAAGGTAAATTGGAAGTGGTCAAATAGGAGATGGTAAGAGTGAACATTGACATGTTAGGAATCAGTGAACTAAAATGAACCAGGATGGGTGAATTTAATTCAGATGACCATTTTATCTACTATGATAGGCAAGAATTCCTTGGAAGAAATGGAATAGCCCTCATAGTCATCAAAAGAGTCCAAAATGCAGTACTTGGGTGCAATCTCAAAAACAACACAATGATCTCTGTTCATTTCCAAGGCAAATCATTCAATATCACAATAATCCAAGTCTATGCCTCAACCACTAATGCCAAAGCAGCTGAAGTTGAATGATTCTAAGAAGACCTACAAGACCTTCTAGAACTAACATCAAAAAAAGATGCCCTTTTCATCATAGGGGACTGGAACGCAAAAATAGGGAGTTGAGAAATACCTAGAGTAACATGAAAATTTGGTTTTGGAATACAAAATGAAGCAGGGCAAAGGCTAACAGAGTTTTGTCAAGAGAACACATTGTTCATAGCAAACACATTCTTCCAACAAAACAAGGATGTCACCAGATGGTCAATACTGAAATCAGATCGATTATATTCTTTGCAGTCAAAGATGGAGAAACTCTATACAATCAGCAGAAACAAGACCAGGAGCTGAATGTGGCTCAGATCATGAACTCCTTGTGCAAAATTCAAACTTAAATTGAAGGAAAACCTCTAGGCTATTCAGGTATGACCTAAACCAAATCCCTAACGGTTATACAGAGGAAGTAACAAATAGATTTTAGGGATTAGATCTGATAGAGTGCCTAAAGAACTATGGACAGAGGTTTGTAACATTGTACAGGAGGAAGTGATCAAAACCATCCCCAAGAAAAAAAAAATGCAGAAAGGCAAAATGTTTGTCTGAGGAGGCTTTACAAATAGCTGAGAAAAGAAGAGAAGCAAAAGGCAAAGGAGAAAAGGAAAGATATATCCATCTAAATACAGACTGCTAAAGAATAATACGGAAAGATAAGAAAGCTGTCCAAAATCAACAATGAAAAGAAATAGAGACAAATAATAGAATGGGAAAGACTAGAGATTTCTTAAAAAAAAAAACAAAAAACAAAAAACAAAAAACATTAGAGATACCAAGGGAACATTTCATGCAAAGATGGGCTCAATAAAAGACAGAAATGTATGGACCTAACAGAAGCAGAAGATATTTAAAAAGAGGTGGCAAGAACACACAGAAGAGCTATACAAAAAAGATCTTAATGACCCAGATAATGATAATGGTATTATCATGTCCCTAGAGCCAGATGTCTTGCAGTCTGAAGTCAAGTGGGCCTTAGAAAGCATCACTATGAACAAAGCTAGTGGAGATGATGGAATTCCAGTTGAGTTATTTCAAATTCTAAAAGATGGTGCTGTTAAGTGCTGCAGTCAATATGGCATCAAATTTGGAAAACTCAGCGGTGGCTACAGGACTGCCAAAGGTCAGTTTTAAATTCCAATCCCAAAGAAAGGCAATGCCAAAGAATGTTCAAATTTCTGCACAATTGCACTCATTTTACATACTAGCAAAATAATGCTCAAAATTCTCCATGCTAGGCTTCAACAGTACATGAATCCTGAACTTTCAGATGTTCAAGCTGGATAAAGAAAAGGCAGAGGAACCAGAAATCAAATTGCAAAAATCTGTTGGGTCATAGAAAAAAAACAAAAGGATTCCATAAAAACATCTGCTTCACGGACTATGCTAAAGCCTTTGACTTTGTGGATCACAGCACACTGTGGAAAATTCTTAAAGAAATGGGAATACCAGACCACCTGACCTGCCTCCTGAGAAATGTGTATGCAGGTCAAGAAGCAATACTTAGAACTGGACATGGAACAATAGACTGGTTCCAAATTGGCAAAGGAGTATGTCAAGGCTGTATATTGTCACCCTGCTTATTTAACTTCTATGCAGAGTACATCATGAGAAATGCTGGACTGGATGAAGCACAAGCTTGAATCAAGATTGCTGGGAGAAATATCAATAACCTCAGATATTCAGATGACACCACCCTTATGGCAGAAATTGAAGAGAAACTAAAGAGCCTCTTGATGAAAGTGAAAGAGGAGAGTGAAAAAGCTGGCTTCAAGCTCAACATTCAAAAAAACTACGATCATGGCATCTGGTCCCATCATTTCATGGTAAATAGATTGGGGGAAGAAAAGGAAACAATGATAGACTTTATTTTCTTGGTCTCCAAAATCAAAATAGATGGTGACTGCAGTCATAAAATTAAAAGATGCTTGCTCTTTTGAAGAAAAGCTATGATCAACCTAGAGAGAGTATTAAAAAGCAGAGACATTGCTTTGCTGACAAAGGTCCATATAGTCAAAGCTATGATTTTTCCAGTAGACATGTATGGATGTGAGAGTTGGACTATAAAGAAAGCCGATCATCGAAGAATTGATGCTTTTGAACTGTGGTGTTGGCGAAGACTCTTGAGAGTCCCTTGGTTTTCAAGGAGATCTAACCAGTCCATCCTGAAGGAAATCAATCCTGAATATTCATTGGAACGACTGATGCTGAAGTTGAAGATCCAATACTTTGGCCACCTGATGCGAAGATCCGATTCATTAGAAAAGACCCTGATGGTAGAACTATTGAAGGCAGGAGAAGCAAGGAATGACAGAGGATGACATCACTGACTCAGTGATGCCTGGTGTGCTGCAGTCCATGGGGTTGCAAAGAGTCAGGCACGACTGAGTGACTAAACAACAACATGTATATACACAATGACTTTTGATTTATAATGATGAAAATTGAATATTCATGTTTATTTTTACTCTTTCTCAAAATGCCACTAAAGTGACAAGAAAGGAATTTTTTTACAAGTTAGAAAAACACAAAAGATTCACAATGGGTTAGCAGAGGCACACAGGTGTCCCAATAGTAACTGATTTAGCTGAGAGTAGGAACCTAACTCCCTTCTGAGGGAGAAGCCAGTATGTTTACGAAGAACCTTAGAAAAGCTGAGAACTGGAGGCACCAAGAACCTCTCAACTCATGGGAGTGAGTGCTTGGACTGAAAACAGAGAGTATGTTCCAAACATATATGAATTATACATGGATTCTTTTTATATCCAGAGTATACAGGTGACTTATCTTGTCAGTAGGAAGTGGATATTAAGTGGAAAAATTAACTCACAGTAATTTTCTACTTTAAGATACTACAAAGTGAAAGAAGAGGAGTAGGAAAGGCAAATATTAAGATCCCAGGATATTAGTAGCTAGGCTTATGCCTCTCTGTTCCATCCAGGCAAGGCTTTGGAGGATTTCTTTCCAGAGAAACAAATGGACCTGCAAGAAATTATTTTCAGACAATAACATATGAAGCTACTTCCTCCACACAATAACCCTACAGTCAAGCCATCCATTTAGGAAATCAACCAGGACCACAAACACACACACACACACACACACACACACACACACAGAAAATTATACCAACTTTTTGGAGTCTTACTCTTTGATATTAAAGGAAAATTACAAGTTATAAGAGAGTTGAGAAAAGACTCAAGCATAAGAAACAGAGGCCAAAACTAAAAAAGCAGAAAGGAAAAAAAAAAAAAACACACACAAAAAAATAGAACTCAGAAGACACATGCAGACAATGCAAATAGCAGAATACTTACCCACCATCAAACCAAAAGAAAATTTACATAATTAATATATCTATGAAATTAGAAAAGGATGCTGGTAAAGGCAAAAAAATATCCAGAGAATAATTAAGAGATGATGGTAATTGAAAAGCCATAGCAGTAATACAAGTTCAATAGAAGAACTAAATGATATAACTAAGGACATCTTTAAGAAAATATAACAAAAAGAAAAGAGATAAAAGATAAAAAGTTTAGAGAACTAACAGGAATCTCAGGACAAATGATCTAACTAATGGAAGTTCAAGAAAGAGAATACAGAAAAAAAAGTTATCAAAATAATAATGTGAGAATACTTCCCAAAACTGGAGGACATGAGTTTCTAGGTTGACCTGTCCAGCAGAGCGAATGAAAAAGTATAATACGAGGCATATTGAGATAAAATTTCGGAGATCCAAGCTCAAAGAAAAGAAAATATAACTTTATAGAGAATAAAACTGGATCGGACATAAAGAGTTTGGGGTCAGAATGATATCTAAATTCTGGAAGTTAGTAATCCTGAAAATAGAGATGCCTTTCAAAATTCTAAGGGAAAGAAATTTCAATTTAGATTTAAAAAACGTAGACAAACTTTCTGTCAAGCTTGTAGGTAAAACCAAGAACTTCTCAGACATTAAAAAATTAAGAAAAAAACTATGTTCTATCCCCTCCTCCTTGTCCCCCATTTCAGGAAGTTAGCAAAATGAGGAGAAACACAAGACAAGAAGACACAGGTACAGGAAGAAGGAAATCCAATAACAATAATAACATAAGAGACAGAGTTAATTCTCTCTTCTGGCAAAAGGAAGTCTCAAGAGGACAGAAGTACAGATTGGCAGAAAATAATGAAGGACTACAAAAGTTTGTACTCCAAGAGGAAGAAAAAGTGGAACCCATAGTTTTATTTAATGTCTGACCATATTTTAGGGAGTTTTATACTCAGATGCTCAGGCATGTCTGACTCTTTGTAACCCCATGAACTGAAGCCCACCAGGCTCCTCTGTCTATGGGATTGTCTAGAAAAGGATACTGGAATGGGTTTCCATTTCCTTCTCCATGGGACTTTTACGGTACTGTGCAGTTAGTGAAAGGTACATAGGAAAACTGAGCAAACAGCCGAATGAGACAATTACCACCGGAAAGAAATATTTTAAAAATTAATGCATGCAGGGAGCTGCCCGCGAGAACGGGGTCCTTTGTCCGAAGGACACAGCTCTGGGAGCTTCTTCAGTCCTTGAGGGTTTGCTTGCAAACATAGCTCTCTGTCCCGCCACCCCAGAGATTAGGCGCTTATTTACTGCAGGCACCTGGAGTTCTGTGCAAACTTCTCATGCACAGAGAAATGTTATCTGGTGTAAGAAATAATAACAGGGTGCCATTCCCATGCTCTCAAGATTTCTTGTGACTGTTTGTAAGATGTATAGGTCAACCAAGAAAAAATGTTAACTGTCTTGTCTTTCTCACGCTCTTATGTATAAATATAAGATGCTGAATAAAGTTGGGGTCAGACTGCGTCCCTTCGTGGAGACGTGTCTGAACCTCTCGACCCCATCTTTGTTGTAGATTTCTCTTGCTTTAGTTTCCTTTCTCAGCCCCGCCATGCACGTTCTCGGGACCTGATCGACTTTGCCGGCTGGCACCGGCAAATGCAAAAATTAATAATGTACTATATACTAATCTGTTAATGTTATAGTAATAATATATAAATATTGAATATTAATTCAAGTAAAGATGATTATATAACTATATTGAGAGGCTGAGGGAGAGAAAAGAAGTAAGTATGGGAGGTTGGGGTGTAAGAGACTTAAATTCTAATCTTCCATAATAGGAAGTCAACAGATAAGGTCTAAAATTGATAAAGAAATAGTAAGACATGAACAATAGAGTACAGAGGTATATACCAGAAGATATATTAAAGACGTTGAAAATTGTTACCTTTTAGAGGGACAATGGGTCAGGTGACTACTGTTTCATATCCTTAAGAAGTACTGTTTGGATTTTTCAATTGCATGCACACACTCATAACCTAAAACTTGAATAAAAAGTCACATATGAAGCAATGTAGGAGAGAAGATTTATTGTGACTATTTAATAAAATAATGTTATAGCATATATAGACTGTTGATACATATAGATTATTAATAAATTCCTAAGGTTTACTAGTTGCTAATATAAAGATTGTCTCATTATCAGAAAAATCAGCAAATACATGAACATTTTTACTCTTCATTCCCTAGTAAAACATTTTTTACTAAGAGTTGTGGATGATAAGAAATATGAAATATACTCCTTACACTAAACTAACAGCCATGACAGCTAATATTTAATTGGTGTAAAATGTATACCAAGCATTATTCCAAGTACTTTAAATTATCTCACTTAATTCTATGAGATAGATACTATTATTATCTCCATTTTGTAGATGAGGCTCAGTAAAACGAAGTAACTTCTCCAGGCCATAGGCTTGTAAGAGATGGGGTCAGGATTCAAACCCAAGCAGAAGGCTTGAGAGCCAGTGATATTACCCACTGTGTCACGCTGCTGCTTTATAACCTAGTTGAGGAAGAGAGCAAACAGAACTAAACAACCTTATAAGATCTAAAAGAGTTCAACATAATGTTGGAAGAGATGTCTCAAATGCATGCAAGCATACTTTCGGGAAAATAAGTGTATTACTGTAGGATTCAGAAGAGATGGAGAATTCTTCCGGCTGATGGTCAAGGAAGACTTTTCTTGGACCAACCTGGGCAGGGAGGGCATTCTTTGAGAGAAAGTCAGGATGTGGAGGTAGGAACTGGATGCCAGAGGTCAGCAAGGAAAGAAGTTTCACCAGGGCATTGCAAATTTTGTTCATTCATACATGAGACTGATGAGAACAAGGCAAGGAGGACCTAATGTCAAATTACAAAGGGACTTGTTGGTGTCAGGCTAAGAAGACTGGACTTGATCCTCTGCAAATGGGAAGTCATTGTTAAGCAGATGACAGTTTAATCTGGACACGGTACCCATAAGTAATGAAGAGGAGGTGACAAAAACAGGGAAGGGTTTATTGGGACAGTCTGGATGAGAGTTTTCGAGATCAGACAGTTGTTAATGAGAGTGCAAATAAAGGGCTGCATCCTGGATGGGAAGAATTTGACTTGCCAAAAAATGTTGGATTTTGTTTTTTCTACCAAGGAGAAATTTTTTCAAACTAGAAAGGATGCAACTGATATGATGAAAATGGAATTAAATTGCAAGAAGTTCAAGTAGAATGAATTCAAATCACTAGAGTCAAACAAGTTACAACCGAGAGCGATCCAATCAAATACTGAGCAATTATGATCTTGAATCAGATGATAGGATTTCTTTTAAACTAAGAGAAAATTTTATAGAATTAACAGTAATGAATGCTCATAGAGAAAATAAAAACAGAAAGAAGAAAAAATCAGTAAGCTTACTCCACAGGTATATACTTAGATGACATTTGGGTTACTTTTTTCTTTTATTTATAACTTTTTTTCATGTTGATAAATAGTCGAATGGATGATGCTATTATATATAGAACTTATCATTTTTATCTTGCTCGAATAACATTGTAATAAAACATTCCATATTCTGTTACAAATTTATTTGTATATATAATTCTTAATCATTATATAATGTTCAGTAAGGTAGGTATACATACTAAAATATATTTAACCAAATATAGTTGGATATTTAAACACTTTCTAAAAAAATTTCTTTTTATATAAGTGTAGTATCCTTTCACTTAGTCTTTTCTGAATTGTGAACTGTGTCCATAGACTACTATTCCAGATAAAGCTTTTTGGAAAAAACAGGAGAGTATGAAAAGAGCAGCCAGTTTAAACACAATTTCTATATAGTCAGGGATGAAACAGTTAAACTGCAAAACCTTAGCGAGACAACAAAATGACCGTTTGTTTTAACCACACTGCTGCCCCTGAAGGACGACTGATAAAGACACATGGGAAATAGCATGTAGAAAACATCCACGGAGGCACAACTAGGGTTTGATAATTAACTGCAGAAGCACACTCTAGTTAGGTCTATATTTGTGTGTTTTTATATTGCATTTACATTTATTTATATGTATTTGAGGGTTTCTTGGACTGCAAGGAGATCCAATCAGTCCATCCTAAAGGAAATCAGTCCTAGATATTCCTGGGAAGGACTGATGCTGAAGCTGAAACTCCAAAACTTTGGCCGCATGATGAGAAGAACTGACTCACTCGAAAAGACCCTGATGCTGGGAAAGATTGAAAGCAGGAGGAGAAGGGGGCGGCAGAGGATTAGATGATTGGATGGCATCACTGACTTGATGGACATGATTTTGAGCAAGGTCTGGGAGTTGGTGATGGACAGGGAAGCCTGGCATGCTGCAGTCCATGGGGTTGCAAAGAGTCGGACATGAACGACTAAACTGAACTGATATATATTGGTTAAGTTAACTGAGAAGAAGGACATAGTACATTCTTAAGTATGGGTACAGTTATCCCCCAATTCATCCTCAGTTCAGTTCAGTTCAGTCACTCAGTCCTGTATGACTCTTTGCGACCCCATGAATCGCAGTACGCCAGGCCTCCCTGTCCATCACCAACTCCCCGAGTTCACTCAGACTCATGTCCATCACTTGGTGATGCCATCCAGCCATCTCATCCTCTGTTGTCCCCTTCTCCTCCTGCCGCCAATCCCTCCCAGCATCAGAGTCTTTTCCAATGAGTCAACTCTTCGCATGAGGTGGCTAAAGTACTGGAGTTTCAGCTTTAGCATCATTCCTTCCAAAGAACACCCAGGACTGATCTCCTTTAGAATGGACTGGCCAATTCATCCTATTGTTGTTTAAAAACCCCGAGTTCATGGAAATGGTAAAGTTTATGGAAAAGTGATATCTGAGCCAGTTCATAAACGAGTGAAAACAGCGTGTTTAGAGTGAGCAGACCAAATATACAGCACTCTGTGGTGTCTGCAGTTGTTTCATTTTGCAAGACTGTATATTGTGACGTGTGAGTGGTGTGATGGATCATGTGCAAAATCTTTAGTACACTTGATGGATCAAGTGCAAGATCTGGTCATCATTTTTGTATAACTTTGCGCTGGTTAGGTAATCCTTGAAATTCACTTAGGGGAGGATTATAACACTTTTGTCAAGGAGTGGATGGAAGATTAACTGAGATATCGGTGATGAACACCCCAGAGCATCTGAATTACCTCCATATCATGCTAGCACAAGATTTAGTGGGAACTCATAGGATAGGTCATTGGAGGACAGCCAGAAATCCTCCTCACTAACTCTGAGAAAACATTACTAGCTCCTCAGATGGAGCAGTGAGAATAAGTTGGGGTCAAAATTGTATGGATGATGGAATCCCCTAGGTTTTCACTTAATGGGAAGTCACACTTGGAAGTTCCCATAGATGTACTGGTAATAATGAGCCCTCTGATTTGACCATGTGCCTCTCAGAATATAGTAAACAACAAGGGTTATACTGTCCAAATCAAAAGGTTTATCCAACGTGCTTATAAGTGTCTGTCATGTTGTCAGTTTTCTCACATATATAAAACACAGTTTTTTGGAAGTCAGCAAAGGTCACTACTGTTGTTCCTTATAGGCGAAGATTACTGGACAGGCTGAAATTATAGCACAAGTAAGGTTAACACCATTTAATTAAATCTGATCTATTAGATAAGGGGGCAAAAAGGAAAAAGATACTTTTGATTGTAGGACTTCTATGGTGGCTCAGCAGTAAAGAACCTGCCTGCAATACAGGAGACTCAGGTTTGATCCCTGGGTCAGGAAGATCCCCTGGAGAAGAAAATGGCAACCCACTCCAGTATTCTGCCTGGGAAATCCCATGGACAGAAGAGCCTGGCAGGCTACAGTGCATGGAGTCACAAAAGAGCCAGACACACTTTGAGACTAAACAACAACACATTTGATTGTGCTGTTCTTGATATAATGACTTATTTGGTTCTTTGTTGCTAAAGCCCACCAACTCCAGAGCTGAAAACTCTGATCTCATTTTTTATCAACTTTATGGGGGTGCTATTTACATAAGCCAAATGGCATCATTTACAGTATTCAGTGTGATGAATTTTGACAAATGCATACACACAAAACCACCACCCCAATGGATGTTATACAAAGCTTTTTTTGTCGCCCTCAGAATTTCCCTGTCGCCCTTTTGCAATCAGTCCTCTTACCTCTTTGGCGTGCCCACTTTAGATGGTCATTAATTATATTTTTATCATAGTAAATATTTTGCTTGTTCTAGAATCTCACACAAACGAAATCATATAGTATGTACTCTTATGTGTCTAGGTTCCCTTGGCCAAGCATGTTTTTCAGATTCATCCATACTGTTGACGGTAATCACTGCTGTGGTGCTGCTGCTGCTTAAGTCACTTCAGTCGTGTCCGACTCTGTGTGACCCCATAGACGGCAGCCCACCAGGCTCCACCGTCCCTGGGATTGTCCAGGCAAGACACTGGAGTGGGTTGCCATTTCCTTCTCTAGTGTATGAAAATGAAAAGTGAAAGTGAAGTCACTCAGTCGTGTCCGACTCTTTGCGACCCCATGGACTTCAGCCTACCAGGCTCCTCCGTCCATGGGATTTTCCAGGCAAGAGTATTGGACTGGGTTGCCATTGCCTTCTCCCATGGTATCACTAATCTGTTCCTTTTGAATAGTGAGCGCATATGAAAGTACCAGTGTATGCATGCACTATGGTTTTTTTAATCCATTCAGCTGTTGATGGACATTTGAAGTGTTTCCATGTGTGGCTATGATGAATAAAGCTGCTAGGAGCATTTATGTGCAAGTCTTTTGTAGATATGTTTTCCTTTTCCCTGGGTCAATACTTAGAATTGGAATTGTTAGGTCATGGGGTCACAAAGAGTGATTAACATACAAGGTATCCATTTAACTTTTTAAGAAGTGACCAAAGTGTTTCCCAAAGTGGTTGTACTATTATACATTCTCACTAGCAATGTACAAGAATTCCAGGTGTTCTTATTCTCACTAATAAAAGGTCTTTTAAAACTTGAGTCTCTCTAGTGGGGAGTTAGTAGTAACCTACTGCTTTTGATTTTCATTTCCTTGATGAATAATGATGTTGAACTCCACCCCCCCCCCCCACATCATGCTTGTTTTGGCAATTTGAATATTTTTTTTTCCATAAAATGCCTTCAAGTAATAGGAGCAAGAGATGGGGAGGTACCTAGATCTGAATGGATAATGATACCATTCTTTGAATAAAGCAGATTTGAAGTAGAGAGAAGGGTGGCCGAAAGTTAAAAGAAGCTCACTTTCATGTATTTCTCAAATAAATTCAAAATCATCTTATCTTTTACCCTGGAAAATTCTTTACTCTCTTTTCTACCTATTGGGGTTCTAATCAGATACAGAGTCATGGAAGATTTATCTAAATTATGGATTATGAGAGAGAAATGGCCAAAGTTGAAATAATGCTTTCAGTCCTTATCTTAGTAAATCTGCTCTGTTTATTAAACAAGTCAATAAATTCTAGGGTCATAAGGAAGATAGACTGGTAAATATAACAACCATTTACTCAATACTTCCTCTGTGCATGAAATTGCACTAGGGAATAAAAGACAAAATGATAAATTAGATCTTGTAATCACCATAAAGAAGTTCAAACCTTCTTGCAATTTAGAGTTATCCTTCTGTGAGCCCATATGTGGCAGAATGTACTAAAAAAGAATCAGCAAGGAGAGGCAAAGGGCTTTGAAGCACAAGGATTAATATGTAGGAGGAAGAAGAAAGGATACTACAGAAGTCTTAGAGGAGGTGGTAAAAAATGGAGACTTTGAGGAAAGAGCATTTTCACCAGTGATTGCAGTCAATGTTTGTTTGAATCACCTTCTTTATAGCAGACTACTTGGGTTTATATGAAAAAGTATAATTTATTCCAGGGAAATGCTCATCTTTAGGTAATTGGCTTTTATTTGACAACTAAAAGTGAAGTAGTAAGAAAATATTTACCCACTAATGAATCCTTCTGAGAAATATCAAGGAACAGTTATCTTTAATTATGTATCAACAAATATAAAGTAATGTGTAGTGGACAGAGCACAATTTTAAAGCTACTGAGACCTGGATTCAAATCTTGGTTTTGCTATATGTATCTCTTGATCCAATCATTTTCTCCTTTGAGCATTTGTTTTATGTGAAAATGGATGTAGTAGTCGTTTGCTTGTGGCATTGCCATGATGGCTAAGCAGTGAGGTTAGTCCTCAAACTAAGAGTAGCATATGTGATGTGATCCTTAAGCACACATTTCTTTTTTCTCTCCTTACCCTTGTGCAATTCTAATGAGCTCAGATTGTAATTTTGCTTTTTAATTTGCAAGATCATAAATCAAGGCAAACAAAATGCAGATGGGATAACAGGGGAAGTAGGGAGGGGGACAATATTAAACAAATCTGAATCTTTGTAAATGACCTAATTTTGCCAATGGTGAATTTCTACTGGGTAAGGAAAGAATAAGGCAAATAGTGGAATGGTCTCAACACTATTAGCATCTCCTTGATATTTCTGTTATAGATTTTTCAGATTCTTGGTCATGATTTTTTTTTAAATACATTACAGGAAAAGTGGGCATGTCCTGGTATATGAAGTGCTCACTCATGCCTGTCATTGTCATCAATTGTTGGTAATAGTCATTGAGTATTTACTGTGAGTCACACAAAGTGCCAAGTGTTTTACATACATTACCTCACTTATCTTTCACAAAAACCCTATGAGGTAGGCAACATTATCACATCTGAGTTGTAAATAAGTGATTTGTGTCACAGTGGTTGGCTACCATGCCACATAGAAAGTGAGGGAGCAATAGAGTCAGTATGTGAAATTAAGACAATATGACTCCCAAACTTCCCACTCAGCCTTTGTGCTATGTTGCTTACCATCACACACTCACACATATACACTAATACACATATACTCACACACACACATGAACATACATATGCACGCATACACACACATACATGTTCACATACATTCAGAAGCACAGCCACACACACATTAATACACATACACACATGTATATAGACACAGACTCAAACACACAGATACATACACACACATACCACACAACTTTCTGGTTCCTGCCACCACCTCTACTTTGGCAAAAATTCACTGTCGTCTTACAAAATCAGGGCTTGGCTAGAAACATTTGCTCATGTGAGTCAAGCATCATGTTTCCATTTGGCCTCTGAGCCTCTCCTCACACACAAGGAAGCCAGAGGCAGGGCAGGATGCCACCATGCCAAGTGCAAACATCACATGGTATTAAGTCATTTTTATGGGGTACTGCTAAACCTGCCCCTAGTGGAAAAAAAAAAGCTAAATTTGATGTAGTACACTGATACCTTGATTAGTGAATTCCTGAAGAATAAACTCCCCTTAAAAGAAGCAGGAGTCTGCTCTTCAGTTTTCATTTACTTTTTACAAATACGCTTATTCTGTGCAGCACAGCTGCCCTGGTTTGCAACTGTGTGACAAAATATCTCAGAAAAAAGTTTTGATTTTCATTGGCGACTTTAAGATTGATAGGATAATTCTAGGCTGAGTTATGAATGCAAATATGAAATAGACTGATTTAGAATTGAGGAACTGAAAGATACTGAAAGGTGGTGGTCCTTTGGTACTGGGTCTGACTTTGTGAGCAGGGGGTTTTGCAGAGGGGATGATGCTGAGCAGTGTAACAAAGGGGTTAAGGTCCTAAGCCCCAGCTCCACCCTTCACTGCAAAGTGATCTGGAGGCACTTAACCTCTGTAAACACGAACTGCCTCCCTGACAGATAGAGTGATAATATCTGGCTTAAGGTTTTGTGTCTCTAGGCTTTCAGGAAATGGCACTTCTTTTCTTTCCACCGTTCCCTCCTTCCCCTTTATTATTTGTACTGTATTGTGGAGGCAAGGGATTGATGGGGCAAGGCTCACACCTCAGGCCTCTTCGAGTTTCTGTCTACATTCTCTCCCTTGGTTACCATGCCTTCAGCCATATCATCCAAGCTCCAGCTCAGTTCTTATCTACATTTTCATCTTATGCTATAGACCTCCATGTGGACACCCTGCCAAGGCATTTTACTTTCAATAAGTGCACCAAATTTTTATTTCTTCCCTAAATTACCTCTTGACTTTGAAACAGTTCTTTCAAATAGGACCTCTAGGCTCAAACACCAAGGCGCTGAGTCAGCTTTAACACTTCCCCCACCTTGTTTCCTTATCTTTGAGTCACCAAATTGTAAGTTCTTCCATTGAAACATGTTTGGTAAGAGCAATCATAAAAACTCAAATGACTATAATAATCATGTCAAGGGATTTTTAGAGTAACAAGATTGTTTTCTTAACATACATTTATGAATCTAAAATTAAAGACATTTCTGTTCTCCAATCTTAAGTGGCTAAACCATTGCACAGTTAGCTGTAAAATTGAGTCTTTGTTCAGTCACCCCATTGCAACATCCTGCACACAACTGTGAAATTCTCTCAACTTCCTGCTTAAAATCCTCAACAGTCCTCCAGTGCTTCTGAGCAGCACTAAATGTGGAAAAGCCTTGCATTTAAGGTTCCCTCAAATCTACTGCCAGTCTAGGTTTCAACCTTTTATTGCTCCAATTCAGTTCTACAAGCTCTCCTTAAATGAAACTCCTTACTCCTCTTGGAATAAACTGTGCTTTTCCTGACCCCAAATCTCTGCTCATACCATTATCTATTTTCGTATTTTCCCTATTACATTGATATTCATTTGTCATATTTAGTTGAATCACTAGGATGTCAGCCTCCTCTGCGCCCAACAGCCATGTTCCTTTCTGTCTTCTCTGAACCCTCATAGCACATTGATTGTGGCATGCTCATGGCATTTATCACATAAAAACTCTCTCTTAGGTTACAGATTCTGGAACACAAGTATCACCACTTTCTTAGTGTGCTTCTGAGTACTAAGTGGCCCTCAGTGTATTGAAAACCTTTGATGTAGTCATTGGATGGTGCCTGGGACAGTGGTGGAAGCCATGTTTTCTAACCTCTGAGAAAATCGTAGAGCTATTTTCTATTTTGTTAAACATTTTTCAACCTAATTATATAAACATTGCTTTGGAATTGCAAAGCTCTGTAGAGCCTATTTTTGTCCCAAATCTTTCTTGATCAGTGGGTACCTGAGTCCCTGAGAATACACAGGTGGTTTTTATGGATCAAGTATGAAGGCTCAGGTCCGCTGCTGTCATCAGATGCAGCTGGGTCTCTAATCATCTCCCCAAATTGCCTAATTCAGAGTCCTTCACATAGAAGGAAACTTTGCTGATTAATTCCAACAAAAAGAATATAGTGTGGAAGAGTAGGATAGATAAGTAGAGGTTTGGGAATAAGACAAACTGGATTTAGATTCTGGCCTGGTCACTTACTAGCTGCACAGATTTGGGTAAATTGCTTACCTTCTCAGCTTGCTTCCTCATCTATAAAACATGGACAGTTATCTCCACTTTAAGAAGTTGTCATGGCAAAACGGTGTATAATGTCTATAATGGAACACAACAAATTGAGGCCAAAATAATCTTCAGTAAATTACAAATTTGAATATTTAATTTTTCTTAATCATGCATAGATTTTTATCAAAGAGCCTTTTTCTAAGTTGAATAAGTGGAAATTTTTTTTTCAACATTCTGAGGAAATGTTGAAATTTTGGGAGTGCTGTTACTGAAAGTATCACTAGATTCCACTGTTACTTCTCATAAAAGTCCTTTAAAAAAAGATGAATAATCAACTAAGTAGTTTGGAAGGTAAATGCTTAGAGCATTTAGTGTGGTTAAGCTGGGTGATAGACATTTTTTTTTCCTACATTTGCAGACTTCAATGTTTTCTTTGAATAAAAAGTTATTATATTCACTTAAACAGTTCTAACAGGCCTCATAGTTAAGTCTTCTAGCAACTCCGTAACTGGCCTTGATCTCCAACTATTTTTTATGATGTCACCTCGCCTTTCACACCACTTCTATGAGCTCAAGCAGGAATGTACACTACCTGCCTATGATGGTTAGCAAAAGGGAGTGGTAGTTCAAGTCAAGGGAGGCTCTTTGGAAAAATAAATGAAGATCTGGTATAACTTCTAAAACACTCTGAGCCCTTATACACTTTGTGATTTTATGCCAAATATGGAAGTAAAAATAAGGTATTTTGATATCAAGGATGAGTATCACATCACTTGGTTTTAAAAGCACTCTCCTCCCCTTCTAAACTCTAAGGTGTTTTAATACTAATTGGCTTCAATGAAAGCCTATAGGAGTTCCTTTCCTGGAATGGTCCTAGCACTGGGTGACACAGAGTTCTGTTCAGTACAGTAAGCATGAGTCAGAGAAAATACTGTTGTTGAAACTGTTGTTTTCCTCCTTATAAAGCTCACACTAACCAATACAGAGTGATCCGAAAGCATTTAGGAAAGGATAAGAGGCATGGACTCCACAGCTGGTCGGTGGACCAAGGCATAATTTCAAGTTGGGGATTTCATTTAATCAGGTAAAGTGTCTGGGGGGATAGGAAACCCAGGCTAGGACTCTGCTAACCAGCTCAGTTAAACTATTGATGGGAAATGTGCTCTGAGTTGTTCCCAGGAAGATGAATAACTGACCCTTTCGTCAATGTCCTTTGGTGTTTTTGACCAGCACTGTCATAGCTCTGTGGTTCTCAACCTGGCTGCAAAGTAGAATTACGCAGAGCGCTTTAAACAATCCTGATGGCCTCCCGGTCCCATCTCCAGGGATTTTAACTTCAGGTGTAACTTGAACATTTGGATTTTAAAAACATCCCCATGTCATTTTAAGGTGTGGCCACTCTGGCAAACCCCTGGCATATACTTAAGGTTTTTCTAACAAAGTTTCCTCTTAAAATCCACCCTCTTACTATTTAGTTTTCTAGCGCTCCGTTTTTGTTTTTACAACTTTCTCCCAGCCGACACATGCTTACAGCACAGGACGGTGACTTTCTACTTGCAGTCACACTACAGCAGTCCCTAAGTAGAATCCAAGAGGTGTCCTTCGTTTATAAGGAATACCCCTGGCGATGAAAGCGATTCTCATGCAGACAGGCTAAGAACACTGTTCAGTCCCTGCTGTTTCTCGACCTGTTTTCTCGGATGGTTTCCCGTTTGCTGTTTTCAGATTACAGAATGTTCAAGGAGACAGCACGCGGTGGTTCTTCCCTCTCATCTTCTTGTTGCCACTTGACAGACCTCCAAGTTGAAGACGCCAGGTCCCTGGGTGGGTCCTGTTTCTCAGCTCCCGGGGAAAACTCCAAGCCTGCCGCACCTACCGCTCAGCTTTGCAGCACTCAAAGGCGCTTCATTTCCACTTAAACTAATCCAGATTCCGGGAGGAGGAACGCCTACCTACGCCGCTTAACCATTCCTCTGGCCTCCTTTCCCCCCATTGTTTTGTTTACGTAAGAAAGCAGATATTTACATTTCCACTCGGCGGCTCATAGCAGGCCCCACCCTAGCAAAGAGAAAGCAAGGGTCCCAGCGTCCGGCGCCGACGAGCTGCTTTCCCTGCCCGGGGCCCCTCTTTTCCCTCTTTTTCGGATCCCAAGGGCCCGTGAAGATGGGGCTCCCGCCCTTACTCCGCCCAGCACCTGGTGTGAGAAAAGCCCTCGCCCACTCATCGCGTTCTCAGTCCTTTGGTGAGTCAGAGCCCCGGCCCCGCCCAGGGCGCTAATCTAACTGTTATTGCTTAACTTCAGAGCGCTGCCCCGACTTCAGCTCGGGTTTTCAGCCCGCTGTGTCTTCACCGCGGAGGCCCACGCCGGGTCCCCGTCCCCGCGCGCCATGAGTCCCGTGCGCCCGCGCGCCCGCGCGGTGCTGAGCCTCCTGGGCGGGCTGGGCCCGCAGCTCCTGCTGCTACTCCTGCGTCCTCCGGCTGCGTCGGGTGAGTGGGGGTCCGGGGCCGAAGCCCACCCCTGCGGCTCAACCTTCGGGCAGGGTGGAAGGGGTGGAGGTCGTCGGCACGACAGCCGAGGAGTCCGCGGAACGCGGCGGGTGAGCCACGTGGGCATCCCTAATCGTTCCCGGAATCCTCCACCTGTAAGGGTCAGCCCTCCTACTGGCACGATCCCAGGGAACGGAAAGAGGCTCTTCGCTGCTCACCTGCCACTAGGAGGTTTACTATGCTGGACCCCAGCTGGCAGGGTTTTTAGGAGTGAGCCTTCGAGGGGAGAGGGGCCAAACATGGAGAAGCCAAAAAGACAGGCAGAGGTCGAAGAGAGTGAATCCTTCGCGTCTCCTTAAGGTTGGGAAGCCAGATCATTGACCATCACAGGGTCCAGTCGTGCACAGACTTGGCACTACGAGTTTGCACGTCGTCTCCTCCAGGTGTAACGTTCCAAGGGGGCATCTGTCTGTATTGTGTGCCTCGAAACAGTATCTCTGTGAAAGTCTAAAGCTCTCTCTCTATGTATATGATAACGAGGGGCAGGAATTTCTTGTTTGAGTTAATTGACAGACAGGAAGCCTGGCAAGTTCTTGATGTGTCAGCTCAGCACTGGATGGAAATATTATGTAGGCATCAAAAGCCTTTGCCGCCTCCCTTATTTGTCTTGGGAAAAGAATGTTTCTATGAATTGAAAAGTGGTATTTCCTTCAGTTTTGTTTATTCCTTCCTAGGTGACTGCAGCCTTCCCCCAGATGTGCCTAATGCCCAAGCAACTTTGGGAGGTCTTACAAGTTTTCCTGAAAAAAGAACAGTAACCTACAAATGTAACAGAGGCTTTGTAAAAGTTCCTGGCAAGGCAGACTCAGTGGTCTGTCAGAATAATAAATGGTCAGAGCTTGCAGAATTTTGTAATCGTAAGTTCTTCATTTCATTTTAGAAAAGTTATGGGAATGGAATGTTTCTTAAGTTTAATTTTATCCCTCTTTGGAATGACTGGTAATTGATAGTTTTCTAGCATTATTAATCACCTGGGCATACCTGTTGGCAATTCACAATCTAGCTAATTGATGGCATTACTTCCTGGAATAGGTCCTGCTCTTCATTAACAGGTTTATTTTTTTTTCCTAACACTGTAACTCTTGAACTGATTAATAGCGAAAATAAACAATAGGTACTGTTTAGGGAGTAAATTATCTATAACTATGTTTGGTAGTTACCTTGAGACACATAACAGAGTCCTCTGTAGGACTTGCCCAGTACAACTCTGTGGTGATATTTTTAAAAATTCTCAATTTTCATTTCAAAATCTATCTTTATATTCATTGCCCTAGTTTAGCCTTGACATGTACAAGTAAAGATAAAAATTTAATTCCTGCGTTTGAACAACTTGGAGCAGTAGAAGCTACAGTGAACATAGAAACTGCCACAAGTACTTTTTGAAATCAGGTGTGAAATCAGTGTTAACGTTTTGTTTTTATTTATCCATGATCCCAAGGCAGGAGGTTGAAGTACATGTCTCTGCGCATGTATCATGCTTTAGTGTTGATAACTGAAGAGAGTTATTCTGCATAGAGTACTTTGTCTAATTCTTCAAACAACTCCCTGAGGTTAGTTAAGGACTTATCCACACTTTACAGTTGAGAAAGCAGCTCCCAGTTAAACAATTTCCTTGGGATCAGGAGCTCCTTATGCAGAAGAGCCAGCGAGTCTGTTGATCATAGATCTAATGCCCCTTACACTATATGATGCCACTATAAATTTGCATTTGTCTGGATGATTCCAGTTTTTAAATACTTCATGTTCTCCATTGGCTCATCTGATCCTTGCCTCCATAGGTTGTCCTGAGGATTAAATGAGTTTACATGTGTAATACATTTACAAGTACTCAATAAATGTTAGCTATCATTGTTAACTATTATTATTGTCCAGGACACTAGCCCAGGGATCTGGAAATGCTGGTTCTTATCTATCCCTATGATACATGGGACAGGGTAAGGGAATTGGCCTTCATTGAGTCAATGCCAGAATGATGCCAGGCGACTGAAATAAGTTACATTTTCTGAATTGTGGACATAGTGACTTTGGTGTACCAAATCTACTTCACAGGGCTCTAGTAATTAGGGAATGAAAATTTATATGTGAATATGCTGACACACTATCAATGCCATAGTGACATTAATATGAATACTATGTACAAAGAAATACAGATAAAGAGTGATCTAAGGACCAGATAATTAGACATAGATTATAACAGCAATTATATACTCATTTTTTGTTGTTGTTGTTTTGTTAATACTTTTAGGTAGCTGTGATGTTCCAACCAGGCTACTTTTTGCATCTCTCAAAAAGTCTTATAGCCAACAGAATTATTTCCCAGAAGGTACCACTGTGGAATATGAGTGCCGTCAGGGCTACATAAGGGACCCTTCTCTCTCAGGAAACATAACTTGTCTTCAGAATTTTGTGTGGTCCAAACCTGATAGATTTTGTAAAAGTGAGTATAGTTTTAAAGAGTAATCTTAATCATATGGTGTTTGGGGAAAATAACGTTTCTTCCTTCACTCATAGCAGAAGTCTATGTGTACATATTATTATTTAGAATATTTCTTAAATGAACCATTAGAACCAATTTGTTTTAAATTAGGCAAACTAAATACTTGTGAGCTAGAAATATTACTTTGCTCACTGATTTCACATTTAAGGTTTCAGTTCAGTTCAGTTCAGTAGCTCAGTCGTGTCTGACTCTTTGCGACCCTGTGAACTGCAGCACGCCAGGCCTCCCTGTCCATCACCAACTCCCGGAGTCCACCCAAACCCGTGTCCATTGAGTCGGTGATGCCATCCAACCATCTAATCCTCTGTCATTCCCTTCTCCTCCTGCCCTCAATCTTTCCCAGCATCAGGGTCTTTTCCAATGAGTCAGCTCTTCACATCAGGTGGCCAAAGTGTTGGAGTTTCCAACATCAGTCCTTCCAAAGAACACCCAGGACTGATCTCCTTTAGAATGGACTGGTTGGATCTTCTTGCAGTCCAAGGGACTCTCAAGAATCTTCTCCAACACCACAGTTCAAAAGCATCAATTCTTCAGTGCTCAGTTTTCTTTATAGTCCAACTCTCACATCCATACATGACCACTGGAAAAACCTTTAACCTAAGATTAAACTTAATTTAAGGTTACCTAAAAATGCAATATTGGTAAAGAACTCTCCTGCCAATGCAGGAGACTTAAAAGACGTGAGTTCGATCCCTGGGTCGGGAAGATCCCCTGGAGAAGGAAATGGCCCACTCCAGTATTCTTACCTGGAGAATCCCATGGACTGAGGAGCCTGGCAGGCTACAGTCCACAGGGTCACACAGAGTTGGATGTGACTGAAGTGATTTAACATAGTGCAAAATGACTTAAGTGTATATTTTAAAGAAAGTGAAAGTCGCTCAGTTGTGTTTGACTCTTTGTGACCCCATGGACTAATACCTTGCTTTCTTGAAACTGATAAAATGAAGGTACAGTTTAAATAGTTGGATAAGTAATAGCAGTGGTTCAGATGGTGAATTTGCATAGATGTGCCTGATAATTTAATGAAAAAAATAAATTTATATTCTTTCCTAGAAAAATCATGTCCTAAGCCTAGAGAAATAGACAATGGTCATGTCAATATAACAACTGACATACTACTTGGTGCGACCATCTATTTTTCATGTAACGCAGGGTAAGTTTGAGCATATGAAACACTATATTTAACAACTGGAAAAACAAATTAGAATTTAAGATAGAAACTTTTAGATTTGTGACAAGCAATAAAACCACCCTCTGCTCAATGATGAACTCATTGCAGTTAAAGTTAGTAAAATGGGGCAAGAAAGGAATATTTCTTATAATACCACCAAAATTCTCTCAATCGCTAGATTTCATTATAAAGTTTTAACTGTGACTTGTAGAGGAAAAAACTTGTGATACGTTGATGATCCTTGGAGAAATTAAATCTTTTCAGTGTTGAAACCAGTCTTTACCTAAATAATGAGTTTGCATTTGTTTGTTTTCTTTGTATGCGAACAATCTGTTATAAGATATCAAGGGTTAAAAACAATCATTCCTAGTGTAAAAATATCATTCTGACCTAAGATCTTTTGTTAAGTCCTCTATGTATGGGAAAGGAGTATTATCATTGAGGATTATCAGTGTTTCAAGTGCTGCTAAAAGCTTTATATTCATTTTCTCATTTAATATCTGTAAATTGGACTATGATATTTTATTCTGTGTGTGTGTCCCTGTTATTTATAAAGCTACCAGTGTCATTTGTCTCCTGTACTAAACACAGATATTTGGATCATTAATAACAAATCTGGGGATACTTTGAACCCTTTAAATATAAGTACATTCTATTATTCTATGGAATCTGTATTGATCTTTTATAACTCAGAAATAGAAAAGATTTAAGCATCTGTATTCCTTAAAAATGTTTTAAAATATTTTAGTATTTTCTAACATATGCCTTACCCAAATAAAAAATATTTTGCTTATCTTACACTTTTTTATCTTTGATGTCACTCTTTTAGATATAATTTTTTCTTTTCCTTTAAACTGCCAAATGAGCTTTTATCAACTATTGTTTTGTCTCTATCAACTGGTGTAACAAATATTGTAAGGAGATATTCTGAAGGATTTAAGGGAAGTCAAATATGTGCGAGTGGAACTTAATTTTTTTTTCTTCCCTCATTATTGTAGGTACAAATTAGTTGGTGCAGCTTCTAGTTTCTGTGCTCCTGTGGGAAATACTGTTGGGTGGACTGATGAATTTCCAGAATGCCAAGGTAAGACTGAAAAAATCTAAGCACTCTGCTGTGGGACTGAATAATCAATGATAAATTGCTTTTTGCTCGTCAGTATATGTTTGTAGTACCCTCACTTTCCAATGTGTGAATGTTTTGCCTAGTTTATATAACTCTATTAGTAATACGTCTTAATTTATTAACCATGAGGATAAAGGATTAAAAATTAACTAAGGTTTATATTGTGCTTGGTCATTTATTATCTTATCGTTCCTTCTAACAGTCAAATAAAATAGATTTGGGATTTTTTTTCCCTCCTTCATAATTTTTAATTTTTTGGTGGTTAAAATACTATTCATTAAAAGGTCTGTACGACTTGACCCTATATGCCAAATAAGTGGCCAAAGTAGGCACTTAACCCAGACCTCTTGATTTCAAGCCCATCATTCTTCTAAGACCTAGTGTTACCTTACACTAGATTCCTTTAAGGATCGTTAACTGAGCTAATTATGTTGAAATGTTTTAAACCATGATATACTTTTATCTTTAGAGAAATAAGCATATATTGTAATGAAGAAATATCTGCACTTGAAAATTCTGTCTTCTCAAGAGGGAAGAGGGCACAGAGGCTAGTTTCCTAAAAGGGTATATCAAGTTAAATATATGTGCATTAGAGACATATGTCTCCTGAAAACAGAGAAGTATATATGTGCAGTGTTTTAAAATGTAGCTTTATTTCTCTCATCCTCATTGAAATTATTGTTCATTTCAAGTTTTGGTGTTATTAAGAGCAGGAAACTTGAGTAGATGTAGTGTAATTTAACAAGCATCATGCTCTCTGGTAGGGAATGTGTGGGGTCAACTGATAAGAAGACAAATGAAATGAAGCCTTGCCAACCAGGAGTTTGCTCTTGCCACACCCACCTTGGGCCCCACCTCCTATATCTACTATTTCTTCCTTTTTTTCATTATTATTTTCAAATATCCATCCTTACTACCTACCATCACCTTTCCTATGTTATCCAGTTAGGAATGCTGTAACTGATACTGAAGCAAATATGGAAAGCAAGCAGGAGCTAGACCGTATCTTTTTTTTCTGACAGAGGCAACAACTTGTCACAAAGTCTGGGCAAGCAGTCTCCCAGTTGAGGCCAACATATTTACAAGCAACTGCTGTCATGAATTTCACAGAAATGTGTACACCAAGCATGCATTCCAGCACAGAAGAGCTTTTGTGCTGCAAACCCAGTTTCTTTTTGTGTTTGCTTACAGCTAGTCCAGGTCCTGCTCTCTGTCTAATATCTTCAATTCTGTGGTAAAACTCCTTATGTTCATATTTTTCACTCTGACTCTCTTACCTGGCTCTGCAACTCTGCAATCACTGACATCTGTATTCTGTGGGAAAGAGCCCTTTTCATTCAACAACCCCATGTCTTCAACTATCCCTATTAAAGCCCTACTTCTCCTAATGTAGACTTTCCACCAAAGACTTCAAGTAGAAAGTATACATTCTTAAGCAATGAGGTTTTTGACCTCAACTGAGCACACAGCATATCTCAAGTATGCACTCTGGGCTTTTATCAGCACATGAGGCAGCATTGATGTCCCTTTGTGAATGTGGATATGGAGGTGTGGATCTAAAGAAGGAAGAAACAATGGACATATTCAGAACTTTTCCTTGGTCATATGCCAGTCAGAGGTGATGATACTTGTTCACCTCTGAAGAAAGCCTCAATGTCAGAAACACCTGTTTTCCTATCTCTCTGCCAATATTTGCTTTTCAAAAATAATTTTAGTTGACTGCTAGTACACACTAGCCTAGAATCAGTTGCTGCTCTATAATATCTGTCATTCCAGGCCCCTCTCTTTATCTTAACCTCTCACTTATAATCACCAAATATTTTTTCCTTTATCTCCTTAATATATTTCTCAAACCTGTATTATCTTCTATATATAACACTTTTAATATGGTTTACTAGCTTTCATTTAGACTTTGCAATAAGGGCTATTCCTAGCATTTTCAGGGCATAGGACAAGAGTATAAATGGAGGTCCCTAATCTAAGATTCATCCTTTCTCAAGTTGGTGCCCCCTTCTTGCACTGTGAGGGGTCTCTGATGCCTGTAAATGGATAGCTCAATCTACACACCCAAATCATATCCCCTATAACCCTTAGCCTCCACTCCATTGAATTCTGGCCTAAAGGTGGACACATCAGCAGTATAGACTGTTGTCAAGAATATGGATGAGGAGAAGCCCTGAAAGGAGTGTTGGCCCAGGGAGTTCTGGGCACCAGTTGCTGGAGTGTGATTTAGAATGGGGTGGGGAGGAGCTCTCATTGAGCATACTATCTCAGCCCTGCAGATTCCCCATCTAGTAGAGAGAGGCACATCCAGAGGAGGGCAAGAGCATGGCCTTTCCATGTGGGAGCTAGGCAGGAGTTCCACTTGCTCAAGTGGTGCTGACTGCAGTGGCCTCCAGCCTCCATTCTCACACACCTTTAGTGTGTTATCCAGCCTCTACCCAGTCATCCATCTGAAACACAAATGCGACTGGCCTCTTCCCTTCTTGAAAGAGACTTGATAGTATCTCCTCATCACGTCCAGTGTACCAGGTCTAAACCCCTTCATATAGTGCACAAGTCTAGCCATGGTCTATCCAATTCTCCACACTTTATGTCTCACCCTCCTCCTTCACAAACTGCTGAGGTTGTCTGCATACCTCAGATTTCTTCATGTCCCCACATCATTTCTTGTGATACTGCCTTTGTCAGGAAATCCCTTCAGCACCCCCTACCCCTTTTATTTTATTTTTTAAGAGTTTGCTTGCGAATTTCTCCTCGAAGCTTTCCCTGACTGTAACTGTTTGTTCTTTCCACACCACTGTGCATGCTTCTGTGATAATCCTCACCATTTTGTATGGAAATGATCTCTTTGAATGTCTCTTTCCACTATAGTTTAAGACAGAGGAACTGTATCTTACTTGGTTATACTTTTATTTATAGAACAATGCCCAGTATGTATTAGATGCTCAGAAACTGCTGGGACTGAACTGCTGGTAATGTGTGTTGTCAATACCCACTCAGCCCAGTGTAAATCAGATTAGCTTGTTTTTGTTCCCTGCTTTGATCAGTGGCCTAAAAGTAATTCATAAATAGCTAGTATTGTCTGGGTACTTAAGAGGATTTGATGTAATGTAATTTGACGTCCCCATGTGATCACATTGCCTTCTTGCTTAAAAAAAAAAAAGACAAGAAAAACAGGTTCATGTCTCTAGAGAATGTGGAACCACTGAATCAGGGGAGCTGCCAGGGAGAGGCCTCTTTTTATAATATAACAATCAATACTTTGCTTGTATTTGTTTTACAAATTCAGCTGCTCAGTAAGATTTACTTCAAATAAAAGGCCAAGAGTCAACACATGCTTTAAAAATTTTATCCTGAAAATCAAAGTCTAATTTTGACTTTTAAAATCTTTTGCTCTATCCAAAATTTCTGTTTCCCATGCATGCCACTTACATTCCCAGCTCCTTTCATTTGGTATTGTTTCTCCCTGGAATCAAAAGCAGAGCCCTCTTCTCTGGTCTAAGGAGGGTGCATCTTAGGTTTAAACTCAAGTCCTTTTACTCCTTAAATGGAAGTCTCTGCCTTGCTTTCTCTGAGATGCAATGTTTAATTTAAAAGAATGGTATATTTTTATTTTTTTAAATAAAATATTTAACTTATTTTAATCTTGTTTATGAAATTATCTTGGGGATTTAATTAATTTAACATATGTTATGATGTTTTAAAAGAAATTTTATGTCCAGAACCACCAAAAGTTGACTATGGAATGATTCAAGAGAAACAAAACAGTTATGCATACGGACAATCTGTAACATATAAATGTATGGAAGGCTTCACCCTACATGGAGAGAGCTCTATCTATTGTACTGTAAAAGATGGCCAAGGAGAGTGGAGTGGCCCCCTACCTCAGTGTAGAGGTAATTCGTTTGCAAAGTTACAATTCTGTTTGTTCTTACCCTTGGGTCTGTATATGGGCTTCAGAGAGTATACTGACTCCCTGAGAAATGAATGTAAAGCATTGTACTTAAGCATATTTGCATTTTTCTGGGGAATAGACTCTACGAGGGGGTCTATGACTTCCAAAAAGGAAGAAGCACTGATGTGGAGAACATATGTTATTGCCGTTGTTGTTTAGTTGCTTAGCTGTGTCTTACTCTTTGCAACCCCATGGACTGTAGCCTGCCAGACTCCTCTGTCTATGGGATTCCCCAGGCAAGGATACTGGAATGGGTTGCCATTTGCCTCTCCAGGGGATCTTCCCAACTCAGGAATCAAACTAGAGTTTCCACTTCTCCTGCATTACAGGCAGATTCTTTTACTGCTGAGCCACCATATGGTAAAATACAAATAATACACACATGACCTCTGTGAATATATGTATATATATAATAGTGCAAGTATGTGCGTACTCAGTCATGTCTGACTCTTTGCGATCCTATGGATTACAGCCCACCAGGCTCCTCTGTTCATGGTATTTTCTAGGCAAGGAAGTGGGTTGCCATTTCCTTGGGATCGTCCTCACCCAAGGATCAAACCCATGTCTCCTGTGTCTCCTGCATTGCAGATGGATTCTTTACGGCTTGAACTGCAGAGTAGGATGGAGATGTACAATTTTATATATATACATATATATATATATATGCACACATATATGATATATATATATGCACACATATATGTCTCATGTTTTTAGTGAATTAGCTTATATTTGCTGTTTCTTACCATGTTACTTTCAATAAGTTAATATAGATATATTCTTGTTTATAAAAAAAAGTGTATAAAGTGGTTTATTTAATTGAGAGGAAATCTTAGATTGAACTGAGAGATCTAAATAAAGATGTTATATGTTGTGACAACAAAGAGAAACTCTTGCCCACCTGTTGACTTCATTGAATTGTATTGTTTTCTGCCTCCAGAATTTCTCTCTTATTGACAATGCTCTCTTGTTTACATTTCTAGAACTTTCCTAGGAGGTGGCATTTATTTAAGCAGTATCATATTCAAATGCCAGTATAACTCAAACAAATAGCTACTTTTATAATTATACTTGAATTTTATTAGCATGGTTTTTAAATAGCATTGCTTATTAATAGTAGTTTTTTCATATAAATGGTATACATGAATATTATGAAGTAATGTTAAAACTAGGCTTCCCAGGTGGCTCAGTTGGTGAAGAATCCACCTGCAATGCAGAAGATCTCAGTTTGATTCTTGGGTCAGGAAGTTCCCCTGGAGAAGCGATGGGCTACCCACTCCAGTATTCTTGGGCTTCCTTGGTAGCTCAGACAGCAAGGAATCCACCTGCAATGCAGAAGACCTGGGTTTGATCCATGGATTGGGAAGCTCCCGTGGAGGAGGGCATAGCAACCCACTCCAGTATTCTTGTCTGGTGAATCCCCATGGACAGAGGATCTTGGCGGGCTACAGTCCATGGGGTCACAGAGAGTTGGACACGACTGAGTTACTAAGCACAGCACAATGTTAAAACCATGTTGATGATTATATAAAATGAAAAGCAAAATTCTCTTCTAGTCCTACCCTCAGAAGTAGCCACTGTTTACAAATTTTTGTATTTTATTCTAGGAAATAAATATACATACACATATTTCTTTTAAAAATCATATTAATGATATGGATATATTATTTACTTAACCAGTCTCCTATTGAAGGGAATTTAGTATCTGTTATAGTTTTTAAAAAAAATATTTTAAAAAAGGTTCTACAGTAAATATTATTGTGTTCCTTGTATCTGTGCAAATACATTATTTGCCATAAATTCCTTGCAGTGTAATTACAATATCAAAGATATATGCATTTAAACTTTTGATAGATGTTACCAATATTGTTTCAAAAGAAACTGTACCAATTTACTGTCCCAGTAATATTGCATATTTGTTCTCTGTACCATTAATGATAATGGTTATTATGATGTGAAGATGTGATAGTTAAAAGGTGTAAATTTCATTTAATGGTTTGAATTCATTTAAAGTGAGTAAATTTTGATATTTTAGATTTTAGCCATATGATCCACTTCATATTTATTTCCCCTATTTTATTAAATAATCAGCTATCTAGAATTTACAACTCTATGGTAATGCTCAAGGATGTCATGGCAGGCCAATGCTGGCATGACAATAACTACAAAACCTGGGTAGATTTTTTTTAAACCATATTTTAAAGGCAAAAATTGTTGCCTCAGGGGAATAACTAGGGCTGAATGAACTAAAATTCTGAATGAAGGCAAATGATTCTGATGTGCACCTAGGCTGAGGATCCATCTTGAACCAGATAAAAGACCATTGCTCTCAGTAGTTATGGTTAGCTAGGATAACACACTGGAAACTGGAGATCCTCAAATGCTGACCCAGTTTTTCCTAAGAGCCATTTGTGGATTTCTAGGAATGCAGGTGAGACTGGGGAGCTAGACCCCAAGCTGCCAAAGTACAAAATGAGATCTTCCTGAAGCTTATGGTATTTGGACAACAAATCCATCACAAAAACAGGCTTGTATCAAGCATACAGTTAGCGTCCTTCTTACAACATTTAAGCTCATTTTGAAGCTTTGTGGAGAGAGAGGCTGTGTTGCTAGAGAGGGCACTGCTGAAGAATAGACTTGGATCTCCCACAGTCTCTCAGGGCTGAGGAAAAAAGATGCACTTCCAAGCAGCAAAAGTAGGTTGAGTCATATGGAAACTGTAACCCCCCTCAGTCCTCATAGGCTGAGGATGTGATCAGAGCAAACCAATCTGCCTATCAGAAAAGGATACCCTCCCTTTGGAAGATCATATCATCTGAATTTTATACAATGTATTGCATACAATAAAAAAATTATTAAGATATGGAGAGACGCAAGAAATTATAACCAAATTAGGAGAAATGAAAAGCAAATAATAAAAATCTAGGTAATTGAGTTAGCAGACAAGGACTTTAAGTGATTAATATATTCAAGATACTAATGGAAAAGATAGAGAACTTCAACAGAGATTTGGAGTCTGTAAAATGGAGTAAAATAGACATTCTTCAATGGGAAAATATAGTATCTGAGCAGCACAGTAGGCAGGTTTAACAGCAATTTGGACATAGCAGGAGACGTTACTGGGAACTGGAAGAAAAGTTAATTAAAACTGAAGAACAAGGAGAAAAATGAAAGTAAAATACAGACCAAATTTAAGAGACATTTGAGATATGACTGTTCTAATTATGATTAAAAAAATAGAGGCGAGAAAGAGAGGGAGAGAAGCATAAGTAATACACTAAGAGATAATGACCGAAAAATTTCCCAAAGTGATGAAATATATCAACCAAGAGATTCCAAAAACTTTCAGGACTCTAAGCAGAATAAAAATAAAACCATCTCCAGGCACCTCATTAGTAAAACTTTTTGGAAATTCATTCATTTTACAGATGAGAAAACTGAAGCTTAGAGAAGTGGACAGCAGTCTTTAATATCTGGTCAAACAGGCTTACACACTGCTCAGTACTTTATGAGGGAGATTGGATCAGCAACCCAAAGTCAAACAGACCTAAAATTTTAATGTTAGATTGGTGACTCTCAGAATAATCTGCACTTCAGATATTTGTTATCTCACCTAAAATCCAAAGAGGAACTAAACTTTTTTCTGTGTAAGGTTGGTAACCAACACAAGAGGAGAAAAGGGATTTACTGTAGCCTGATTGAATTTATTGCTTTAAAAGAGAAGTGAAACAAAACAAGTTCCCAAGGTCACTAACATGTCCTGACCACTTTGAAAAAAGTGACTCTGTTGTGCTTATCTTTGTTGCTTCAAGGTTGCATCCTGTTCTTCTTTGGTCTTGGCATGAGGGAAAGAGGACAATTTATGAGAAAAACTCTTTATTTGAGGGGTATTAAGAATGAGATCACTGCCAGTTCTGACTTTGATTTCCTTTTTCAAATAGAAAACAGTTTTAGGAATCTCAATATTACTTTGGTTGCCTATAGGTGCAACTTATTTCAAAGCAAAGATAATATATAGCATTTCAGTTCCTTGGGAAAGACATGAGAATACTTGGTTTCCTAAAAGTCATAGTTAGATTTTTGTAGGGAAAGAGAAGAGTCAGAGCAAACAATTGGTTCCTAAATCTTAACTTGGACAGCATTATTTACCTAATTTTATTATAACATTTTTCTTCTACAGAAACTGATGTCATACCAACAGTTCCGAAATCCACTGAAGTAAATGTTCCAGGTACCAAAGTCCTATCAACTCCTCAGAAACCCACCACAGTGAATGTTTCAGCTACAGAAACCCCACCAACTCCTCAGAAACCCACCACTGTAAATGTTTCAGCTACAGAAACCCCACCAACTCCTCAGAAACCCACCACAGTGAATGTTTCAGCTACAGAAACCCCACCAACTCCTCAGAAACCCACCACTGTAAATGTTTCAGCTACAGAAACCCCACCAACTCCTCAGAAACCCACCACAGTGAATGTTTCAGCTACAGAAACCCCACCAACTCCTCAGAAACCCACCACTGTAAATGTTCCAACTACAGAAACCCCACCAACTCCTGAGAAATTCATCACAATAAATTCTTCAGCTACAAAGGCCCCACTAGTTTCTCAGACATACACCACTGTAAATGTTCCAGCTACAAAGGTCCCATCACCTCCTCAGAAACCTTCCACAGCAAATGGTTCTGCTACAACAGCCTGGAATTCCCCAATATCAAACACTGTCTCTACAGCAGCTCAGAATCTCCTCATGGCAAATGCTTCTGAAACCACACCAACAACCCAAAGATTCACCCCAGCAAAATCTTTACTTACACAGAATCTTAAAACTACACAAAAGTCCACTTCTGTACATACGACTAAGGGTCTCCGTATAACACAAAGATTGACCTCTGCTCGTGTTACAGCAGCAAAAAGTACAGCTGTTCCCAGGACAACCCCGCGTTTTCATGCAACAGGCACACCTAAAGGAAGAGGAAGCGCTCCTTCAGGTCAGTTGACTCAGTCCAGGTTTCCACATATGGATTTTATGTGCCATGGTAGAAATTTCAAATTCATCAGGGTTAAAAAATTAAGTAGTCTCTGGTTTATTGTAGGCAGAGTTTCTTCATAGCAATGTTCTGACTTTAAACTTTGGATTGTGCTAGAGCATACCTTTAAGAAAGAAATATTTTTGCAATGATATAGAAAAAGGTTGTGGTGTCATAAAAGCAATTCTAAATTACCATCAGTAAAAAAATGCTGCTTTTCATGTTAGCTTTAGGGAGCCACTGAATTCCTCATGATCCCTCAAAGAACCAAGTGTGTATAATCCTTTAGGTTGATTTCTAGGTCTGATTCAATGACAGAGACTCATCCATCAAGCATGCTAAAGGAACTCTCCAGATTCCCTAGAGTTGCTGATTTGGTTAAGTACCTTAATAGTATCTTCTAAGTAATTAAAAACACAGAGTTCTTTGATAGCTTTCAGGTTAACTCTTTAAATGACAGTTTTTATGAAAGCAGAGTAACATATGCTTTAGATTTCAAGAAAACCTACTGAGTGAATGAAACCCATCTAATTAATGCTTTTTCAGACTACCAGGATGTCTTCTTATTTTACAACTTGCTTAATGAATAGTCATTTTTATAGACACTCTTGTTCCTTAATAGAGATATGTGGATTTTTGGTTGTTTTTATCCGTTTGTTTTTATCTTTTTTTTTAAATCTCAATACGACTGAGCCAAGAGGTAATTTTTAGAATTATTTTAACTTTTCATTGACATCAACACACAGAAAATTGTACAAAATATACATATAAGGCTTAATAACTTTCCTAAAGCAAATATCAGTGTAACTACCACATATGTCAAGAAATAGAGCAGCATCAGCCCCTCACCTTCCAGATGCTCTGTGATTCTGAACTCCGTTCCCTGACTTCTCCAGCCAGTGAAACTGTGGCTTTCTGCTTTCTGTGCCAAGTGGCCTAGGGATTTCTCCCTGCTGCGTGCAGGCAAATCCCACTCCCTGCAGCTCATCTGCTGCCTGAGCTCTCTCAGCTTTGATTTATTTCTGCCTGAGTTAGTTTGTTCTTCATGTCTTCAAATAGCTATCATTGTTGTTTTTTCAGTACATTGTCCAAATTTCATAAATTTCCATGCTCAAGCTCATTTGGCCATTACCCAGAATCTTTAAGAACTTAAAACATTACAGATATTATTGTGGAGATTTCCTTTGTATGTTTCTTTATTCCTTTGGGTAAAAGGTCAAATACATAAAATCTCATATATGTATGAGTTCATATTAGTTCCCTTTTTAAAAAAGGGAACCTCAATTCCTGCCTGTTTTTTTTTCCTGCTTCTTTAAAAAATTTTTTATCAAAGTATTGTTGATTTACAATGTTGTGTTCATTTCTTCCATACAGCAAAGTGACTCAGCTTATATATATAAATCCCAACCTTCTAATTTATCTCTCCCTCCAACCTTTTCCCGTTGGTAACCATAAGTTTTGTGTTCTAAGTCTGTGATTCTGTTTCTGTTTTGTAAATAAATTCATTTGTATCATTTTTTTCTTTTTAGATTTCATAATATGTGATATCACATGATGTTTGTCTTTGTCTGACTTCACTCAGTGTGACAATCTAAAGGTCCATCCATGTTGCCGCACATGGCATTGTTTCATTCTTTTTATGGCTGAGTGATACTCCATTGTATATATGTACTGCATCTTCCTTACGCTTTCCTCTGTTGATGGACATTTAGGCTGCCTCTGTGTCTTGTCTATTGTGAACAGTGCTGCAGTGAACATTGGGGTGCATATATCTTTTCATATTAGAATTTTTATCTTTTCTGGATCTATATTCAAGAGTATTGGGGATCATGTGGCAACTGGACTATCTTAGTAGCTCAGCTGGTAAAGAATCCGCCTGCAATGCAGGAGACCCTGGTTTGATTCCTGGGTCGGGAAGATCCCCTGGAGAAGGGCTAGTCTACCTACTCCAGTATTCTTGGGCTTCCCTGGTGGCTCAGGTGGTAAAGAATCTGCCTACAGTGCAGGGGACCTGGGTTCGATCCCTGGGTTGGGAAGATTACTTGGAGAAGGGCATGGCAACCTGCTCCAGTAATCTTGTCTGGAGAGTCCCCATGGACAGAGCAGCCTGGTGGAAGTCCATGGGTTCGCAAAGAGTGGGGCACGACTGACGGACTAAGCACACACACACAGCAACACTAAGTTTTTTAAGGACTCTCCATACTGTTCTCCATAGTGGGTGTACCAATTTACATTCCCACCAACAGTGTAGAATGGTTCCCTTTTCTCTACATCCTTTCCAGCATTTATTGTTTGTAAACTTTTTGATCTTGGCCATTCTGACGGATGTGAGATGGTACCTCATTGCACAAGCTCCCTCTCTGTGTTTTTATTCTTATGCTACATGTATGTCACTATAAGTAGTACATATTATAGCTTTGCATGTTTTTTTTATAATTTGCGTAAACAGTATGTCATATGTTTCATTACCAAACTTGACTTTTTGCACTCAACATTGCTTTTGTGGCTTATATTGATCCAATTAGATTCAGTTCATTAATTTTAACATTTATATGTGGTTACTGACTTCTTAAAATTTTACAACATCTCTGGCCCTAAAAATTTTAGGTTGAATATATAGGTTTAATAGGGCAAGGTAAAGAGAAACAAGTTCACTTAGTATAAATTTGTTATAGCGCTAACTGTGTTGAAATACTTTTTTCTGCATGAATATGATAATTTAACAAATTTAACAAACTTTTCAATTATTTTAAATGATTATGATAAAAATACAGTGAATATTTGGGATCAAATTTCTCTCATATACAATTAATTTACCCTTTAAATATTGTATGCCTTTTCTGCTTTTATTGAAAAAATAGTAGTAGCTACTACTGAGTGTAATCCATAGTGCATGTACCATGCACCTTCCATTTGTCAGTGTTGGTCCTTGCCATCAAGTCATATAACCAAATTTACATAGTGTTTGTTTCAGTATTCAATAACTCTTTAATCACATTTTATGTTTCTATTGTTGACTGACTTTGTTTAATAGAAAAGAAAGAAAGTGAAGTCACACAGTCATGTCCAACTCTTTGTGACACCATGGACTGTAGCCTACCAGGATCCTCAGTCCATGGGATTTTCCAGGCAAGAGTACTGGAGGGGGTTGCCATTTCCTTCTCCAGGGGATCTTCCCAACCCAGGGATTGAACCTGGGTCTCCTGCATTGTAGGCAGACACTTTACCATCTGAGCTACCAGGGAAGCCCTTGTTTAATAGAGAGAGATACTAATGTGTGTTACTTGATTGTTAGTAATATGATTGCTTTCATTAATTTATTTATAATTGTTTCTTTTTAAATACAGTTGATTGATAAATATATATTTATTGAATTGCTAGCAAATCAATGACTTTAAAACAGTTTTACTTTTGTAATTCTTTCCTTTTTTCCTTCTTTAGTTGCTAGCACCGTTGCATCGGGTAAGTGTGACTCTCTGAGAGTTCGCAGAATTTGTCATCGCTTTCGGATATATAATTCCTGGAAAAGAATATTGTTTTTTTACTGTCTTTGTTGTTGCTGTTCAGTCACTAAGTCGTGACCAACTCTTTGTGATCCCATGGACTGTAGCATGTCAAGCTCCTCTGTCCTCCACTATCTCCCAGAGTTTGGTCAAATTCATGTCCATTGAGTTGTTGATACTGTCTTAGGGATACTATCAGAATACAGTATGTGTGGGTGCCAAAGAGAAAACAGGTAAAGACATCTTATCGACATGTTTGTGGGCACCGTTAGGTACTCAGTATGTTAGAGTACTCACTATGTTAAGAACATTTCCCACCATGTTCTTGTTCCAGGGTAATTTTAGGAGAACTTCAAATCATTTGGCCAATCAGTCAAGTATTATTGCATGCCTAGTGGCTCACTGCATCTCATTTTAGTGCCTAAGAATCACAAGAGGAGAGAGTTATCAATACAGTTTCTATCTTCAAGTGTTTTATAATTAATTGTAAACTACTCATTGACTATTTCTAGATTTGTCCTGTCCCAAGTAAAACAAAGAATGTTACTTTTGGCTATATCTTCTTCCTTTTCCCTTCCCTGTCAGTGGTTTAAAGTAAAGTTTCTCCAGAAAATGCTCTGTTGCTGTAGGCATGAGACCAAAAACATACCTGTTGTTGCAGTTTCTTCTATCATTTGGTCCAGTCCATTTTTGTTCGTAAATATATCATCTGATGTTATGTATTAACAAGATTAATAAGATGGTAAGAGAAATGTCTGTTTAGAAGCTATACAGCTAAATTGGCATATTGATAAGTAATGTCTAATGGAAAATACACATAAAAATTTGTAAAAAACACTTTGATTTATGTGTTTATAAGCTGAAAGCTCATCTTATGCATGCATGAATTAGCCATGTGACTATGAAACTGAAAGTAATACTTGCTTTTATTATTTTCATTGTTACTTATTATAGTTTTTATGTTTTAGGCAAAACTTTTTTAAGCTAAAAGATTTATTTTGAAAGATTCCAACAGTTGCAATTCATTTTGTCCATTCTATATTTTAAATAAAAATAAATGTATTCTAAGTGAAAAATCTCATGATCTAATGGCTTAATGACATTTTTAATAGATGAAGTTAAAATTTAATAGATGCACTTTTTCTTACCAGCTCAATGGCATTCAGTGAAGATTTGAGGGTGCTTATTATTTTCCCTGAAATTCTTTAAGTATATATTGTGTGATTTTTCCAGAAACTTTCTCTTAGGGTTAGTTGTAATTCCAACCTGTGCTCAAAAATAAAGAGGAATTCCTTCCCTCTTATATCAGACATATGGTAATATTTTTCTTTGGGATCTTACACTTATAAAACATAAACCTGAAAATTATCTTTACTTCTTAAATGTATTGTGAATGAGGTCACTTTTCTCATTTTAAAGATAAACTTGACAACAAGGAAATTGCTTTTATTGATTCCACTGCAATGCACAGGAGTGACACAAATGATATTAGAACTTTGCATTTGAATGCAAAAACTTTGAATTTTTTCCTGTTTAATTTTGCCAAGAAATAGAGACTGACTGCTCATCTCAGAACTTTATCTGCTGTTTAAGTGAAGCCTGCCTTGTGATTTTCTTTAAAAAATTTTATTTATTTATTTTTGACTGTCTTGGGTCTCAGTTGCCACATGTGAGATCTTCGTGGTGCAAGGGCTTTATAATTTGCTGTCCATGGGCTGTCTGATTGAGGCCTAGTTGCTCCAAAGCATGTGGGATGTTTAGTTCCCTGTCTAGGGATCAAATCTGCATCCCCTGCATTGGAAGGCATATTCTTAACCACTGGACCTCCAGTGATAACCCTGCAAGGTGATTTTTAAAGTTATTCTCTGCTGTGTATTAGTGTATTTTCCAAAAACAATGTTTTTTTTTTTTTATTACCCTCTCCCCCTCAAGGATCTTGTAAGTCATTTTTTCCTAATCATCCCTATAAAATATTAATACTATAGATATAATATAAATCTATTTATGTACTGTATGCACATCTGTACTTTATATGTAAAAAGTAAAAAAAAACAAAATCAAACTTTTTCCCCTTTAGGGATGATACCAACCCCACTGAGAATACATGCTGTATATAGTTGTGGGGTTTTCTGTTTGTTTTTGTTGACAGTATTTTACAGAAGGATGACTTGTGCTTTGGAGTCAGTCAGATCTTGGTTTCAATCTTGTTTTGGACTTTTTTTTTTTTTTCCATTTAATAATTACTCAACCCAAGTGATTTACTTAATCTCTCTGAGTCTCAATTTTTTCATTTATGAGATGGTGATCATGATTCTTATTTAAAGTCTTGGAAGCTTAATGAAATATGGGTTGTGAAAACTACTGGCATAGTGCTAAAAATTGGGTAAATCTCAGCTTTAATAATTCTTTATTATTTTTCACTATTATCTTTCTGAGATGGATTTCTGACAATTTTATCGTTCCCTCTGGCCACAGCAGAGAATCAGATAGCCCTTTATTAGAGTGACATGTGCATCTTGGGTCGGTGGTAAGGACTGCACTGAAACATCCGTGTATTATTTCATTTACTTCTCACAGCAGTCCTGTAATGTGGCTGCGTCCCACCTTGTAGCTGAGAGGAACTGTGGCTGTGCAAGATTCTTAACTTGCCCAAGGTCACACAGCTATTAGGCACTTGAATAGAGGGAGATGATTAGTTTCCTTAGCACTCAGTGCTTGAAAGGGTAGAAAAATTCTTTTCCTAGATCTATACAACTCAAATTTAACAATTAAGATAGTCCTGATTCTTTATAAGTGTTGCTTTTTTCCCCTTCATTGCTGAAATCCTATGTTGTTACACTCATAAGCTGCTTGTAGGAATTAGTAATAGTAAAGAAAAAAAAAATTAAGAGTGCTCAGTGAAGTATCTAAAGTACTTTTTCTTTTAAATATCACATGCTTATTTACTTATGCTTTTATTTTAAATAGGATTATAAGGAAGAACAAAACCTATTCACAGCTTTCTTAGTTTTTCATAGTACAGAGAGTGCATTTCCACTTTATGGCATGTGTGTAAGTGAGACCTTTTGAAATGACTGGATGAATCCACATTTCTTCAGGAAAGGAGGCAGCCTCATTCTGATTTGAGTTGTTCAGGAATGGAGATAATACTCTGTATATTAATGTAATACCCATCTAATACAAATTTAGTTTGAGTAATCTCAGGTATTTTTATCGAGAAGATTATGAACAGTTAAAATCATGGATCTTTACTATTTACAAGTACCATGCCAGTTATTGGAGATAATGTGCTAATATGTGACAAACTGCTCTGCACTGTTTTAAGTACTAGGTAAATATATTTCTACATAATGGGGAACATTACTAAAATACTCCTTTTACTTAGAGAAAAACATTTCTAAAATTCTGTGCTTTTCCTACCCAAATGCTCCTTAATGACACTGGAATCATAATCTTAATTTCATTTATAATATTATAGTTTCATTTATCCCAGGTTGTTGTTGTTGTTCAGTCGCTCCTACTCTTTGCTACTCCAGGGACTGTAGCACACCAGGCTTCCCTGTCCTCCACTATCTCCTGAAGTTTGGTTTGCTCAAGTTCACCTTTATTTAGTCAGTGATGCTGTCTAACCAAGTTGGCCTAAATTGTTTTAGTCTTAAATTAGTACTTATTCACCTTTGGGTGAATTTTAGATCATAAACTATTGCTTTTATAAAGTTTTCTTTGTTTTAATTTGCAAAATAGTATTCTCATTAATTATTAATTGAGGAATTATTTATTTAGAATTATACTTCTCATATTTCTGTAGTTTGCATTGGTTTTCTGTTAAAACATAAACATTTACACTTTCTTTTAGAATCACATATATGTGCTGACCAGTGTTCTAAGAATATTCCCACTTTTGTCATCCAAACATTTGGGATCACTTTAAAATTTTTCGATCTTCATTTATCATTCAAATTGAAAATGGGATTTTTCTGCAACATTTGAAAATGGTGGGATTAATGGGAAGTGGTAAAACAAAAAGAAACCCCAAATTTTGAAGGAGCCATGACTTATTTTATTAGTGTAATCTTTTAAATTAATGCTATGGTGCTAAGGAATCAATTAAAGAAATTGGGTAAAATACTGTAAATTCTGTGGTAGAAACAGCTGTTTTTAAAATTATGTATCCACATGGCAGCTCAATTATGCGACATTTATTGTATTTTGCTGATTTGAAACTGGACACACTTGTTAGTCACATTAGCTTCAGTTGCTTTTCTAGTATCATTTATACTTTGTAGTACAGATCAAAAAAATAGAGTTCAAGGATTTGGGAGGGTGTAGACTTAGCAGCAGCAGCAGCAGCAGTGAGGAGGAAAAGGGATACTCAGGTGGTGAGGAGAAAAGGCAGTGACTGGTTTTAAGAAGAAAATTTATGTGTAAAAATCAAGGTATAAAAAATTTTTTTTTACTGTTGATCAAATTATTTCATCAATTATTTGTTGTTGTTCCACTCAAAATAGTGCATTTAATATTGAAAGTAAATACCAGTTTCCCTAAATGAAATTTTATCTGCAATAGACTAAACACTGGAAAGCATTTCTGTAGTTTTACTCTCTGTGCCCAGATACTGATGCCTTTCCTATGATGGAGAAAGGCCTACATCTCTGTTACCTTTACTATGAACTGAGTAAATGGCCTTGCCATTAACCGCATGTGGAAGCTTCACCTTTCTCAGACTCAATTTAATTATCTACAAAATAAATGTGAACTCCAAGACATCTTCTAGTGCTGAAATTGTACATAGTACAATGTTTAAATAATCAGTGATCAAATAATTTAAAATTAAGCATGGTGGGGTTGAAACATTTTAGAATCCTCTCAAATCTGTCAGATTTTATTTGAGCATTGTGATACTTCATTTTAAATATTTCATTTTCCCTTGAAAGAAAACAGGATAAAGAACATGTAGATCTTACTGTCAAACTTGTGACATAAGCAAGCAAGCAAAATATAATTCAAGTCTCCTGTTTTTTCTTGAACTTACCTGATAATCAGTATGTTTGTCATTGTGAATTACACTGTATATGTAATTGCTCATTTCTATATTGGTTAACTTACCATTTTTTCCCCCTCAAGGATGTGTTGCTGTTACTGTAATAATTGGTATCATAATTCTAGTCAAAATTTTCTGGGACAGTGGAAAATCAGGGTGAGCAAAAATTCTGATGATTTTTAAAAATTTGTTCTTACCTTTTTTCCAGTAAAACTTGACACTATAACAGTAGATAACTTTCTAAGCTTAATTGTATTTTTTGACATGCTATATCTTTATTCCTTTTGTCTGTATTTACTATTTTGGATGAATGGCCTGTCTTTTTAAAAAAATTTAGATATCTCAGTATATACAAGAACATTAAGTGATTTGAAAGCCAAAGTCTCATCACAACCTATTGATCAACTCATCTTTTTTCTCTACATAGTAAAATTTATGAGTATCTGTATGTTGTACAGAAGTGAAAATGTCTAGAAAAAGAAACTCTAATGTATTGCTAAATTGCATGTGATCAGGCCTATGAATAAATCGGATTTATTAATAGATGTCAGTCTAGCCAAAGTCAGCCCAGTGGTTAAGAGGGCAGGTTCTAGACCCTAGCTGCTTGATTCCAATTCAGAGTCTACTGTTTACATGCCGTTTGACTGTGAGGAGCTTCACCTCTCTATGCCTCAGTTTTCCCATTCATAAAATGGGGGAAATAATAGTACCCACTTCATGAGATTGTAGTATCTTTTTTGTGGGATCAAATGAATCACCACCTGTAAAGGGGTTAGGATCTTACTTGGCACACAGTAAGCACTCAGGTGATAAAACAACGCAGAAAGAAAAAAAAAATCAGTACTTGAAATGTCTGATCTGCATTGAATATGCATGTGTTAAATATCAAGTCACGGTTGGCTCTGATATATCCTGTAGACAGAGTACTATTTAAATTGACCTTCTGTTTCGTAGATTTTATCATTCAGAAAACTAACTGCGGAGTTCACAGAGACTGAATTCTTTCTGAAGTGCCCTAAAGCCTGTCTATTTTTTCATTGCTTAAGAACAATTATATTTTAATGCTGTTACTCAATTGCCTTTTCAATTCTTTGGATGATGTATCTCCTTTTTAGCCTTCATGGCTCTTTCCCTTGTCTTTAAGTGAACCATATTATTTAAGCCTATTATAAGCTAAAGTATGAAAACATTCTTTAAATCATTAAGCAGTTCAGTCTTTTGCTAAAAGCATTTGGCCACTAGGTCCTATTTTTTTTGGCAGGTTTTATAGATATTTGCTTACTGTCGATAAAATACTCTAGATGTTTTAAGAGCAAATGTAGTAAAATATGACTTCAGATTTTTCTGAAACTTTTAAAGAATGTGCTTTATAGCTCAGTATAAATAATAGAATTCTAAGTCATATAAAGTGAGTTAGGTTGATACAGATGCCTCCTCAAGACTATTTTGGAAAAAAGAATAAAGCATGTTTTTCTGTACTTCCTTACATTTAGTCCAGTTCTGCTTTTGAATTGGAGCATTATCAGTATAATTCTCAAGCCAATATTCCAGGGCTTGTTAGGTTGAGGGGGAAGGAATGGAATGAGTTTGCTGGGGGCTTTCTCTTGGCTATCATCAGTTTCTTCAGATATTTTGGTAAAATAATTGACCATGATATTTTTAATAGAATGAAAAGTGCTGAAATGTAGGAGGGAATATTTATGTTTTATTGGGATTTTGCTGTAAACCTAATTTTTCTATTTCTGAATCAGAGAAAATTCATGCAAAGCCCTAAGAAAGAATTTGCCTTTTTTTTTTTTTAATGTCCACTTAAAAACACTCCACTTGCCTTATTTTGAAAGTATAAGCTGTTGAGAGTAAGAGCTAACTTTATACAGTCTTTGTTATTCTCACAATTTTATGCTGATTTAATAAAATTTAATTTCCAATGAGACAGGGGAAAGAGCAAGTACGTGTGAAGGTGTCTCATACCTTACCTGTTGATCTTTTGTGTTTGCCTGTCCAGGGATTTATTTACATCTTTTAGAAGTGTTGGTATATATGATACATTTTAGCTTATAAAAAGAATGTGAATATAAACAAAATCTCATGTTGCTTTTTGATTGATTGTAAACAAATGCTCATGTTACTTTTTATTGAGCTTTAAACTTTCATAATCCAATCACTATTTTCCTTCTCTACTATTCAGCTCTTACCACACACATGAGAACACCAAAGCACTTAAGTTTCATGATTCACTGTAACTGGTGATGCTGCAGAAGTAAGACCTCTGGTAATTTACAAAAGGTATATGGTTCAGTAAAATTACATTTCTGTGTCTTGGAAAATGTCCATTAACACAATTGGCTTGGTATCTATCTGTGACTATTAAAGGACAATAGAGGTTTAAACCTCTATTATTGTTAGAATTGTTTTTCTTTGTTGAATGATTGACTAACACATTGATCTTTGTTAATGTGACATGTCTTCAGCCTTCCATTCTTCAGCAATATACCTATTATCTCATTCTGTGTTTTTTACTCAGTTGATTGAAATGTTTGGATGTTCACAATCCTGCAAATAATCTGGAAAAAGCAGAAGATTGATACATTAGGGCTTACAAATAGGAATGTTTTCATTGTGACTACTTGCATCATGAGATGGTTGGCTCATACTGTATTTGTTTCTCCCATTTGTAATATTTAAGAAATATAAAATCTATTTTAAAGAGTCTTGTTTATAAGTCATGTTTACAGATCTTATCTCTATTATGTTGTGAGTCAAAATTATCAAACAAAACTGACTTAATATGTATGTATGTGTGAAACTTTCTAGGTATCTTCTTTTGATTAAACTTTCTTCTATTCCAGGGAGTTTTCATTGATTTTTAATCTGAAAGTATCTTAGTTGAATCTAACTTGGCAATTAATCAAAAGAAACTAAAAACTCAAGTGTCATATTTTAGTTGGTGTTGCTTAAAGAATCCACCTGCAATACAGGAGACCTGGGTTTGATCCCTGAGTTGGGAAGAACCCCTGGAGAAGGGAATGGCTACCCACTCCAGTATTCTTGCCTGGAAAATTACATGGACAGAGAAGTCTGGCAGACTATAGTCCATGGGGTCACAAAGAGATGGATATGACTGAGTGACTAACACATTTTCATATCTGCTGCTGCTGCTGCTGCCTAGTCACTTCAGTCGTGTCCAACTCTGCAATCCTATGGACTGTAGCCCACCAGGCTCCTCTGCCCATGGAATTCTCCAGGCAAGAATACTGGAGTGGGTTGCCATGCCCTTCTCCAGGGGATCTTTCCAACCCAGGGATCGAATCCAGGTCTCCTGTACTGCAGGCAGATTCTTTACCACTGAGCCACCAGGGAACTATACTGGGTGGGATTGTCTATGCTCTATAACTACTAACTTTGCATTTATTTTTTGTACCCCAAATTAACTAACTATTCTAGTTCATGATTTATCACATAGTAATTAAAAAATGAATATATATAACCAGTAAGTAATTTTGGTTTTAACTTTTTTTTTCTTACTTTCAGGACATATGTGTATAACATTGACAATTTTGCTTATGATGCTAGAAACCGTGGCTAACTGAGCCAAAGAAGTTGAGAAGAAAGTGTTTTGCATGTTATCTTGTTTTTAAGATGCATAGGAATGTCCACGAAGCAAGGAAAGATGACTCTGTCCTGGAATCACATTCTCAACACTCCTAAGACCCTTGAAAATAGAACAATTCATAAGATTAAGAGTGATTACTTTCATAAAAGTGTGGGAAAGTGGAGAGATTTGTTCATGTTTAGAATGTGAGAAAGAAGGAAAAAAAGAATTTTTTTTCACCAAATATGTAATGTTATTTTTATTTATAAAAGACAAAAAATTAAAACAATTGGATATTGAAAACAATTGAACCAGTCTCTTATAAGGAAAATTGTCAAAAAGATAAAACACATTATACAATAATTTTCCTTGACTAAAGGGCATTTTCTACTTTTCTTATTCTATTAAAATGAGCCTGAATTAGTTGGCAGATTTTTTTAAAGGAAAAACATGCTGATGATCCAAGAGTGTTGAGTTTCTTGGGTTAGTTGGTGACAAAGGAAGAATACATAATGAAGGAATAAGTCTTCCTTTTTCATTAATTGCAGATAGTGAATTAGCCCCTTATTTGTAGATAGATCAGCTATAATTTTGTTAGAACAATTTTTTCTATTTGAAAAAATGCCCCCATGAAAGAGTGAAAGTTGTCTTAGATTGACTTAATGTCTTTAAAACTCTGTAGAGATATTGTAATATTAGTATAAGAAAAGATGATATATTTCTGAAGTGAGATATTCATATTCAAATTGTAAATCTTATTCTTTTGTAATATTGTTTAATTTATATTTATTTATGTTTTACATGTATATCAGAAAAAGTTCAAGGAGATATGTAAAGCAAAATTTATTTTCCCTAAGTAGAAATAACCACATTTTTGTCTCATGTAGTATTTGACATTTATTTTCTTGTGTAAATTATTTATAAATAAGGGAGCCCCTTCCTGCCTTTCATAGGAGTTTAGAATGCTGCCCTTTGGCCTAGTGAGAATCACTTTTAATGTGTTACTTGTTGTTGATTTAACTAAAGGCAATCACATCAGTTTCCAGATTCTTAATATGTTCTTGTCATCTTGCCACTTACATGTTAAGTGTTGGAATAGACTAGAATATATACATAAATAAATTTCACAATAATTATATTGTCACATTGCTTCATTGACTTTGTTGTTCAGTTCAGTTCTGTCGCTCAGTTGTGTCCGACTCTTTGCGACCCCATGAACCGCAGCACGCCAAGCCTCCATGTTCATCATTATCTCCTGGAGTTCACCCAAATCCATGTCCACTGAGTTGGTGATGCCATCCAACCATCTCATCCTCTGTTGTCCCCTTCTCCTCCTGCCCTCAATCTTTCCCAGCATTAGGGTCTTTTCAAATGAGTCAGCTCTTTGCATGAGGTTGCCACAGTATTGGAGTTTCAGCTTCAACATCAGTCCTTTCAATGAAAACCCAGGACTGATCTCCTTTCGGATGGACTGGTTGGATCTCCTACAGTCCAAGGGACTCTTAAGAGTCTTCTCCAACACCACAATTCAAAAGCATCAATTCTTCTGTGCTCAGCTTTCTTTATAGTCTTAACTCTCACATCCATACATGACCACTGGAAAAACCATAGCCTTGACTAGATGGTCCTTTGTTGACAAAGTAATGTCTCTACTTTTTAATACACTGTCTAGGCTGGTCATAACTTTCCTTCCAAGGAATAAGCGTCTTTTAATTTCATGGCTGCAATCACCTTCTGCAGTGATTTTGGAGCCCAGAAAATAAAGTTTGTTACTGTTTTCATTGTTTCCCCATCTATTTGTTGTTAAAGTGTTTTAAAATAAATTCCATAAGCATCATGACATTTCACTATAAATATTTAAATATGTATTTCCAACAATGAAGACTTTTCCCCTAACTAGCCACATCATCACAACTAACAAGATTAATGGTAATTTCCTAATAGTTTCTAATATTAGGAAATTCTTTTAACTTCCTTAAAAGTTCTGCAAATAGGCCAATGTCTATCTACTAATTCATTCATTTGTTAAACAGGAGGACCTACTCTATCTGCTGTGACAGTCTGTGCTTCCTGGGGTAGTAGCAAGGATAATGCTGATTTAGTTACTCAGAAAAATACCTAAGAGCCTACTCCATGCAGGTTATCACGTGCTAGGTGCTGCAGCTACCAAATGACTGTGCGGTATCTACCGACTTATCTACTTAGAAGAAGACCAAAACCATACATTTATTGAGAGAAAGAATGTAAAGTTATAAGTGTTACACTTGTACAGAATATAAGGAGTGCCTAAGCTATTTTTGCTAGGTGGTGGGCTGGGATCATTCAAGACTGTGCAAACTGAGAAAGGACAAATAGATGAGATTCACATGGCAGGATTGGGGACTGCAAATAGTGTGGCAAGCTCAAAGTAGGAAAGGCTTAGAGAGAGGACTATGGTGTGTCATATGTTTAGTGTAAAATAATAAATTCTGGATAGTTTATTTTGATGTGATTAAAAGTTGGAATCAATGGTCACAATGGTCTTGTAGCAAGAGTTTTAGATACTGGGAAACATTAAACTTTGACAATAAATTATACTGAGTTAGTCTTTACATCTTATTACTTAGATAAGGGTATAAGCTGAAAAATATCTAACAACAAGTTACACGAAGAAAATAATAATAGAAATAAGTATGTTAAGTATAATGGGATTTTCCTGTATGACTTATAATTTGTATCCTGTAATCATGAAGGTAAATAGTTTTATATTTTCCCAAGGTAAGCTCTTCTATAATATTATACTTTAATTGCCAAGATTGTATTATTGCTTTTACTCTTGAGACTGGTGCTTATTTGTTGTAGGAAATTATACTTGCTCACCACAGAAAGTTGTGTTTTATAGTATTTAACCCACAATTGCTATCAAATTTCTTGGAACATTTGAACATTAATTATTTTTGTCTTATCACACCTTGGCACTGTTTTTTAATCAATGCCCAAAGTAGATATGCCTTATTTTCCACACACCTACTTTGAGTGTTCTCTTCACCCCCTTGCCTAAGTTAAAAACTGCCTCTTCCCTAAGGTTGGTGAGTCCTTTGCAGCCCACTGCAATGGTGGCTGGTTTATTTTCAGACTGCAGATGCTTCAGTGTTCAGAGGTGGTGGTGTTTTCCTTGCTTCCCCTTGCCACTACTTCCATCTAAGGTCTCCCATATATTCTTTAAAAAATAATTATTCTTTTTACTCTGGTTTGTTAATTTTTTTACCTGTAGTTTTTCCTCTCCCAATTTCAAACAGCTAGCCAAATTTCAATTTTCCTTGCCACATGGAACAACATGGAAGCAGAAAATGTAAAGAAGCTTAAAGACAGTTCTCTTCCTTGTTCTGTTTTTTCTCTGAAATTCTGTGTTCTCATCATAGACTAAGTTGTGTGAAGGAAGGTAGAATCAGAACCAGGAAGAGAGAAGATCCTTGTAAACAACAAATAAAACACATGATGCTCACAATCTAGAAGTTTCCAATCCAAGCATCCTGACGGTTTCTGGGGTGGGGAGGTAAGGGGCAGGAAGTGAACCTTTTGAAGTTGGATATTTTGAAGTTAAGGTTAGCAGAATTTCTTAAAGGATTAGGTGAGCAGTTGAAAAAAAAAAAAAGGAGTCAAGGATGACACCAAGATTTTTAACCTGAGCAACAGAAGGGAAGAGGTTGCCACTTAGCAAGGAGAGACTTTTGTAACAGATCAGCAGTTTGCTTTTATACATGGTAAGTTTGAGATGCCTTTCAGACATCAAAGTGGACATGTATGAATAGTCCAGTTCAGTCACTCAGTCGTGTCCGACTCTTTGCGACCCCATGAATCGCAGCATGCCGGGCCTCCCTGTCCATCACCAACTCCTGGAGTTCACTCAGACTCACGTCCATCGAGTCAGTGATGCCATCCAGCCATCTCATCCTCTGTAGTCCCCTTCTCCTCCTGCCCCCAATCCCTCCCAGCATCAGAGTCTTTTCCAATGAGTCAACTCTTCGCATGAAGTGGCCAAGTGCTGGAGTTTCAGCTTTAGCATCATTCCTTCCAAAGAAATCCCAGGGCTGATCTCCTTCAGAATGGACTGGTTGGATCTCCTTGCAGTCCAAGGGACTCTCAAGAGTCTTCTCCAACACCACAGTTCAGAAGCATCAATTCTTCGGTGCTCAGCCTTCTTAAGTCCAACTCTCATATCCATACATGACCACAGGAAAAACCATAGCCTTGACTAGACGGATCTTTGTTGTCTCTGCTTTTGAATATGCTGTCTAGGTTGGACATAACTTTCCTTCCAAGGAGTAAGCGTCTTTTAATTTCATGGCTGCAGTCACCATCTGCAGTGATTTTTGAGCCCCCCAAAATAAAGTCTGACACTGTTTCTACTGTTTCCCCATCTATTTGTCATGAAGTGATGGGACCAGATGCCATGATCTTAGTTTTCTGAATGTTGAGCTTTAAGCCAAGTTTTTCACTCTCCACTTTCACTTTCATCAAGAGGCTTTGTAGTTCCTCTTCACTTTCTGCCATAAGGGTGGTGTCATCTGCATATCTGAGGTTATTGATATTTCTCCCGGCAATCTTGATTCCAGCTCGTGTTTCTTCCAGTCCAGCATTTCTCATGATGTACTCTGCATATAAGTTAAATAAGCAGGGTGACAATATACAGCCTTGACATACTCCTTTTCCTATTTGGAACCAGTCTGTTGTTCCATGTCCAGTTCTAACTGTTGCTTCCTGACCTGCATACAGATTTCTCAAGAGGCAGGTCAGGTGGTCTGGTATGCCCATCTCTTTCAGAATTTTCCACAGTTTATTGTGATCCACACAAAGGCTTTGGCATTGTCAATAAAGCAGAAATAGATGTTTTTCTGGAACTCTCTTGCTTTTTCCATGATCCAGCAGATGTTGGCAATGTGATCTCTGGTTCCTCTGCCTTTTCTAAAACCAGCTTGTACATCAGGAAGTTCACAGTTCACATATTGCTGATGCCTGGCTTGGAGAATTTTGAACAATACTTTACTAGCATATGAGATGAGTGCAATTGTGCAGTAGTTTGAGCAATCTTTGGCATTGCCTTTCTTTGGGATCAGAATGAAAAGTGACCTTTTCCAGTCCCGTGGCCACTGCTGAGCTTTCCAAATTTGCTGGCATATTGAGTGCAGCACTTTTACAGCATCATCTTTCAGGATTTGAAATAGCTCAACTGGAATTCCATCACCTCCACTAGCTTTGTTCGTAGTGATGCTTGCTTGCTTGCTTTTTTTTTTTTTTTTCCCCCCATAGTGATGCTTTCTAAGGCCCACTTGACTTCAATCAGGATGTCTGGCTCTAGGTCAGTGATCACACCATCGTGATTATCTGGGTCGTGAAGATCTTTTTTGTATAGTTCTTCTGTGTATTCTTGCCACCTCTTCTTGATATCTTCTGCTTCTGTTAGGTCCATACCATTTCTGTCCTTTATTGAGCCCATCTTTGCATGAAATATTTCCTTGGTATCTCTAATTTTCTTGAAGAGATCTCTAGTCTTTCCCATTCTGTTGTTTTCCTCTATTAATCACCGAGAGAGTCTTTGCATTTCTTTCTTATCTCTTCTTGCTATTCTTTGGAACTGTGCATTCAGATGCTTATATCTTTCCTTTTCTCCTTTGCTTTTCACTTCTCTTCTTTTCACAGCTATTTGTAAGGCATCCCCAGACAGCCATTTTGCTTTTTTGCATTTCTTTTCCATGGGGATGATCTTGTACCCTGTCTCCTGTACAATGTCACAAACCTCATTCCATAGCTCATCAGGCACTCTATCTATCAGATCTAGGCCCTTAAATCTATTTCTCACTTCCACTGTATAATCATAAGGGATTTGATTTAGGTCATACCTGAATGGTCTAGTGGTTTGTCCTACTTTCTTCAATTTCAGTCTGAATTTGGCAATAAGAAGTTCATGATCTGAGCCACAGTCAGCTCCTGGTCTTGTTTTTGTTGACTGTATAGAGCTTCTCCATCTTTGGCTGCAAAGAATATAATCAATCTGATTTTGGTGTTGACCATCTGGTGATGTCCATGTGTAGAGTCTTCTCTTGTGTTGTTGGAAGAGGGTGTTTGCTATGACCAGTGCATTTTCTTGGCAAAACTCTATTAGTCTTTGCCCTGCTTCATTCCGTATTCCAAGGACAAATTTGCCTGTTATTCCAGGTGTTTCTTGACTTCCTACTTTTGCATTCCAGTCCCCTATAATGAAAAGGACATCTTTTTGGGGCGTTAGTTCTAAAAGGTCTTGTAGGTCTTCATAGAACCGTTCAACTTCAGCTTCTTCAGTGTTACTGGTTGGGGCATAGACTTGGATTACTGTGATATTGAATGGTTTGCCTTAGAAATGAACAGAGATCATTCTGTCGTTTTTGAGATTGCATTCAAGTACTGCATTTTGGACTCTTTTGTTGACCATGATGGCCACTCCATTTCTTCTGAGGGATTCTTGCCTGCAGTAGTAGATATAATGGTAATCTGAGTTAAATTCACACATGCCAGTCCATCTTAGTTCGCTGATCCTAGACTGTCGACATTCACTCTTGCTATCTCTTGTTTGACCACTTCCAATTTGCCTTGATTCATGGACCTGACATTCCAGGTTCCTATGCAATATTGCTCTTTACAGCATAGGACCTTGCTTCTATCACCAGTCACATCCACAGCTGGGTATTGTTTTTGCTTTGGCTCCATCCCTTCATTCTTTCTGGAGTATGAGTAGTAAAAAATACAAATCTGGAGCTTGGAGGAAGTGTTCAAGCTCGATATGTTTGGGAGTCATTAATTGGAGAACATACGTCAGGGAACTGAAGAAAGCAAAAGAAAGACTAATAGTCAACTTTTGGGTTTACAATACACAGGCTATTGGTGGTCTTGTCCAAAAATTATTCCAGGACAGTTATGGATAAAAGCCTGGATTGAAAGAGAAACCTGACAGACACCACATTAATCAACTGATCAAAGGTAACATTACCAATAATGGGACAAGTAACATGAAGTTGCTCCTGACAGATCACCTTGAGAAGAGCTCAGTATCATTTGCATGATAGTCCTTTTAAAAATGCTTTTAAATCCTTTTAAAAATCTAGATCAATTTATGAGAAAGCATCAGAGAAAAGCAGTTCAAGGAACATTATACAAAATAGCCTGTACTCTTTCCAGAGTGTCTAGGTCATGAAAATCAAATACTGCTCCCTGCCCCCTGCAAATAATAAAGTGCAAAAATCTTTGAGATAGAATAGCAAAAAGTAATAGGGAAAAAACAATGAAATCAAAAGTTAAATCTTAAGCAATACAACTGAGAAAATTCCATTTTGACTGATAAAGAATAAAAGGAGAAGACAAGAATTACCAGTATCATAGTATCAGAATGTATCACTCACTATAGAGCCTGCTCATTAAAAGAAAAATAAGATAATACTAATTTCATGCCAATAAATTCAACATTATACCAATAAGTTCAACAAAAAAATTAGGTAAAATGAATAAATTAGTGAAAACACAAATTATATAAAGTCTGACCCAATAAGAATACACAACTTGAATAGCCCTATGTTTAAAAAAAAATTCAATTAGAAATCTTTCCAAAAAAGAAAACTCTAGGCCCAGATGGTTTCACTGGTAAATTCTAACATTTAAGGAAGAAATTAGACCAATGTTACACAAATTATTTTAGAAAACAGAGAAAGAGAGACTATTCCTAAACTCATTTTATGAGGCCAAAGACATCAGAAAAGAAAATTATGAACCAAGATCCCTCATGAAAATAGACACAAATAGCCTTAACAAAATTTTAACAAAACATACCTAACAATACATAAAGAATATGGTGCATCTTAATCAAATCAGCTTTATCCCAGTAGTAAAATGTTGATTTAATATCCAAAAATCAATCTGTATAATTCACCATATTAATAAAAAAAAAAAAAAAAGATCAGTTCAATGGATGCAGAAGAAATTTGAAAAAGTCCAACATCCATTCATGATAAAATCTCTCAGAATACTAAGAAAAGGGAAATTTGTTAACCTAATTAAGAGCATCTTTAACAAACCTACTTTCTGCTTTCTACCTAAGGAAAGGAAGAAAGCATGGATATCTACTACTTCTATTCAATATTTTATATGAAGTTTTAACCAGTGCCATAAGGCAAGAAAAAGAAGTGAAAGTCAATGAATTGGAAAGGTAGAAGCAAAGTTGTCTTCATCAGCAAATGGTATGATTATGTATATAGAAAAGAGTCTACTAGAATAAATGAATTTAGTAAGGTCACAGGATACAATGTTAATATATAGACAATTATAATTTTATAATTCATATACCAGTAATGAATAATCAGAAAAAGAAAATTTAAAAACAATCCCATTTTCAGTAGCATCCAAAACATGAAGTATTGAGAGATACATTTTGCAAAAATGTGAAAGAACTCTATGAAGAAAACTATAAAACTTTGCTGAAAGAAATTATACATCTAAACAAATGATATATCATTTTCATGAGTCGGAACAGTTAGGGGGATTAAAATGGAGGGAACCTTGTTCAGGTTTCATAAGCAGGAGAACAGGCCTCTGATCTTGCTTCTGACCTACCTGGACACTGCAGATTCAGTGCCTGTTCACTAGGGCAGATAGCCAGGCAACACTTTAGATAAGAAAGGCAGTGGGTCTTGGAATTCTTGAGCCCCTGGAGGTCTGGCCAACTGCACCCAGGGTTTAGTGAAATCCTATGACTCACAAGATAAACCAAATTTTACATCATTGTAAAAATGTTAAAGTAAAACCAGAGCTGCATTTTTGCATGCAAACCGATGATGATATCTGTTTGCAGCCTGGAATTGTAAGTGGGAATCCCTGAAACTGCAATTTGAAGTCTCACTCATGAAGTAGACACATCACCTTGGACCTTTTCCAAACTCAAACTCCAGATTACTGTTAACAAGGGACTTCCCAGTGTGTTGTTTAAGTCTGGATATTAGTCAGCCCAATTTGATGATGTTTGTTTTGTTACTCCTTTTTTATTGTTTCTATTTTTCTTTTCTTTTAATATTTGTATATTGAAATTAAGTTAAAGAACCCTCTATTAAATATTGAATTTATTTATTTTGTTTGTGATTTTTTTTTTTGGTTAATAAATTCTTCAAATCTAAAATGAAAGTAAAAACTTCAAAAAAACATAAATTGGTGCTATGAGCAGGATTTGTGAATAAAATGCCACTCTGTAAAAAGAAAGAAGTTAAGACTAACCAAGGTTTTATTCCTGGATGAGAAGGTTTGCCTTACTGCTCGTTAGCTACTGAAAGGGACATATCACAGGATTGTGTGAGAACTGGGACCCCAAATTAAAGTGGGCCAAACCTTTACAAGTTATATGGAATGGTTGTGGCTCATGCCAATTCAGAAAGGACAAGACTATAGCTTGCTGGGTCCAAGAGGCTGGATACTCTTCTCTGCCTAATGTAAGATATATGAAACCAAATTAAAATTGGTTGAAGAGAAATTAAAATTAGAGGAAGAGTTATGTGACTTGCAAGGATGATTGTCCATGTTACAAAGTCAAAATTGCATTTTAGCTGACTGAGTCTCCATCAGTCAGTAGCCGAAAAGGCCTCTCTGTAAAGATTGCACGAGTTAAATATGGAAAGTAGTTTGGCAAGATTAGCAAAAAGAAAAAAAAAAAAACAAAACTGAAAGAAAAATCATCGGCAATAGCTAAAGCAGAGGTAGATCGGAACCCCAACTCTTGGGATGGGAGATCAATCTCTCCAAAATCCAGAGACCTGCCCAAACTGTAAAGCGTTGGGGAATAAAATGGGCTAAAGGACATAGAGAGATTTTACCTAAGGCTAAACAAAAGATAATGAAATTTACAACTTACCAGGCAAGAAGGGAGGCTCAAAAATTTCTAGGGCTATTTGGTTTCTGGAAACAGCATATTCCACATTTGAGCCAGGTATTGAGTCCACTTTAGAAAGTAACTCAATATTATCTTTTAAGGAAAGAAAATGTAAGTAAGAGCTTTTCAGTTCAGTTCAGTCACTCAGTCGTGTCCAACTCTTTGCGACCCCATGGACTGCAGCACACCAGGCCTCCCTGTCCATCACCATCTCCCAGAGCTTGCTCAGACTCATGCCCTCTCAGTTGGTAATGCCATCCAATCATCTTGTTCTCTGTTGTCACCTTCTCCTCCTGCCTTCAATCTTTGCTGGCATTGGGGCTTTTCCAGTGAGTGTGTTCTTTGCATCAGGTTGCCAAAGTATTGGAGTTTCAGCTTCAGTATCAGTCCTTCCAATGAATATTCATGACTGATTTCCTTTAAGATTGACTGTTTGATCTCCTTGCAACCCAAGGGACTCTCAAGCGTCTTCTTTAACACCACAGTTCAAAAGCATCAATTCTTCTAAACATCCAAGCATCTAAGAGCTTTGAGATATCTATTAAGAATAATTATGCTTTAGGAATGTCTGCCTAAAATGGTTTCTGCAAACGTTGGTAACTTAAATTGCTAGGGCTGTGCTAAATTAAGTGATGGAAGTTTATTAAATAGCTAAGCCACTCCCATATAAGATACTGAAGCTAATTGCTGAACACTGGCTTCCTCTTACATTAAACCTGTCAGTGAATGTTTGGTACCATCCTGAGATGTTCTCTATAAGAAAGCAAACATTGTAAAAATCATCACAGGTATTTATGTTCACCAATCTACAGAATGCTAATATAAAGGACAGTTCATTGTTGCTTAAGGGAAGTAGGAATACTTAAGAAAGTATGAGGAATAAAATTGCATTTAGTTAAGAGAAAAGGAAGTAGGTCTTACTTATAAGTGTCTGTTTCTGAATGGGAACATAAAATAATTAATATAAAAAGTGATAAAGTTTTATGAAAAGTGGACTCTGAGAAAAGAGTTTTATGCATCATACAAGTTTTTCTTGGGATGTTGTACAGTCTTTGATAACACATTTTAAGTTTCTTTACCTCTTAAAAGGGGCCTTCGTGGTGACTCAGCGGTGAAGAAAACACCTGCCAATGCAGGAGACAAGGGTTCAATCCCTGGGTTGGGAAGGTCCCCTGGAGAAGGAAATGGCAACCCACTCCAGTATGCTTGCCTGGGAAATCCCATTGACAGAGGAACCTTGCAGGCTACTGTTCTTGGGGTCAGACATGACTTAGTGACTAAACCAACAACTAACAACGTCTTAAGTGACCTATATTTGCTTTTGAAATCTGTTATTATTACTTTGGCTGAGCGAATAACTATTGTTTCATAGTGACCTATGATCTTATCTGACTGAGTTTTCTAAAGCCTTTAATATTTTTGACCAACTTCCTAAAATCAAATTCGAATGAAATTCTTTTGACCTCTAGCTATCTTTGAGATGCTTCAGAGGGCTCCTGAGGCGTCCCAAAGAAAGAAATGAAGCTAATTAGGTTCATGTGGTAGGTTAAAGGTACATGGGAAGTATTGTTAATAAGTAATAAATCTTCTCAGGTTGCATTGTATGGTACATGGTACTAATATGGATATTCTGGAAATTATATAGAATTCATGAAGATCTGACATGTCTTGGTAAAATATTATCAGTCATAATTCCAGTTACTCTCTTAAAGTGTTACATGTCACAGCGGTAACCAAGTTACTTTGTCAATTGCATTGTCATCAGACTTTAAACGTGCCTTCTTAAACCTTTCTGTCATTATAGAGAGCTATGGTTTCATTCTAATGCCTTAACAAAAAAAACCTGCCTCTTCAAGATTTATAGAAAAGACTTTTTAAGATTAAATTAAAATTTAACTAGATAAATAAAATTCTGTTATCAACAGTAAGGTGGCATTAGACTGGAATTTGGCTTTCTCTCTTTGTTAAGAGAACAAAGTTTTCTTGGAATGTGGCTTTTGATAACAGACTATGCATATTTCTCCACCTTTAAGTAATTTACATTTGTTTTTAGAATCTTTTGTTACTTTGGTAAAGTAAATATTATTTCACAATGATCTATGAAGATTGTGGCACACACAGATAAAGCTCGTCCTGCTTCCACAAAAAATTAACCACTCATTGTCAGACTTCCTGATGTCCATAAGATATGGCAACAGTCTACTCCTAAATCAAGGAATTTAAAATGAGTAAGTAATAGCTGTAAATCACACAGCTAGGGTTATGGGAAGTCCAAGATGGCTGCCTGGCTTTTCCCAGATCTCTGACAAACCTCATTAAAATTTTTTTAATATAAATTTATTTATTTTAATTGGAGGCTAATTACTTTACAATATTGTATTGGTTTTGCTGTACATCAACATGAATCCGCCACGGGTGTTCACGTGTTCCCCATCCTGAACCCCTCCTCCCTCCTCCCACCCTGTACCATCCCTCTGCATCATCCTAGTGCACCAGCCCCAAGCAACCAGTATCATGCATCAAACCTGGACTGGCGATTCATTTCATATATGATATTATACATGTTTCAATGCCATTCTCCCAAATCATCCCCCCTCTCCCTCTCCCACAGAGTCCAAAAGACTGTTCTATACATCTGTGTCTCTTTTGCTGTCTCGCATACAGGGTTATCATTACCATCTTTCTAAATTCCATATATATGCGTTAGTATACTGTATTGGTGTTTTTCTTTCTGGCTTACTTCACTCTGTATAATAGGCTCCAGTTTCATCCACCTCATTGGAACTGATTCAAATGTATTCTTTTTAATGGCTGCATAATACTCCACTGTGCATATGTACCACAGCTTTCTCATCCATTCATCTGCCAATGGACATCTAGGTTGCTTCCATGTCCTGGCTATTATAAACAGTGCTGTGATGAACATTGGGGTACACATGTCTCTTTCAATTCTGGGTTCCTCGGTGTGTATGCCCAGTAGTGGGATTGCTGGGTCATATGAAAGTTCTATTTCCAGTTTTTTAAGGAATCTCCACACTCTTCTCCATAGTGGCTGTACTAGTTTGCATTCCCACCAACAGTGTAAAAGGGTTCCCTTTTCTCCACACCCTCTCCAGCATTTATTGCTTGTAGACTTTTGGATAGAAGCTGCTATCCAAACCTCATTTTTTAAGTTGAAGAGATAAAATCTTCCCTGGCAGCAAGGATAACACCCTCACAAAACATTTTTTATGTTTCACTGAATAAAAATTCTAGTTTTGTTAATTGAGATCTATGTTGACTAGGATTCACTACCCAGATAGCTTCTCTCTCTTTGGATAGAAATTAGTTACCCCATGATCTACAACCAAGGAACATACAATTATATATGTTAATTGGCAAAATTATATATGTTTATGGCAAAATCAGCAAGGCAAAAGAATACCTTTGGGCTTCTGGAGTAGGGAAATTTCCAGAGGCCAGAAGAAATTACACTACCTTTGAAAAACAGTTATTGGCTTATTATTGGGCTTTGATTGATATGGAACAATTTACTATAGATCATACTGTAATATTAAGGCCTCAAGTGCCAAAATCATGCAATGGGTACAAATTTTCCCAGCATCTACAGGATTGGGCAAGCCTAGGAGTCCAGCATAATAAAATTGAAATGGTATATTCAGAACTAAGCCAAACCATGGCCATATGAGTTCATTGCCTTATATGAAAAGATTTCTGAAATTTCAACTGAAGGACTCAAGCAAGAGGTTATAATTAAACTAGTGATAACTGTGTCCCTTGTAAAATGGGGAAAGTGCTTTGACACTTGAACTACACAACAAAAATTGTATGCATTGTTCACTGATGGATCAGCTAGATATATAGGATCCACTCACTATTGGAAAGTGGTGGCATATAATTCAGTGACTACTAAATTGCTAACAACTACTGGGGGAGGTATATGCAAAAAGGTTGCCTGAGGAGGCCTTACAAATAGCCGAGAAAAGAAGAGACACTAAAGGCAAAGAAGAAAAGGAAAGATATACCCGTCGGAATGCAGAATTCCAAAGAATAGCAAGGAGAGATGAGAAAGCCTTCCTCAGTGGTCAATGCAAATAAATAGAGGAAAATAACAGAATGGGAAAGACTAGAGGTCTCTTCAAGAAAATTAGAGATACCAACAGAACACTTCATGCAAAGTGGGCACAATAAAGGACAGAAATGGTATGGACCTAACAGAAGCAGAAGATATTAAGAAGAGGCAGCAAGAATACACAGAAGAACTGTACAAAAAAGATCTTCATGACCTTGATAACAAATGAAGGTGTGATCACTCACCTAGAGACAGACATCCTGGAATGTGAAGTCAAGTGGGCCTTAGGAAGCCTCACTACAAACAAAGCTAGTGGAGGTGGTGGAATTCCAGTAGAGCTATTTCAGATCCTAAAAGATGATGCTGTGAAAGTGCTGCACTCAATATGCCAGCAAATTTGGGAAACTCAGCAGTGGCCACAGGACTGGAAAAGGTCAGTTTTCATTCCAATCCCAAAGAGAGGCAATGCCAAAGAATGTTCAAACTACCACATACTGGGGTCCAGCCCCAGTGGATCCAGGGAATTCAAAGGGGAGACAGCTTTGGCGATCAGGATACGATAGAATTAAAGATATAAAGAGTGGTTAAATAGGGATAGCTCAGTGAAGAAATTTAGTGAAGAAAAGAGGCTGAATAACTTGGTTTACATGGAAAGCTAATAAAATTCCAATACAAGGAATTTGCATCACCTATGTAGGCCACAGGCGTCCTCCCATTCTCCCGAAGGAGAGGAGACACTAAGGCCTCCCTGGTCAGATCTTAGAAGCCCAGGCATAATTAGTAGGCTTGACGAGCCTCCAGGCTCCAGATGGGAATTCAGCCAGAAGGTGAGAGAAAGAACGACATGGGGAGACCAAGCTTCGGTGAACAAGGCCTGCACTTTATTTTCCAAAGTAGTTTTTATACCTTAAGTTATGCACAGAGGACAATGGGGGAAGGGGGTAGAGTCATGCAGTAAACCAGGCTTTCTTCCTGCAAACTTATCATATGCAAAAGTTTAGGTGATTTACATAATCTTCTGGCCAGGAGGCCTGTTAACATTTTATGACCCTTTCTTCAGAAAACTTATTTTTCTCTAAAGGTGATTATTCTAAAGTCAGGTGCCACCCTCCGAAAGCATTAGATAAAGTTGCATTCCTATAGGGCAAAGGTGTGGTGGGCTATAACAAGAAAAGAATTAACTCAAGGGTCCAAGGTTACAAACATTAAAGCTACTACTTACATTCCTATACACCAATTATATTAATCAATACACTGCCAGGGACACAGTAGGTAAGGGGTATGGAAACTTAGCAGCAAACATTGGCCCAACAAGTGAAAAACCCTTCACCAATACAATTTCTAATCAATCTTTTAACTGCTCAAAGGAATCTGTATTTAGAAGTTTAGAACATCTCATGCCTCTCATGGTTGGGAGGCTGTGAACAATCACATGTGGCCAGAAGAACCTGTTCAGGCAGGCTAGAGGACTTCCAAAGGAGTTTGTAGGTTGAAACACTCTTGTCATGCCCAGGAACTTTATTAACTGGAGCTGTAAGTTAACTCTTATTCAGAGAGAGGTGGTGGGGGACAGCCCCCCATAAAGTCAGAGGTGTAGGTGAGAGCACAAAGCAGTAAAGTAGGCAGACTCTCGTTTTGGGGGTAGATGCTCGAGAATTTCCAGGGGGGTTCCTGAGGCTCGATCCCGCCTTTGCGTATGCCGAGCCTCCTTCCTCATGACCTTTGCCACAGGCGGAGTTCCTCACGCTGGCTCCCGGCAACCACACAACTGCACTCATCTCACGTGCTAGCAAAGTAATCCTCAAAATTCTCCAAGCCAGGTTTCAACAGTACATGAACCATGAACTTCCAGATGTTCAAGCTGGATTTAGAAAATACAGAAGAAGCAGAGATCAAATTGCTAACATCCATTGCATCATAAAAAAAGCAAGAGAGGTCCAGAAAAACATTTACTTCTGTTTTATTGACTATGCCAAAGCCTTTGACTGTGTGGATCACAATAAACTGTGGAAAATTTTTCAAGAGATGGGAATACCAGACCACCTGACTTGCCTCCTGAGAAATCTGTATGCAGGTCAAGAAGCAACAGCTAGAACTGCACATAGAACAGCAGACTGGTTCCAAATCGGGAAAGGAGTACATCAAGGCTGTATATTGTCCCCCTGCTTATTTAACTTCTATGCAGAGTACATCATGTGAAATGCTGGGCTGGATGAAGCACAAGCTGGAATCAAAATTGCCAGGAAAAATATCAATAACCTCAGATATGCAGATGACACCACCCTTACAGCAGGAAGCAAAGAAGAACTAAAGAGCCTCTTGATGAATGTGAAAGAGGAGAGTGAAAAAGTTGGCTTAAAACTCAACATTCAGAAAACTGAGATCATGGCCCCTGGTCCCATCACTTCATGGCAAATAGATGGAAACGATGGAAACAGTGAGAGACTTTTGTCTTGAGCTCCAAAATCACTTCAGATGGTGATTGCAGCCATGAAATTAAAAGACCTTTGTTCCTTGGAGGAAAAGCTATGACCAACCTAGATAGCATATTAAAAAGCAGAGACATTACTTTGCCAACAAAGGTCCATCTAGTCAAAGCTATGGTTTTTCCAGTAGTCATATATGGATGTGAGAGTTGGACTAGAAAGAAAACCTCACATTGAAGAATTTATGCTTTTGAACTGTCATGTTGGAGAAGACTCTTTAGAGTCCCTTAGACTGCAAGGAGATCTAGCCAGTCCATCCTAAGGAAATCAATCCTGAATATTCTTTGGAAGGACTGACGCTGAAGCTGATACTCCAATACTTTGGCCACCTTATGCGAAGAACTGACTCATTGGAAAAGACCCTGATGCTGGGAAAGATTGAAAGCAGGAGGAGAAAGGGACGACGGAGGATGAGATGGTTGGATGGCATCACTGACTCTACGGACATGAGTTTGAGTAAGCTCCGGGAGTTGGTGATAGACAGGGAAGCCTGGCGTGCTGCGGTCCATGGGGTCGCAAAGAGTCAGACAAGACAGAGTGACTGAACTGAACTGGGGAAGTTAAAAGTAGCTGATTTTCCAAGATGATAATCCCATGGATTGAGGAGCCTGGCAAGTGACTGTCCATAGGGTCACACAGAGTGGGATGCGACTGAAGCAACTTAGCACACATGCACAGCTATTTATCAGGTATTAAAGCAAGAGAATTTATCTGAATGACATCTATTCACAGATTCTTGATTGGAAGCCAATGATTTGGACCTGGTTTCCCCTATGGCTAAAGAATAACTGACAAATTCACTCCAAGGAGCTATGTAGAAATAAGTTATGGTCTGACCTTTGGGAAATTGTTCAAACTATTAAAGTTTTGGTCTTCTTGTAGATGCTCACAGTGTTCCAAATTCTACAAAATAATGGCATAACTCTATTACAGGTAAACAAACATTATCCAAGCAGTAGAAGTCAATCCAGACTCCAGTGACTTAAAAGGCTTGACTTTTGGGGCACACCAAAAATGTGGCCATCTGAGAGAAAAAGCAACATATGGGTGGGCTCAGAATCAAGGTATTTCTTTAACTATGGATTTCATTAAATCTGTTATTTCACAATGTCCAATTTTTTAACATATTAAACAGAAGCTTGCCACAATTAGTCAAAGGACAATTGACATGTGACAAGCTGCCTGGGCACATATGGCAAATTAATTATATTGGTTCATTGATTTGAGATAAAATATGCCAATATGTATGTACTGCTGTGGACACCTATTCTGGATATTTAGTGGCCATGTCTTTTGGGAAAGTTAATCAGACTAATATAATTAATTTATATTATGGTGTTCTACTTCAAAGTCAATGTAGCAGTGGATCACATTTTAAAGGTAAATTAATACAAGAATTTGCTCAGAAACATAATATACAATGGATTTTTCATATTTCTTATTATTATCAAGCTGCTGGCTTGATTGAAAGAATTAGTAGTTTGCATAAACAGAAGTTAATTAAACTTGGAGAGGGCTCTTACAAAAATTGGAAGACTAACTTTATTATTGCCCTCACATTTTAAATAATAGATCTATAGGAGAATCAGAAACTCCTTTGAGAATGACTATTCCAAACTTACAAATTCATGAAACAGACTTCCAACCTGAAACAGCTGAGTATTGGGAAATCAGTCTAGGAGCAGCAACTCCTTTCTGAGCTACTCCTGAGGCTTCTGAACTGGATTTGTACTCTATATCTGAATATAGACTTACTAAAAGATTGATATGTATTATTTCAAGTATTGGAATTAAGATGTCTCCTGAACACCCTGGATTAATTAGAGAACATTCCAGTTTAGCTTTAAAAGGGGTCTATGTCTATTGGGGAGTTATAGACCCAGACTGCCAAGGAGAAATATGAGTAATTTTACAAAAGGAAAAAAAGGATGATCTTTTTATTAATAGACATGATTTGTTGTTGTTCAGTCACTAAGTTGTGTCCAATTCTTTGCAACTCCATGTTCTGTAACCTGTGAGGATCCTCTGTCCATGGGATTTCCCAGGTAAGAATATTAGAGTGGGTTGCCATTTTCTTCTCCAGTGGATCTTCCTGACCGTGGGATCGAACCCACATCTCCTGCACTGGCAAGCAGATTCTTTACTGCTGAGCAACAAAGGAAGCTTCAGTAAACAGGATGGAATTGCTGAATTGCTGATTCTTCCATATGTAATTGGCAAAGCATGAAAAAGAATATCTCCCATCTTACTATCAGTGAAGAGTGATGGCCAGTTTGGGTCCATAAGTGAAATGCTTGCAATTGGAGCTAAAGTCTGGGTGAAGCAACCTAACAGCCCTCCCATGCCTGCTGATATGATTATGCAGGGGAAAGATAATAGCATGTTAGTGATAATCCCCTGACAGGAAAAAATGGAAATACTTATCATTAAGCCAGTGTTATTTTCATGAATAGATTATTCTTGAAAGCCTGACTGTAATGTGGATTGTCATTCATACCTTGACATTCATGAATATGCCAATTAAAAGAAAAATATGAAGAAAGGAATTAAGGAATTTTCAGCTGGAGAAACATGTACCAGACCCAGACTCAGGATAACTTCACCTGCCCTGCAAACCAGGCCTGTATTTTCAGACCTTTGCCCTTCTACAGACAAAAATTTATCTGTCTGCTAGATTTCACAGCACTGGTAAAGATATAGCTCAAGCCTTGAACACAAGTATTACATGCCAATTTTGTGTGTTAATTTAATAATCATACTCACTTACTGATAGACTGTGACAAAGCTATCAAGGGACTGCTATATGGATCAACTTCTTTCATTTGGGAGCCCTACTTATTGGAGAACTCCATGAATATCTCCTCTTAATCCTTTAATGTGTTTTTTTTTGAAATTGCTCCTCAATTTGTGTGGATGTTAACCCATGGTTGTAGAAACTACTACATATTAGTTAGGAATCCCTTTTTCCAGAAGCCTAACACATTTTATAATTTATATTGGAAAGGGACCACATATTACTTCCCTCCCATGAGAACTCAGGTATCGTGACCCAAATGTCATTCCCTACTCTTTCTGTTCCAAATTTTAGCTTCCCCTGAGAACCCTTAGTAAAATTTGGCAAAAAAAAAAAACAGAGTTATAAATTTTCATCAGTTCAGTTCAGTTACTCAGTCATGTCCGACTCTTTGTGACCCTATGGACTGCAGCACGCCAGGCTTCTTTGACCATCACCAACTCCTAGAGCTTGCTCAAACTCATGTCCATTGAGTCAGTGATGCCATCCAACCATCTCATCCTCTGTCATGCCTTTCTCCTCCTGCCTTCAATCCTTCCCAGCATCAGGGTCTTTTCCAATGAGTTAGTTTTTCACATCAGGTGGCCAAAGTATTGGAGCTTCAGCTTCAGCACCAGTCCTTCCAATGAATATTCAGCTTTTTTATATGCTGTCTAGGTTTGTCATAGCTTTTTCCCCAAGGAGCAAGTGTCTTTTAATTTCATGGCTGCAGTCACCATCGGCAGTGATTTTGGAGCCCAAGAAAATAAAGTCTTTCACTGTTTCCATTGTTTCCCCAATTATTTGCCATGAACTGATAGGACTGGATGCCATAATCTTAGTTTTCTGAATGTTGAGTTTTAGTCAGCTTTTTTGCTCTTCTCTTTCACTTTCATCAAGAGGCTCTTTAGTTCTTCTTCACTTTCTGCCATAAGGGTGGTGTCATCTGCATATCTGAGGTTATTGATATTTCTCCCGGCAATTGTGATTCCAGCTTGTGTGCCACATTTCACATAATGTACTCTGCATGGAAGGTGAAAAAGCAGGTGATAATACACAGCCTTGACATACTCCGTTCCCAATCTTGAACCAGCCTTTTGTTCCATGTCCAGTTCTAACTGTTGTTTCTTGATCTGCATATAGATTTATCAGGAGGCAGGTCAGGTGGTCTGGTATTCCCATTTCTTTCAGACTTTTCCAGAGTTTGTCGTGATCCACACAGTCAAAGGCTTTGGCATAATCAATAAAGCAGAAGTAGATGTTTTTCTGAAACTCTCTTGCTTTTTCAATGATCCAACAGATGTTGGCAATTTGATCTGTGGTTCCTCTGCCTTTTCTAAATCCAACATGAACACCTGGAAGTTCTCAGTTCACATACTGTTGAAGCCTGGCTTGGAGAATTTTGTATGTTACTTTGCTAGCATGTGAGAAGAGTGCAGCTATGCAATAGCTCAAATATTCTTTGGCATTGCCTTTCTTTGGAATTAAAACTGACCTTTTCCAGTCCTGTGGCCACTGCTGAGTTTTCCAAATTTGCTGGCATATTGAGTGCAGCCCTTTCACAGCATCATCTTTTAGGATTTGAAATAGCTCAACTGGAATTCCATCACCTCCACTAGCTTTGTTTGTAGTGATGCTTCCTAAGGCCTACTTGACTTAACATTCCAGGATGTCTGTCTCTAGGTGAGTGATCACACCTTCGAGGTTATCAGGGTCATTCAGATCTTTTTGTACAGTTCTTCTGTGTATTCTTGCTAGCTCTTCTTAATATCTTCTGCTTCTGTTAGGTCCATACCATTTCCGTCCTTTATTGTGCCCATCTTTGCATGAAATATTCCCTTGGTATCACTAATTTCTTTGAAACTCATAGATAAATGTAACTGTATCCTGATAGGTTTTCAGGCTACAGTCCATAGGGTTGCAAAGAGTCATATAGGACTTAGTAATTGAGCACATACCTTGATAGAATATTCTATTGTTACTACTATTGCTGCCAATGAGTTATTGGATATAGGAGCAGATGTACAAAAACATACTTCTCATTCATGGTAGGACTTTTTCTTTACTAAATCCCTTACTGTCGAAAAATCGTTTCCTTCATTGCTTAACCCATTACTCATTTCTTTGATCACTTTATTTATATTGATGATCTACAATTTTTATTTGGCATATACAGTTAAGAAGGCTGCTTATGTTATCTTGCCTTATTCCTATGCTCTTCAGCCTAAACAGTCCTGAGGCTGTTGAGGGAAATTACAATGGAGGAAGTCTTGTTCAGGCTTCACAAGTTGGGAGAGCAGGTATCTGATCTTACTTCTGACCTGCTTGTACACTGCCCAGATTGCATTCCTACCTGCAAGCACATTTAGTCAGGCAGCACTTTAGATAAGACAGGGAGTGGGTTTTGGAATTCTTGAGCCCCTAGGGGTCTGGCCAATTGCAACCAGAGTTTAGTGAAATCCCATGACTCATAAGACAAAACAAAGAGCATTGTAAAAATGTTAAAGTAAAGCCAGAGCTGCATTTTTGCATCCAAACTGATGACAATATCAGTTTGCAGCCTGTGATTATAAGTAGGAGCCCCAGCACTGCAATCTGAAGTTTCAAACAAAAGTGAAACTTTTGGCAAAACAGGAACACAACATTAAGAAATCAGTTTTCCACACATCGTTCTATAATCCCAGCAGTGATTTTAAGAACTTGATCCTAAATCTAGATAAAAGTATATATGTTTTTCTCAATCCTCCTTTCACAGTGTCATTTTTTAAAAGGGTCAGAAAATGAAGACTGGATACACTAGAGGTAATAGAATTAATTGAGATTGAAATTTGAAATGATTCCATTGTCCATTTCCAAGATAAGTTGTTTTATATCTGACAGTCTATATTTCATATCTGCCTTTATTAGTTTAATTATTAATGAATGTTTATCCTTCATTAACTTCTCAAAACACTTATTTTGGTGTTTCTATCATAGTTTTTTATTAAAAAAAATTTCACCCATAGCGAATTCCTGTTAAAATGTTGATTTTTATTGGCTGTTTCCTACATTTTTTTCACATATTTTATACTTTTGATTTGCAATTTAAGATAGCCTCCCTTGATCTAACAGCAAGAAGGGATTTCTCCCTCTTAATTTCTAAGCACTCTTTTTATGGAAAGCTAAAATGCATTGTTAAAGTGCTTCCCTCAGTATGTTAACATATTTGGAAAACTCAGCAGTGGCTACAAGACTGGAAAAGGTGTTTTCATTCCAGTCCCAAAGAAGGGTGCCAAAGAATGTTTAAACTATTGTACAACTATGCTCACTTCACATGTTAGCAAGTTTGTGTTCAAAATCCTTCACACTAAGTTTTAGCAGTACATAAACCAAGAGCTTCCAGTTTTACTAGAACAGAAGAACCAGAGATCAAATTGCTGTTTGTTGGATTATGGAAGAAGCAAGGGATTTCCAGCAAAACATCTACTTCTGTCTCATTGATTACCCTAAAGCCTTTGACTGTGTGGATCAAAACAAATTGTGGAAAATTCTTAGGGATGGGGTCTCCTGAGAAACCTATATGAAGGTCAAAAAGCAACAGTTAGAACCAGACATGCAACAACTGATTGGTTCCAAATTGGTAAAGGAGTATGACAAAGCCGTATATTGTCACCCTGTTTATTTAACTTCAATTTGCCTGGAGAATCCCATAGACACAGGAGCCTGGTGGGCTGCCGTCTATGGGGTCATACAGAGTTGGACACGACTGAAGCGACTTAGCAGCAGCATGCAGAGTACATGGTGCAAAATGATGGATTGGATGAATCATGAAGGTTGCCAGGAGACATATCAACAACCTCAGATATGCAGATGATACCACTGTCATGGCAGAAAGTGAAGAGGTACTAAAGAGCCTCTAGATGAGAGTGAAAGAGAAGAGTGAAAAAGCTGGCTTGAAACTTGACCTTCGGAAAACCAAGATCATGACATTTGGTCCCATCACTTCATGGCAAATAGAAGAGGGTAAAAGTGTAAGCAATGACAGGTTTTAATTTCCTGGGTTCTAAAATGACTGCAGATGGTGATTGTAGCCATGAAATTAAAAGACACTTGTTTCTTGGAAGAAAACCTATGACAAACCTAGACAGTGTATTAAAAAGAAGAGACATAAATTTGCTGACAAAGGTCTGTTTGGTCAAAGCTATGGTTTTTCCAGTACTCATGTATGGATTGAGAGTTTTACCATAAGAAGGCTGAGCACTAAAGAATTGATGCTTTTGAACTGTGGTGCTGGAGAAGACTCTTGAGAGTCCCTTGGACAGCAAGGAGATCAAACCAGAAAATCTTAAAGTCAAACCTGATTATTCCTTGGAAGGCTGATGCTGAAGCTTCAAAACTTTGACCACCTGATGGGAAGAGCTGACTCACTGGAAAAAAACCCTGATTCTGGGAATGATTGAAGGCTAAAGGAGAAGGGAGCAGCAGAGGATGAAATGGTTAGATAGCATCACTGACTCAATGGCTTGAATTGAGTAAACTCTGGGAGACAGTGGAGGACAAAGGAGCCTGGAGTGCTACAGTCCATGGGGTCATGAAGAGTCAGATAGGACTTATCAACTGAACAACAGTGACATTTGCTTTTATTATTTCTTTTACTTTTTTGTTGACGTTCACAGCATGTATAACACATTTAAATACAATTTATAAAAGTTGCTTTGTTTTTGTTGTTCAGTCACTCAGTCGTGTCTGACTCTTTGAGACGCCAAGGACAGCAGCATGCCAGGCTTCCCTGTCCTTCACTATCACCCAGAATTTGCTCAAACTCGTGTCCATTAAGTCAATTATGTCATCCAACCATCTCATTCCTTTGTCTCACCCTTCTCCTCCTAGGAAATAATTTTTCAAGTAATCATTTAGATATTTTATTTATAAACTCATGGGTATTTTTCTCGTCAAAATGTGTTACCAACATTTTTGTTATACCATTAACCAAAAGGTTTAAAACTCAATTGAATAATATCTTTTTATTATTAATACCATTTTAAAAATAAATTTGAAATGTGTTATTTCTAAGGAAAAAACAACTTTGAGGTAAAATTCTCTGACTATTAAATTCATTAACCTATTTCATATATGAATATTACAGTTACCAGGTGACTGTAGAAACTTCACTATTCCCTGACTACATGAATTTTTTAAAAATAGGAATATCACATAGAAAGAACTGGAAAAAAATTGTCCACTTTCTTATTTTTTCAATTTTTATGGTTATTTCATATTTAGATAACTACTTAGTGACTTTTAATATTAATTAAAATAGAGATTCTGTTGTTTGAAATTATTTTGCCTCTAAATTACAAAATTATCTAAAAGCAAATAAAGCAGTCTATACAAAATAAAATCTTCCAATCAAAGCTTACAAATTGGAATTATTTCATTCTTTGAGAAGTGTAGACAGCCATAGCACTTCATCATAAGAGGCAGAAATCTATTTTGGGAGTTCTGGGAATCTCCCATTCCTCAGGGTGAATTTACATTTTGTTGAGACTAGAAAATTTACAACTGTGGGAAGGAGTGATGTTTTTTAAGAAAATAAATACAAAATGATGAATTCAAATGTAGTTACTAATACTACCACCTTGGAAGAGACCATGCAAAAGAACACCCCTGAGCACTGGATTCATTGATGAAAATAATCAATAAATAATCTATCAGTTCAGTTTAGTTCAGTCACTCAGTCGTGTCTCACTCTTTGCAACCCCATGAATCACAGCATGCCAGGCCTCCGTGTCCATCACCAACTCCCGGAGTTCACTCAGACTCACGTCCATCGAGTCAGTGATGCCATCCAACCATCTCATCCTCCGTCGTCCCTTTCTCCTCCTGCCCCCAATCCCTCCCAGCATCAGAGTCTTTTCCAATGAGTCAACTCTTTGCATGAGGTGGCCAAAGTACTGGAGTTTCAGCTTTAGCATCATTCCCTCCAAAGAAATCCCAGGGCTGATCTCCTTCAGAATGGACTGGTTGGATGTCCTTGCAGTCCAAGGGACTCTCAAGAGTCTTCTCCAACACCACAGTTCAAAAGCATCAATTCTTCGGCACTCAGTTTTCTTCAGAGTCCAACTCTCACATCCATACATGACCACAGGAAAAACCATAGCCTTGACTAGACAGACCTTTGTTGGCAAAGTAATGTCTCTGCTTTTCAATATGCTATCTAGGTTGGTCATAACTTTTCTTCCAAGGAGTAAGCATAAATAATATAATATTATATAATTATAATATATAATAATATAATGAAATATAATAAGTAAATAATCTATAATAGAAACCTAAAATAGAAGTAGAAAAGAGTTTTATTTGAGCCGAACTGAGGACTGTAGCCTGAAAGACAGCCTCTCATATAACTCTGAGGAGCTGCTGTGGAGAAGTCTGGGTTTCAGAACAGTTTTGTATCTTGTCAGAACAAAGAACATTAAACAAGTCAGGGATATATTCCTTTAAGATTTCAAAAATAAAAAAACAAAAGCCCACAACAGATTAGCAGGTACACGTAAGTAGTCAGCACAGCCTTGCACCTGGGGAGGGAGTTTTATTATTGAAGGAGTACTTGCCTTTGTGTCCCAGAAAAAAAAGTAATTTAATCTTTGTTTTTTAACATGAACATTCTTTACTTCTGATCAATGTGCCTTTTTCCTAATAAAGTAGATGTATAATATACGTTTGATGGGCCACACACTGGCTGTTTCAGTTAGCATAAAATTGAAGTTAACTCATATAGAATCTAAAATTAAAATAGAAGGGAAGGGAGCAGGGCACAACCTTTCAAAGAATGACATAACCTGAGGACACAACATAAACCGATTAGAACCAAATAGGTCCAAGATGGTAGAAGAGTTGACTTCCACTAGGACTTGAGCCTCAGTATACGCTCAATGTACTACATCAGCAAGCTAAATGATTCACCTATAGGTGCAGGTCCAAGGCGACAATAAAGTCAAAAATTGGGTGATGGCCCAATTCCTGAAAATCCACACCCCTTTCCCCAAATAACTGGAATAATCCTTCCACTCATTAGCCTATGAAATTACCCAACTCTTTAAGAAGTGACAACCCCATACCCTGGGGCTGTTCTCACCTTCTGAGATGGCCCACAGTCTGCCTGTGAAGTGCATTTCTCTCTAAATAAATCTACTTCTTACCTGTCACTTTGTCTCTCACTGAATTCTTCCTGTGATGAGCCATCAAGAGCCTGAGCTTCATTAAGTCCTGAGACCAGGTGTGTGATCTCAGTTAAAAGAACATGGCAGGACATGGAAGCAACCTAGATGTCCATCAGCAGATGAACAGATAAGAAAGCCGTGGTACATATACACAATAGAGTATTACTCAGCCATTAAAAATAATACATTTGAATCAGTTCTAATGTGGTAGATGAAACTGGAGCCTATTATACAGAGTGAAGTAAGCCAGAAAGAAAAACACCAATACAGTATACTAATGCATATATATGGAATTTAGAAAGATGGTAGCAATAACCCTGTATACGAGACAGCAAAAGAGACACTGATGTATAGAACAGTCTTTTGGACTCTGTGGGAGAGGGAGAGGGTGGGATGATTTGGGAGAATGGCATTGAAACATGTATAATATCATATATGAAACGAGTCGCCAGTCCAGGTTCGATGCACGATACTGGATGCTTGGGGCTGGTGCACTGGGACGACCCAGAGGGATGATACGGGGAGGGAGGAGGGAGGAGAGTTCAGGAGGGGGAACACATGTATACCTGTGGCAGATTCATGTTGATATATGACAAAACCAATACAATATTGTAAAGTTAAAAAATAAAAAAAAATTCTACCCCCCCCCCCCCCAAAAAAAAGAACATGGGTTCAAGTTCCAATCTGAATTGCATGGTTTTGGAATTATTTCTCCAGACCTCAATATGTGAAAATATCTGTTATCAACTTTGGACACAGTCCATGTCAGTTCATGTTGGCTTTCACCAAGGGTAGGGAGAAAATGACCCTCAAATTGTGACTACAATTTTCTTCCGCAGGAACAAAAAAGAATCTGTATATATTCTGAACACGTTTAGGTAGGCAGATAAAAGATCATCTTTCCATTTGCCTGATTTGACATAGATTTAAGAATGAAGCAAATATTTAGAAGTAAAAATACAAACACATAACTTTCCTTTCACTCAGCTGCCCTGGGCTTCCATTTCTGCTAAACCAAATCTTCACCTGCCTTGCATTCTCATCCATCTAATGGTGGCAGTTTCTTGTCATGAGGAACAGTCTTCTACTAAAGATAGCAGTTCACCAGGGCTTCAGTTCTGTACTCTGATCTTACCTGTTGTTGTTCAGTTCCTAAATCATGTCCACTCTTTGTGACCCCATGGACTGCTGCATGCCAGGGTTCCCTGTCCACCATCAACTCCCAGAGCTTGATCAAACTCATGTCCATTGAATCGGTGATGCCATCCAACCATCTCATCCTCTGTCACCCACTTCTCCTCCTGCCTTCAATCTTTCTCAACATCAGCATTTTTTCCAATAAGTCAGCTCTTTGCATCAGGTGGCCAAAGTATTGAAGTTTCAGCTTCACTACCAGTCTTTTCAATTAATATTCAGGGTTGATTTCCTTTAGGATTTACTGGTTTAATCTCCTTGCAGTCCAAGGGACTCTTAAGAGTCGTCTCCAACACCACAGTTCGAAAGCTTTAACAGAACTATTTGTTAAACAAAAACCAACAGGATTATACTATTTCATTGTAACTTCCATGTTGAACAGGGGACTTAAAATGGTATTGTGTGCTTGTTCTCAAATCACCAGTTTATCAGAACTGATTTCTCTTCATTTCTTTATCTTTCTGGGACTTATTTCACTGACAAAATTTTAAAATTAAAGAGTATTAATATTTTAAACATTTTCTTTACCAAGTCTTAATATGTATTATATCTTCCTACAGAAATTTTAAAATTGCATGCTTTTGTCCACTACACCATCCACTTGCCCCTGAAAAAATAGATATGTATGTCTATTAAGAAGCAATAAGATTAGCTCATACTGTTTAAGGATATATGGCAATTATTTATTTCAATAATTGCCTTCACTTTTCACAATTTAATATATTTTATGTGTGTATTTCTATTGAATTAATCTTTCATTTTAATAACTATATTTCTCATAAGGAGAATTCTTAACACTGCTTTTATTTATTTTAGCTAAGCCTCTTAAGAATTCATTTCCACATGTTTATTCTCACTGCAAATTTGTATTAAAGTTAATAGATAAACCTTCTATGACTTTTGAACTGCCTTTGCATCTCTAGCCTTAATTACAGCCTGCCCACCAATGTCTGAATCACTGAATTTTTATTATTATATATTCCCATCAATTTGTTATTTTTTTAAATCTAATGTCTATTTTATGTGTAGAAGTGAATATAAGCTTATTGAAAAATGATTTGAAGTTATTTGCTTGATGTAAATCTTGTATTAGATCATTGCAAGACAATTGAAGTTATTATCTTTTAGTGCCAAATTAAAACATCTGGAAATTTTCTAAAATGTTGGCTAAAGTTATGGACATTTTTCTTAGCATTACTATGGTATTACTTGTTCAGATTTTAGTGAAGTTTTAAAATAAATGTTTTTAATGGAAACCATTTTTATCAATAAATAAATATAAAATTTTATGTTTGCTTAGATGTTATGCTAATTCTAGCTGTACCAAAATTATTAAATTATAGTTTTACATTTTAAGTAATTAGATAAAATACAAATTATACTTATGTCAAATAATATTTAAGAATAGACACAGTTCTATGAGGGATCTTAATATATGACTTAGGTATCATATATTATTGTGTGGAAATTGTAGTTTATTAAGCTAATAGTGCTGTACCAATAGTCAATTGATTGAAACAATAGTGTTTACTTTGTAATTTTTCCTAAGAGTTATCTTTTCATTTTAGTAGAATATGTGGTGTGATAAGTGGTCCATAGCACTGGGTAGCAATCATAAGATCAATATTATTTTTTTGAGAGTGTATTAAATATTTTACCTGAAAATGCTTCATTATTTTTTCTATTTGATCATAAAAATTAAAATTATTGTTTGTTTTAATTTCATTTATTTTTTCCCACATACTGAAATAAAATTTTTTTTCAGAAGTTTTACTTCAAATATTTCAAGGTAGAGTATAATATGTGTTTTTAATTTTTCTTTTTGAGGATCACAGCTTTTCTTTGAGCATGAATTTTAACAGAACATTTTAGTCCCATCTTGATGAAATATATGAGTATTTCAGCTTTTAAAGATGAAACTTTTGAGTGACGTGTACTTTTAGTTCTTTTCCTCCTAATAGCCTTCACACAAGATGCTAGTTTTATTCTGTAGCTTTCAGTCTTAACGACTGTTGTGTATTGGTTGGATATTATTTAAAATCTACTTATTTATAATTTAAGCAGAGTTGCTTTAATTCACTTGTTTGTGACCAAAAAAAAAAAGTTGTTTTTATAAGTAACGTTGTTTTGATATAAGAATGAAGTTAAGATGTCATCCTCTCATCTGTCCTGGTTGATAAGCACTGCAGCTCAGATGCTGAGGAGCCCCTCTGGGGGCTTATGGATAAGAATTTGTGGAGAAGCAGGTACAAAGAGGGCACATTTAGATTGTGCCTATGGAGAGTTTGTGAGGAATATTCCAGAGTTCGGGTCAGAGCAGAGCTACCCTTTGCTGGTCTAGCTTTCTGAAGATTCTCAGACATATGCTTCTGCTGTAGCCAAGCTACTCTTGCTGGGCAGTCGTGGTAAACCATAGGACCGTCTCGCGAAGAGAAGGGACAAGAGGGGCTCAAGCCAGGACAAGTCCCCGTAGTTAACCCCCGGAAGCAGCTAAACTGGCCTGCCAAACTGGCGCGTTAGTCCCCTAGCAACAGTGTTCTAGCAACAAGGGACTTTTATTTTGGCTCTGGCAGCCAGACTCCAGTTGGTTCTGGTTAGAAACCAAAACTCTGGAACTAAATTTGGTTATTATTCCTTCCATCTCCCCTTGCCTGAAACAATAGTATGATTAACTTATCATTCGTTGGTTTGGAGTATGTTATTGCTTGAGTGGCTTATTATTGTACGCTGTTGGTTTGTAAAATTACGGCAGTGAATCTCTGTTAAACTATTGGCAAAGACAGTCTCAGTCTCTGAGCATAATTTGCTGCTCACCCAAAGAAAACATTATGGTGCCCTCCCTTCTACCGACACTTTTCACTTCTCTGTCTCTTAATTTAGGTTGCCTCAAAAGCACACTTTCACATTTCACACACATTGTTCCATAAAACTCTCCATATTACTTATCTCTCTTTGTTATCATAATTGCATGTCTTGCATAATTTTATGTCTTATCACTCAGCCCTAAACTCCAAGAAAACAGAAACTATATTTATCCTACTCAGCATTGTATTTCCACCCCTTTCAATAGCCGGGCATTATGGGTGCTTAGTACATACTTACTTAAGAAAAATAAGCAAATAATGACAAAATAAACAATGTGATGTGATATTTATCTTGCTTTACTGTCGACTGAAAATGATAGTTTTATGGTTGAAATTATTGGAGAGTGTATTTAAATTCTTGTGGTGGTAAGAGTAACTATTTTATGAGCTAGTTTTGTGAGTTATAAATAGATCTTAACTTGTTACTCTCTTTTTATATTAGATTCTGAATTCTGCTGGTTTCCTGAGAAATATTTTTTGCTTTATTTCTTAGGCTTATCATGTGTTTTTTACAATTTGTCTCCTCAGATTTCTTCTCTTTCTTTGCTAGTATTGTGTTAACCTTAAGACCAGAATCAAACAATTGATGAGGATTCAAATGAAGTGATTATAGAACATTAAAATTTTATTTCTTCCTACCTTTGAGAAATATTCTACTTTAAAAGATGAAATATTTCTCATTAAAAAATATCAGTGAGATTCATTTAACCCTCACAAATCATGTTTAAAGGAACACAGCATAGTAAAAATATCCAAAGCCCATTTGCAACTTCGGTGGAGGTTTTATCTCAAACTCTGTCTTTTATCACATAGTGGCAAATAATCCTCCTCATTTACCAATTTCCTAGATGTCCTAGTAAAAAAAAGTCTGAGATCATATACTATTCTTTTTTATATTTAATTAAGAACCAAATAGAATCAATTGCTAATTTCTTTTCACACATAATGCTTGTATATTTACAAAATTACTGGACAGCGATAAAGCATTCTGTAAGGTACTCAGTAATTTTGTCAGTTGGCCATTTATCAAACTCACCACTTCAGTAATACAGGTGCCTTGTTATAGATCCAGATAATCTGAATTAGGTTTTCCAGTGGTAAGGAATGGAATCTGAATTTGTAAAAGATCACAGGTGACTGTTATATATAGCTAACTGTGAGAACCACTGTTTTGGACAAAAATGTATTTACAGAATAAGTAGCTAGATATTTAAGTGTCTTCTATAAAGTCTGAACTTCCCTGATAGCTCAGTTGATAAAGAATCTGCAATCTCCTGCAATGCAGGAGACCCCAGTTCGATTCCTGGGTTGGGAAGATCCCCTGCAGAAGGGGTAGGATACCCACTCCAGTATTCTTGGGCTTCCTTTGTGGCTCAGCTGGTAAAGAATCCACCTGCAACGAGGGAGATCTTGGTTCGATCCCTGGGTTGGGAAGGTCCCCTGGAGAAGAGAAAGGCTACCCACTCCAGTATTCTGGCCTGGAGAATTCCATCCATGGGATCACAAAGAGTCAGACACGACTGAATGACTTTCACTTCACTATTAAAGTCTGAAATCTATCTACATCAGTCTCTGGGTACAAGATGCTGAATTGCAATATATTATTATTTATCAAGTTACAATAATTGAGTTTGAAATCTAATTTAATTTACAATTATCTACATCATCTCCCTATAGTTTCCTATTTCTCTGGTTTTTGCAGAAGTCTTTTTTTGCCAAATTTTTGCAGTTCTGTTTTTCATATTGGATACTCTTGGCTAAGTGGCATAGAAGAAAATACCATTGTAAGCAAATTCATTCAGTAAAACACAATCAATATTTGAAGAAAATTTCACTTTAATTACAATAGGCTGTTTTCTAAAATTATGCATTGGTGCACTGGGACGACCCAGAGGGATGGAATGGGGAGGGAGGAGGGAGGAGGGTTCAGGATGGGGAACACATGTATACCTGTGGCGGATTCATTTTGATATTTGGCAAAACTAATACAATTATGTAAAGTTTAAAAATAAAATAAAAAAATTTGTGCGTTTTATTAGTTTGCTTAAAATCTTAAACAAGGAATAAAAATAGTATTTTCAACCATATAGTTTTTAATGTTTAAAAATCCAAGAAGCAATTACATCAGAAATCTACATACTGTTATAACACAATGCTTTGCAATTATTGGGTTTCATTTAATAAAAGATGCTTCATAGGTGATTTTCATTGTTATGGGTGTGGTTTTGTTAAGACTCATTTTTGTTTAGGTTACTGAAATCAACTGAATGCAACTTAAGAACAATTGTGCACATGTGTATGAAGATGTGGCATAAGGATTAGGGGTCTCAGGGACCCCACTGACAAGCATATAGCAGGCTTCAAACAGATAGTGGGACCTGGCACTGGGTGCCAGTTTTCTTTTTTTTTTCCTTGTCTTTCTTGGCATAGATCCTCCTGCTACTTTGCTGCTATATGGCAGGAGACATGACAGTTAACTGCTCCCGGGTTTGATATTTCTCTTCAGGACACACATCCATATTGAAAGTAGAATCTCTTAGACCCAACCAAATTCCAGGGAATGGATTCTAACACTGATCAGTCAAGGGCCAGCCAACCCTTAAGTAAAAAGTATTGTTTTTTAAAGTCTCATATGTTTCATTATTTAACACACACATTGATGCTGAATTAGACATAGACTTTTAACCATGTTACCTTTACTTGCAGAATTTTTCAGTGACTTGAAGATTTTTCTCCATCTGTTTGGGCCTAGATCCTCCAACATTTTTAATTGCCAATGTGCCCAATGTGTTATTCTTGGTTAATTTTGATATCCCAGTGGCAGGAAAAGATGGCAACATTGTTACTACTCAGTGTGATGGCTCTTTAGAACCTGGAACTTCCTTTGTGGCTCAGACAGTAAAGAGTCTGCCTACAATGCGGGAGACCTGGGTTCGATCCCTGGGTCCGGAAGATCCCCTGGAGAAGGAAATGGCTACCCACTCCGCTATTCTTGCCTGGAAAATCCCATGGACTCGGGAGCCTGGCAGGCTGCAGCCCATAGGGTTGCAATGAGTCAGACACAACTGAGTGACTTCACTTCACTTATACTGATATAGATCTTCTTATCCCCATGGTTCCCAGTATCATTTATTTATCATTAATTATATCATTATGCATTATGTTGGTCATCCATTGTGCTAGCCATGAACATTGGCCTCCAATGACTCTCAAAGGTGTATGCCAGGCTTAATCGGTGGTCACTGCAAATGCAAGTGTTATCCAGCCGGGAAAAGATGTAAATAATGCTTCATTTTTTAGTTGTGCTGTATTTAGCATTTGGACTTTATTATATGTCCTAGCCTTGGATGCTTTAGGCCACAATCACTGTGTTCTTAGAGTGGGATCTTTTTCAATATTGACTGCATCTCTGTCCTCTACCAGCTGGAAGGGGTGAAGTAAAAAAGCAACCCATTCCTATAAAAATTGCCTGTCTCTTCTCCAGCGTGGCCTAAGACTGTTCTGGACAGCACAATATCTCTATGTGGGTTAAATACAAGAGAGAGAATTGAGAAGATCCCATTCATTTTGTGGAGCAACAGTCTAGAAAGTTCTCAGGGAGGGACAGAAGTGACCACTCCTAAAGACTGCCTTACACATGGGCCAGTAGGGGGAAGTAGGTGACCAGATGCCACAAAGATGGGGAGGAGAATAAAGGAAATCTGCTATCACTCTCACCATCCTTAGGTGCCATAGGTGGCACCATAGTTGGAACCAATAGGTTGAGAGCTGTCACAGGGTCCCACACACATTCACAAGGGTTGGTGGTAGTTGGTAGCCCAGAGGTATAAACTGGAAAGATAAATAATCTCCAGTAGATCTAATCCAAAAAATAACACAGGCTCAGTTTCATCAATGCAGCATACTTGAAAAAAGAAAACCAGTTACATAAAAACTATACCCAAAGTAATTGGACCTTTACTGATTCAGGAGGAATTGCAGGATGTGGTAGCATCTCAGTGGTCCTTTCATTGTGGGGATGTTGAATTATCACTTGTAAGATGGCTGCTATGGACTGATTCTGTCCCCTTCAAATTCATATGTTGAAGCCCCAACCCCAAATGGTCTTTACAGATAGGACCTTTGGGAGCTAATGAGGTTGAGATGAGGTCATGAAGGCAAGTCCCACATGATGGGATTAGTGTCCTTATACTATGAGATACCAGAGAGCATGAACTTCTCTCTGTGTGTGTCCCTCTGTCTCTTCCTCATCTTTTTTAAAGGATAGAAAGCATTTCATTTTCATTAACAATTTTGCTTTTTTTTTTTTTACAGGGCTATGTGTATGCATTTATTTATCCTCTCACTAAAGTTTACTATTATCTTTAGCCAATGATGCTATAACAACACTTAATAAGCCAGTGTTTTTATTTGGAAGGCAACATTTTCACATAGAGAAAATATTTTAAGACTTGCTCCCCTGAGTATTAATTTCTTGATCTTACCTAAATAATGCCTGTTTTTGAAAACTCAATGGCTGCTATGTATGTACTTACATTTTCATTTCATCTAAAAAGGGTTTTGCTGTTGTTCTTATTGTTTTTGTTTTAGAGATAGCACATTTAAAATATTAAAATGTCTTGAGTTAAATTTTTTTTTTTTTTTTTTTTTTGGAATTTTAGAGTCTCCTCCCAGACTTGTACATGGATTTAGTCGTCTTTTTAATACTAATGCTATGGAAATTCCATCATATTTGAGACATTTTTGCCTTTTTATTAAAGAATTAGGTACATAAACTGATCTTGATCAAGTTTCCCTGCTTGGAAACTGGTTTATATTCTGATATAGGGTTATCTTCAATATGCTAATTTCACTTCTCAGGAAATAATGCAGATTCTGAAACTAACCTGTTTCTGAAAGGCTGCTGCTGCTGCTAAGTCACTTCAGTAGTGTCCGACTCTGTGTGACCCCATAGACGGCAGCCCACCAGGCTCCCCCATCCCTGGGGTTCTCCAGGCAAGAACACTGGAGTGGGTTGCCATTTCCTTCTCCAATGCATGGAAGTGAAAAGTGAAAGTGAAGTCGCTCAGTCGTGTCCGACTCTTCGCGACCCCATGGACTGCAGCCCACCAGGCTCCTCCATCCATGGGATTTTCCAGGCAAGGGTACTGGAGTGGGGTGCCATCGCCTTCTCCGGTTTCTGAAAGGCTAGAGCCCCTATTTAGAAATTGTGAATTTCACTCGGATAGCCCATTCCCCATCTTTTAACTCAGAGAAGAAAAAACAATAAACTTCAGTGGTAGAATTTCATCAAATGATTGTGCAAAGGAGATTATAGACATCCTTTTTTTGCCCAAGGAAAAGAGATAACTAACTCTGAATCTTGGCAGGTAGAGATTGGCCTTGTAGACCACTGTTCTACTCAAAGGTTCCTAATCACTGCCAAGAATGGGCTTCAGGGAACCGGAACATAACACTGGATATTTATCCACCAGAGGGCGGCTGTGTCCTGCTACTAAAGCAAAATATCTGGGTGGGGTCAGAGATTAGCCTACAGAACTCCAGAGCTCCACTGCTGCCCGCTGCCACTGCAAAAACAAAACCTTCCTTCTGGGCCCTCACTTTGTCCAAAGAAAGAAACCTGTTGCCTGGCCTTAATCAGACTAGGGTTCTAATCAGGTGAACTATTACATCAGAAATGTAGGATTTAATCACCCATCATCAAGTTCAAAGGCTTATAGATTTCATCGGGTCATTAAAAACAACAACAACAAAATCTGGATCCTGTGGCTCCAAACTCAGTAACAACCACCAACAGGGAGAAATAGCAGACAACCTTCCCTCTGAGTCCCACATGGAAGTTAATTTATCTCTGGTACCATACACTCCACCTTAGCTTAATCATTCAACCTTCAAACATTTGTTCATTTAAAAGAGACATAGACCTCTTTTAAAAAAATGATTTATTTTTAATTGAAGAATAAGCGCTTTGCAATAGTGTGTTGGTTTCTGCCATACATCGACATGAATCAGTCATAGGCATACATATGCCCCCTGCCTCTTGAACCCACCTCCCACCTCCCACCCCATCCCACCCCTTTAGGTTGTCACAAAGCACTGGGTTGAGCTCCCTGTGTCATACAGCAAATTCCTAGTTATCTTTTTGAATAAGGGATTCAACAAAACCCTGGATTTTACTTTATCTTTTGAATAATGGGAATAAAATTTCAAAGTTCTTCCCTGAATATAAGACTCATAAGCATCTAAATCTTTGATAAAACAGATAACTGAATTTGAATATTATAACCAGGATGAACAAAGCTAGTGGAGGTGATAGAATTCCAGTTGAGCTATTTCAAATTCTGAAAGATGATGCTGTGAAAGTGCTGCACTCAATATGCCAGCAAATTTGGAAAACTCAGCAGTGGCCACAGGACTGGAAAAGGTCAGTTTTCATTCCAATCCCAAAGAAAGGCAATGCCAAAGAATGCTCAAACTACCACACAATTGCACTCATCTCACATGCTAGTAAAGTAATGCTCAAAATTCTCCAAGCCAGGCTTCAGCAGTACATGAACTGTGAACTTCCAGATGTTCAAGCTGGCTTTAGAAAAGGCAGAGGACCCAGAGATCAAATTGCCAACATCTGCTGGATCATTGAAAAGCATGAGAGTTCCAAAAAAATATCTATTTCTGCTTTATTGACTATGCCAAAGCCTTTGACTGTGTGGATCACAATAAACTGTGGAAAATTCTGAAAGAGATGGGAGTACCAAACCACCTGACTTGCCTCTTGAGAAACCTATATGCAGGTCAGGAAGCAACAGTTAGAACTGGACATGGAACAACAGACTGATTCCAAATAGGAAAAGGAGTATGTCAAGGCTGTATATTGTCGCCCTGCTTATTTAACTTATTTGCAGAGTACATCATGAGAAACACTGGGCTGGAAGAAACACAAGCTGGAATCAAGATTGCCAGGAGAAATATCAATAACCAATGCAGATGACACCACCCTTACGGCAGAAAGTGAAAGGAACTAAAAAGCCTCTTGATGAAAGAGGAGAGTGAAAAAGTTGGCTTAAAGCTCAACATTCAGAAAACTAAGATCATGGCATCTGATCCCACCACTTCATGGGAAATAGATGGGGAAACAGTGGAAACAGTGTCAGACTTTATTTTTTTTGGGCTCCAAAATCAGTGCAGATGGTGACTGCAGCCATGAAATTGAAAGACACTTACTCCTTGGAAGGAAAGTTATGACCAACCTAGATAGCATATTGAAAAGCAGAGACATTACTTTGCCAACAAAAGTCTGTCTAGTCAAGGCTATGGTTTTTTTCCAGTAGTCATGTATGGATGTGATAGTTGGACTGTGAAGAAAGCTGAGCGCCGACGAATTGATACTTTTGAACTGTGGTGTTGGAGAAGACTCTTGACAGTCCCTTGGACTGCAAGGAGATCCAACCAGTCCATTCTAAAGGAGATCAGTCCTGGGTGTTCTTTGGAAGGAATGATGCTAAAGCTGAAGCTCCAGTACTTTGGCCACCTCATGTGAAGAGTTGACTCATTGGAAAAGACTCTGATGCTGGGAGGGATTGGAGGCAGGAGGAGAAGGGGACGACAGAGGATGAGATGGCTGGATGGCATCACTGACTCGATGGACGTGAATCTCAGTGAATTCCGGGAGTTGGTGATGGACAGGGAGGCCTGACGTGCTGCAATTCATGGGGTTCAGTTCAGTCGACTCAACTGAACTGAACTGAACCACAGCTAACATTATTAAAATAACCCTCAGAAGTCTATACTTTCAGGAAGTATGCTACAAACCGTACCCAAAGGAGGAATATAGTATAATATGATTCTGAGAGTCTTTGTAGGAGAGATGGTGGGAAATACATTTTAACCAGGTTGGCTTATAGTTAAGCAGCCAGTTCAGGCTTTCCCCTACTGAAAATCCCATTCAGAAAAAAAGGGCTTTCACTAAGTTTAGGTAATTTATTATAGCACAGTACGCCACACTGTTTCCAAGAAAACAATCATTTACTTTATGGGGAAAAAAATCCCAATTCAAATCAAAACAAAAGAACTATTCATTGTAGAAAAATTATTGAAACAAAAAGCACTGTGTTGTCTTTAGGTTTCAGGAAAACTAGGAATCATCTAGTCTTATAATTTCTGATAAATTTATAATTTATCTTTTCTGATGATTCAGAAAGAGAACAAGTAAAATTGTTTATTTCATCATCACAAGTACAGGAATTATACTGAATTTAAGTTATTGTAATTTTCACGTCATTGTTTTATATTTTTATAATTAGTTAAATAAGATTTTTCCAAATTATCTCATTACATAGCTGATGCATATATACTTTTCCATATGCAATTGTTAGAGGGTGATGTGCTTTTCTCCTTTTAAATAAGTCAATTTTGTCAATTATGTTTATGTCTCCATCTAGTGGTAGGAATATATTTCACCTATTGATATTTGTACAAAAAAGAAACATTTTATTTTCCTTATTTTCTATTTCTACACTGTGAAACAGCTGCAGTGCTGAATAAATAGGAATTATTGTGGTTGTTATTGGGTACATCATTAGAGTCTACACAATTTCTTTTGCTGTTATACTGGGAGGAAATACTATTTCCTGCTGAGTGTTAACTTTATTTAAATTTTACATTCTTCTATGCAAATAGTAGCAAGTTTTTGAAATTCTAACAAGGTCTTTTCCTAAAAAATATAAAATTATAATCTAAAAATATATAGTAAAGATGCTGGTACTTAGTTATGGGATGAAGTCACTTAGCTACATGGCAATTTTATCAGCTCTGCTGTGTCCTTGCTCAGGTTTGTCATTAGCACTTTTATTAAAAATAAAAAGTTCAAATAGAAAATTTAATAGTTTGTAATTAAAGTATTTAATTTAATTAAATGAGGCTCTCCCTCATTTAAAAACTGAGTCTTCATTTCTTTATGCATAGCAATGTCAATAAATATTAGACAAACCTGTAGTACTTCCTGTGTTAATTACACACATGGTCTCACTTAACCCTTCCTACAGCTTTGCCAGGAGAATAGTAAAGATGTTTATGACTCTGTTGTATAATGAAGAAAATATGGTGCAGAGAGATCTTATAACTTAACCAATCTCAATAAAGAGATAAATGGCAGAGATAGAAATTTATGGTATATTTCCTAATTCAAAATTCATTACTTTTTACAAGACCTTTTCTCACTTGCAATTATAAAGATTAAGTGAGCTAATATTCATTTAAATGCTTATGCCTAATAGGAAAGCAAGTTATTGTAAAATTACATACTAAAGAGAATAATGAAGTCCCTAAATGTAAGAAGATTATGGGCAGATAAGATAGAAATACTTCATGGAAGTAATATGTACTTGATATATATATCAAGTTGAATTGAACTGATAATTTAAATTTTAAAAAATCTTCAAAAAATTGAAAGGCTTTAAATACATACAATTTATACAAATTGTATATTTTTTGAGGGGCTTCTCTGGTGGCTCAGTGGTAAAGAATCCAGCTGCCAATGCAGGAGACACAAGAAACACAGGTTCAATCCCTGGGTCAGGAAGGTCCCTGGGTCAGGAAGATCCGGAGAGAAGGAAATGGAAAACCACCCCAGTATTCTTGTCTGGGAAAATCTCATGAACAGAACAACCTGGAGGGCCACAGCCTATTGGGATTGCAGAGTCAAGCATGACTAAGCAATAACAACAACAACAACAACATATTTTTCTACCTCCCCACTCTTTTCCTACAGCTATCTTCTTAAAGCACTGTAGGGCGGATTACTGGTAGGTTAAGATTTCTGATATGAATTAGAGGAGTAACTAGGAGAAGATGTTGTATAGATAAATAGACATTTGTTTATAACAGGAAAAAAATAAAGAAAGAAGAGAAAAGAAAACAGAAAAAAAAAAAAGGAAGCAAACTGAGCGTCTGTATTTGTTTATCGTATGTAGAAGTCACTGTGCAAAGAAGTATGCATGCAGAGGCTGGAGGCTGGCTGTAGAGAAGAGTAAGATCAGATTCTTTCTCTTGAAAAAGTTCTTGTTTCCTTCCTCTTACACTTCCTTTTCTCATTTCACTTTATTCCCATCAAAGGAACTGTGACTTATATAACATCATGAGATAATAGGAATCGAGAACAGAGATAAAAGTTGTTGCATCTTCTGTCCCTGGCAAGTTTCTGTAGCATCAGAACAACTAATTTCCAAATCTACCTGGAGGTCCCTGTATTTAGTTGTACCTTAGGAAGGCATTGCATATAGTTGTAGAAAAGTATATTCTGAGCATATACTCTATGAAGAATGGTAAATGAGTTGCAACCTCAGTTTCTCTCAATTTCTGCCTCCTGCCTTCCTCCTTCCCACTCCAAGCTCCTTTTAGAGATGAAAAAAGAAAACAGTGTTTGTTGCTTAGTCATGTCTGACTCTGTGCAACCCCATGGACTGTATGTAGCATGCCAGGCTCGTTTGTCCATGGAATTCTCCAGGAAAGAATACTGGAATGCGTAGCCATTCCCTTCTTAAGGAGGTCTTTCTGACTCAGGTTCCTGCATTGCAGGCAGATTCTTTACAGTCTGAGCCACCATTAGGATGAGAGGCAAAATTCAAAGAGCTAATCTTAAACACAGTCTTCCTTAACAGCATTACTGATAACAGAAGAAACTGGAATTACTTGTGGCCCTAAATCCAAACGGACATACTCAAAGCTAATCACAGATTTTTATTTTAGGAAAAAAATTGAGTTTGGAAGTCTAGACTTTGTTCCTTCCTGTCATGGGTAATAAGTAAGTACAGGCTAGCTCACATCTTTTTTCTGCCCTTGGAAAGGTCCCATTATGTTTGGACAAATGACTTCTCAACCAGAGGTTAATATTATCTTAATTTTCTTTCCCAAATAGGCCAACTTGGAGCATGTTATCCAGGCCAGAAGAGCTTTTGAGTTGTATCTGGACAGAACATTAGCTGGGTGTTAGGAAATCAGATTCTAGCCCCAGTTGTCCTTGATTTGTTCTCACCTTCCTTTCAGGACCTTAGTGCTTTCACCTGCAAATTGAATAAGTTAAACTGAGGACTCTCAAAACTTTCTTCTGGCATTAGTAAGCTGATTCTACAGTTTAACTGAGATTTGGAAATGAATTCCTGACCTTTGCTTCAAAAGTCCCTGGTACTGGAGTGAGTCAATTCTCTGAGCAATCCTTGCAGAGAATCTGCTGTAAAAATAACTGAAGCAAGCTTGGATGTGAGTTCTTCCAGGACAGGATCCTTCTTCTACAATTAACATTTTCTTTGTCAACAAAGTTAGTCTTTCTTCTTCTTCTTCTTTTTTTAAATAAGTGCCAAAAGGATAAATTCAAGTTCAGGGATGTCCCAATCTGACTTTGGAGAATCCCATTATCATTGCTGCTTTCCCTCTTTCTTAGTAAACTCTAATTTAAATTTTAAAACTACATTTAAATCATAGATATCTGATTTAATTTACTTTTTTTTTTTTTTTAGTATCCCTTTTTTTAATCTTCCCTTGTGGCTCATCTGGTAAAGAATCCACCTGCAATGCAGGAGACCTGGGTTTGATCCCTGGGTTGGGAAGATCCCCTGGAGAAGGGAAAGGCTACCCACTCCAGTATTCTGGCCTAGAGAATTCCGTGGACTGTATAGTCCATGGGATCGCAAAGAGTTGGACACGACTGAGCGACTTTCATTTTCAGTATTAGCTAGAGTTTTTTCTTTAAGGGTTCTTCTAGATTTCATCTCTGAAGGAGGAGTCCCTCATGGGATGCAACATTGCCTGCCCTCTGCTCTCAATTTGACAACAGGCCCTTTAAATCTGTCATGCTTATTACTGGGTCTGCCTCACTCCTAAAACCTGCCTTTACCCCTTAGGACTTGCCCCTCCAGAGATCCTGGATACTTCTGGAGAGAGTTCCCTAAGATCCTGATGTAGGAATCAGAAATGCAAATAAATTACCCCCCTGCTGTGCTCAAGTTTCTCAAATTCCTATCATCCCCCACCCTGCCCTCTCTCTGTGTCATCCTTAGTTAAATTGTCCAAAAAGCTATCCAGAGTCCCAAGTTTTCCAAATGATTCATTTCTCCTCAGAAAGCAACAAAAATTCCTTCAGGGAAGTCTGGAGCAACTCAGTTGCATAATTTTCCAGCTCAGTGTCTTTAGGGATTTTCTAAAAGCAAGGGGGAAATGGGGTGCCTCCAACTACTGAAGTCTCCAGCTAGGAGGTCAACTGGAGGCCCTTTCAGTCCTGCACTGCACAAGCCCTCTGGGACATCACCCCTTGTGAAGCTACAAGAAACAGGTGTGAGATTTCAAGGCTCCCATAGCTCTCACCTCCTTCTCACAGAAGGGTATCTGGCCCCTGCATCCCATTCTGCTCTGGCTCCAGACACTGAGGCTGTCTCTGGGTGGTCCAAACACAGGTTCTCAACAGTGCCAGCACCCAGTCCTTCGAAGTCCTGCACCCATACTTGTAAGGTTTTATTTCTTAGGCTGTTTGCTGGATATTTATTTTATCATTCTCTATGCATCTTTATATATCTTGATCACTTAGTGATATCTACAAGATGTCAGGGGATTGGTTTTATTTTGTCACTTCCTTGGTTAGTGGGGGCTTCCCAAGTGGTGCTAGTGGAAAAGAACCTGCCTGGCAATGCAGGAGACGTAAAAGACATGGATTTGATCCCTGGGTTGGGAAGATCTGCTGGAGGAAGGCATGGCAACCCACTCCAGTGTTCTTGCTTGGAGACTCACATGGACAGAAGAGCTGGGGTGGGGGGCAGGAGGCGGCTACAGATCATAGGGTCGCAAAGAGTCAGACACGACTGAAGCGACTTAGCATTCACAGGTTAGTTAATTGGAACATTGCTTCTATGAAGAGATATTATTTCTTATTGACTTTTTTTCTAATGTACTACTTTAGGGATTATTTACATACTTAAATAATTAGCAATAATCTTGTGTCAAATAAAAAGTGAAATTTTTGTCTTAAATTTCATTTTAAAGAAATTAAGCTTAATACATACAAGTTTTTAATAAACTTTTAGAAAGCTCCCTTGTGCTCTTTTCAATAGACACTTATTCCATGCTGTATTTGGCTGGTCTTGCATTAAGAGACTCAGAGTGTGCAAGTTAAAACAACATGCCATTTAAGTACATCACAATCAGATAAGGAAGTAAATTCACATACTAAAGTCTAACATTCTTGCTGGAAGGAAAAAATGGAGTAAATAGTACATTCATCAAATGTTAAAAGCTATGATTCTGGAAACTGAGGGGAGAGATGATGAACTTCTTAATACTACACATACATCAGGGCAATATAGTCGACAAGACTGACTTTTGAAACTTTTCATCACATACAAAATAATTAGAAAAAATGGATACTACAAATCCAAATTAATTTTGAAAATACTTAACTTTAAATTAAAAATGAGAGATACCTAGGTAGAAGAAAGAATAGAATCTTCAAAATCAATGTAGTAAGAAAGCAGTGACCCATGGAGGAGACAGAATGAAGTCCCTATGGGGACTGTGGTTTTAAAACACATCAGGGTTTTAGACTTGAGTGCAGAGTCCCAGAGAACACTGACACTTAGAACTGGGCCCTTTCACACATCTGAGAGCCAGTCTATAAAATGGAAAGTGAAATACCCTGCCACCTATGCCAGTGAGGCAGTAAAGAAGCAAAAGGGAGGGAAAAAAGAAACAGAAGCCTGCCGCTAAACCTGAGTGTGTCGTATGAATTTGCATTGTCTTGTCTATGTGGAAAACCCCAACTGATAAATTCTATAAACACAGAAACTCGTGGGGCCTTGGCAAAATCAGATGTGCTCCTGAACCACAGGGAACCCACAAAGTAGTATACTTCATTCTTGTGGAAACAACTCAACTGAAGAAGACTTCCTGGTAAAAATGTGTAACCCACTGCTGCTGCTGCTGCTGCTAAGTCGCTTCAGTCGTGTCCGACTCTGTACGACCCCATAGACGGCAGCCCACTAGGCTCCCCCATCCCTGGGATTCTCCAGGCAACCCACTAGAGGAGACTAAGAGCTAGGGAGATGAATGTGGCAGGAGAGAGAAAGAGGGCAAGATACAGAAAGAAAGAGAGAGAGAGAGTAACGAACTAGAGAAATCCCATTGAAAGAAATACAGATAATAGAAAAATGTGAGCATGCCTTAAGAATATTCACTATGCTCAAAGAGAAGGAATAGAAATTTTATTGCAAGAATGACACATAGTAAAGGGGATCAGTTTATGTTTAGAAAAAGCAAAACAGATTCTAAACAGTAATTCTCACTTTCATATATGGCCAGAGAGAATACTCAGAACCAGATTTGCCCTGATTTATAAGCAAGTAAGTTGATAAAATATAGAGAATAATTGTTTTTATATTAAATATCAGCCTGAGAAAAGGGAAAAAATTAGCTAATCCCTACAATTGCTCTAGCTTCTATGTGATGACATATTTTGGATCACAACAGAGAGAGGAAATGTCCAAGCAGACCACAGTCAGCTCAAAGAATTTAAGGGAGGAAATCAATGTCCAGGGAGGCTGAAGGAGCAGGAGTTTCCTGGGAAGAGTGGAGAGAGCTACACATAGAAAGAGTTCCATAAATCCACCTGAGGGTCACCTTGCATCAGACATTGTAGAAGCAGCAGCATAGGATTGTGATCCTTGAAAGAAGGGAAACAGACAAGTTGAGCTTCACTGCAGGAGCAGCTTGCTACCTGAAGATGGTTACCAAGCTACCATACTGGAAGACAGCAGTCTCACTGGGTTGACAGGCAGAGACTGGAGGTGGTATTGGCGAGACAACTAGTATTTTGCAGGGTTGAGTGTCAGACAGAAAAGGAGCTGTATAGAAATCTACAGAGGGGTACTCTCAAGTATTGGGCTGAGTGCTAGCTATATATATGTATAACAGATTACATGAAGTCAGAGAAAAAATGCTAGAAAGACAAAGACAGAATATTCTTGAAGCTCAAAAGGAGATAATTTGTTTTCTCACTGAAAAGACCTCAACATATGGGCCATAAGTTTGAAATCTGAAAGGATATTATTGTCTTATCACTGAGGCCAAATTAACTCGAGTAAAGGGTATTTTGAATCAAGTTAATAAACCTTAGGAATGGCAGGGGCAAATTTAATGGTTCTCTTTGGGATTTTTTTTTTAACTGACACAAAATTTACCACTGTAACCACATTTAAATGTACAATTCAGTGGCATTTTACACATATATTCACCATATTATGTGACTGTTACCAGATTCAGGTTCAGCTGCTTGCCTCTCAAAAGCAAATAATCAAGGGGCAAAAACTGGTAGAAAGGGAAGTTACTTTATTCAGAAAAGCTGGCAATGTAGGGAGAAAGTGGACTCATGTCCCAAGACCAACTCCAGAGATTTTTCTCAGTCATGACAGTTTCTAAAGGAAAAAAAGGGGAAGAATCTGAATGAATCATCAATGCAGGAGGTGAAGGTCTACATCATTTTCCATTACATGCAGGCTGGCTGACTCCTCATGATCTTTCTTCAGATGTTGTCTCATCTGAGTTTCTGTCTGAAGAATTGCTAAGGGAGCTTCTGAAGGTGGAGACAATTACTTAATTCTTCATTCCTACTACTTTTTATTTAGGGAGTAATCAACGTTAGGAAAGATATTGTGTGCATTTAGTAGACCACAAGTCAGGAGATAACTTAAAGGTTACCTTGTGATCTTAATCTTTTTAAAAACAATTAACAATTTTTGTTGGAGTATAGTTGATTTAGAATGTTTAGTGCCTGCTATACAGCAAAGTGAATCAGTTATATATATATATATATATATATATATATACACATATATGCATAATATAAAGTGAATCAGTTATATATTTTATATGTATATACTCACTTTTTAAAAGATTCTTTTCCAGTATAGGTCATGGATGACACACAAGCTGGAATTAAGATTGCAGGGAGAAATATCAATAACCTCAGATATGCAGATGACACCACCCTAATGGCAGCAAGTGAAGAAGAACCAAATAACCTCTTCATGAAGGTGAAAGAGGAGAGTGAAAAAACTGGCTTAAAACTCAACATTCAAAAAACTAAGATCGTGGCATCCGGTCCCATCACTTCATGGCAAATAGATGAGGAAACAATGGAAACAGTGACAGATTTTATTTTCTTGGGCTGCAAAATCACTGAAGATGGTGACTGCAGCCATGAAATTTAAAGACACTTCCTCATTGGAAGAAAAACTAAGACCAACCTAGACAGCATATTAAAAAGCAGAGATACTACTTTGCTGACCAAGGTTTGTGTAGTCAAAGCTATGGTTTTTCCAGTAGTCATGTATGGATATGAGAGTTGGCCCATAAAGAAGGCCGACACTGAAGAACTGATGCTTTTGAATTGTGGTGTTGGAGAAGACTCTTGAGAATCCCTTGGGCTGCACGGAGATCAAACCAAGCAATCCTAAAGGAAATCAATCCTGAATATCCACTAGAAGGACTGATGCTGAAGCTGAAGCTCTGATACTTTAGCCACCTGATGCATAGAGCCTATTCATTATGGGTTCTGTTCATTATGGGAATAGAGCTGGGAAAGATTGAAGGCAGGGGAAGAGGATGACAGAGGGTGAGATGGTTGGATGGCATCACTGACTCAATAGACATGAGTTTGATCAAGCTTCAGGAGATGGTGAAGGACAGGGATGCTTGGTGTGCTGCAGTCCATGGGATCACAAGAGTTGGACATGACTGAGTGACTGAACAATGACAACAACAACAACAAGAACAACAACAGCAACAGATTATTTAGTAGAGTTCCCTGTGCTATACTATAGGTCCTTATTAACCATCTACTTTATATATAGTATTGTGTACATGTCAGTCTCAGTTTTATAACTAAGTTAAAAGTGAAACAGAAATGCAGGATATCAACATGGATCTGTATCATCTCTTTGCTGACATTTTAAATTGCCCAATTACATACAGGAGCAGAGCAAGCTACAGCTATTTTGATGCCTACAAATATATAGATTGTTATGAGCAAGAAGCTTAGCATCATTCTCTTGAGGCTAGTTCCTGGAATTGTGCTAGCCATAAATGGCATAGATGGAGCAACGTATGTCATAGCTAGAGTGTGGGCATCATGCAGTTAGTCTTTTTCATCTGGTGGGAGTTATAGTATCTGTAAAACTACTCAAGAATATGCATAGAGTCTGTGACCCTATCGTCCTAATCATTAACTACGAAGCTTGCTCTTTTGTGACTCGGGGAGACCTGGGAGACTTCATCTTTTCTACAACAAAAGACAGAGGGCATAGAGGGGTCTTTTTACTTGGGAAAGAGCCTGTAGGTTTTTGCTGGGTTACACAGCTATCACCACCATCCATTTTTTGAAATTATTCATCATTCCAGACTGAAGCTCTGTACCCATTATAACTTCCTATTCTCCCTTCCCTTTAGACCTTGGTAATCCCTATTCTACATTCTGTCTCTATGCAGCTGCCTATTTTAAGTACATTATGTAAGTGGAATCATACAGTATTTGTCCTTTCATGTCTACTTATTTCACTTACATAACATCTTCAAGGTTCATCCGTTTCAGCATGCCAGAATTCCGTTCTATTTTATTGGCTGAATAATATTCTATTTCATGTATATACTGATTTTTAAAAAACTTTTTACTTTGTATTATGGTATAGCTGATTAACAATGTTGTGATAGTTTCAGGGAAACAGCGAAGGGACTCAGCCATACATATACATGTATCCATTCTCCCCCAAACCCCCCTCCCACCCAGGCTGCCACATAATATTGAGCAGAGTTCCATGTGTTACACAGTAGGTCCTCGTTGGTCATCCATTTTAAATACAGCAGTGTGTACATGTCTATCTTAAATTCCCTAATGATCACATACTGTTTTTAAAAGATTCCATTTTCTGTTAATATATTTGGATTATTTCCACATTTTGGCTATTGTGAATAAGGCTGCAATAAGCATTGGTGTATAAGTGTATGTTGGAGTCTCTGTTTTGAAATTTTTGGGTGTGTCCCTGGAAGTAGAATTTCTAAATCATATGATAATTCTATGTTTACTTTTTTGAGGAACTGTCAAATTGTTTTCCACAGGGGCTGTTCCATTTTTATCCTTGTCAGCAATGCATAACGGTTCCGTTTTCTTCATGTTCTTTAAAAAAAAAAAATTACTTAAGTCAATTAAATTTTTAAATATTTCCAGCCAGTTGGTTGAAAATTCCTCTTCATTTCTTCTTGTGCCCCCTCACCTATCCCAGGGATGTATTGAGGTCCAAGGGACAAGGTGTTGGGGTTTGGGCCTTTAAGTCACTGAAATGTTATTTGCTACTGACTGAATGCTTCAGAATTGGAAGCTTTCTGTTGCTTCCACCACCTTTGAGACATGGGGCATTCTGGGAAAGCAGGGAATCCCAGAGTCTCTAAGTTCAGTTCTTACATGTAGCATACATACGTTTCCTCTGAGGTCATACAAGACCCCTGCATTATCAGAAAGCCCATCCTGGTGCTTGGTACTCTATAATGCTCAGACCACTCGTTCAGTCTCTAGAAATTATTTTGCTCTCTGGGGGCAAGTTTCATCCCCTCCTGTTGTTTCTTCCATATCTCCAGTTTCTCTTAAAATTTTTGCAAACCTGTCCACCTTCAAAAAGCCAGGAGTCTTGCATGTAACTTCTGCTTTCTGGCCAACCACATACTTTCCCAGAAACAAGGAAGTCCTAAGTCATTGTCAGTTATCTGATCAATTCAATAAGGGAAGGAAATAGGGAGATTTGGTGGGGGGGATTATTGATATTTTAAAGTATTATCCAGACAAATAAACATTACAAATTAAAAATTTATGCATATTTTGGAGAAAATTTGAGAAATATAATAAATAGAAATAAAAAATAGAAATTATTTATAATCATAGCACCTAAAGTTAACATTTTGAAAACTAATCTTCCAATTTTTCTCTAAACACAGAAATGTACTTTACAACTTTAAGTTCATACTATATATTTATCTTTCAACATGTTAATCACCATTTATCAAATAACTAAATATGTTAAACTAATATTTCATATGATTTCCAAAAACCTAGTGCCTGCTCTACTAGTTCTGGGGTTTCTGAATGACAGAGAACCTGCCTCTGTTCATTTATTTTTCACCTGCTATTTCTGGTTTTATCTAAACACTATGTGTTGTCCAATATGATAATCACTGTCCATATGTGGTTACCTACATTTAAATTAGTTAAATTAACATAAACTGAGAATTTAGTTCCCCAGTCACATTAGCCATGTTGCAAATACTCAGCAAGCACATGTGGCTAGTGGCTATCATATTAGAACAGACAGACCTAGAGCACTCTATCACTGCAGAATGTTTTATTGGGCAGCACTCCTGAGGATCAGTGAAACTCATCTAACTCTTCCCCTGCAACTGCTACCATTTCCTCTCATCACTTAGCTCCCACTGCCACATTCCCCTGAACACAAAAAACACATTGCTGCTAGATTGCTAGATGTAAAAAAAAAAAAAAAAAAGGTATAGTTATAAACGTTTAGCAATAGCAGAGGCTTCTCTGGTGGCTCAGAGGTAAAGTATCTTCCTTCAGTGCAGGGGACTTGGGTCTAGTCCCTGGGTCTGGAAGATCCTCTGGAGAAGGAAATGGCAACCCACTCTGGTATTCTTGTCCGGGAAATCCCATGAATAGAGGAGCCTTGTGGGCTGCAATCTATGGGATTGGAAAACTCAGACACAACTTAGTGACTAAACCACCACCATCAGTAATAGCAGAGGAATATTATTGCATAAAAATAGGAAATGACTTAAAACCAAATAATGGGTGTCAATGTTGCTCAAGTTCACTAACCTGCAGGCTCAGTATATAAATCCAGCCAACTAGTTAACCAACCAACTAGTCAGTTCTGCAACTGATGGGTAAGGCATCATTATCTTTTTATCCAAATGTTAACTGGTTTTGTGTATTTATTATTCTCTTCTAATGAAAAACTATGTATATAAATATATGTATCTTGTAAAGTTAAAAATTAATATCAAGTATTCTTATGAAATTAGATGTCCATTTTTTATTACAAGAACAACTCTTCCTTAGTCCCTGGCCTGCAGTTTTAGTGTTGACTTTCTTTTTACTCTTCCCTGATAGGTAGTTACAGAAGGTTTATTGCAGTGTTAACTAACCTTTCTATCTTTTAGGCTGCCAATGAATGCATAAACTTAAAACCCCTGTTACATTAATATGCTGTGGAATTAGGCTCCTAATTGTCTAAATCTCCCCATATATGGACTGGCCCATGGTTTCTAAACAAAAGAGCAATTTTTCCCTAAGAAGAATTTTGCCATTCTTCTAAAATGCTGAAGAAATTTGTTTTTATAACTGACAGTTCTTTTCTTTCTGCTTCATGTTGCTTGTTTCACTTCTCTATATTTCATAAGTACTGTCATAATTATTTTTGGTGAAAGTCCATAATATTTCCTGGCTATATTCTTTACTTAATTATCTCTTGATGTTGTATATTCAGGATATTTCTCTAAGCTAGATTTTTAGGAATAGAATCATTTGATTCAGAATAATTTAGCAAATATTCAATATCCTTCCACTGTAGATGAGTTTACAGCCCTATGCTTCACCCAAGCTACTTGCTTTGGCCAATGAAACTTCAGTACATTTGATAAAAGTAGAAATCTTAAATGTTCTTCTGCTGTTTGGATTGTCCTCTGGCACTTCAATAATCTGTCATGAAAAGAGCATACTCTGTGTAGCCACTGACATTCAGACTTGACCCTAGAATAAAAACATGGGAGTATGGCTGAATCCAACCCATAGCCTAGAGCCAAGCTCAGATGATTCCTTCTAAAGCAGAATCACCAGCTGAACTCATCATAGATCAACCAACCTGCAGTCTACCTGAAGAAGCATGATCATGAGAAAAAAGTACTGGTTAAAATGGCAATGCATTTTAGGATAGGTTGTTACACAACATTTATTGCAGTGTTGACTAACTAATACACTTTTCTTATGATGGTTTGCATTCAGTAATAAGGTTTTCAAAATGTTTTTGAGTCAAGAGTTCTAGCTGAACTCATAGTTCTGATTCTAGGAAACTCAAAACAAACTTTTACCATGACTAAATAAATTTTAATTACACAATCAGGACTAAAAGCTAAATTAATCTTACGTAAATGAGACTAAAATACTACAACTCAAAGCATTAACTTTATAGTTTCAAAGTCTTTTAACCCCCAAGAAAGAGTCACTGTGATGATTTTCAAATGCATATTCTTAAAGTCTTTACCTGGAGTATGCTAAGCAGACTCCAGCTGCTTAGCATACACTGGACAAATATGAAAAATTCCAAGCTTAGGAGATCTGTAAACAAGCATATGTGCCTCATGCAACTGTGGAGGAAATAAATGTATTTCTTTTTTTTTTTTTCATTAGCTGATAGAGCTAATTTTAATGGAAATGAAGAGACCCTAAAGACTCTGTGGTCCATTGATTGATTCTAAATGCATTGGAGAGCATGGAGGAAAAAAAAAAATAAATGATATGCTCAAGGCTCTCTCTACAATCTCAATTCAAGGTTAGTACAGGAACATGAAAAAAAAAATTTGAATGTCATGAAAGAAATTTATCTTTTATAGCCAGAGTCAAAATTTCTTAAAAACAAACCTACAGTCAAATTCTAAGTGTAGCTGAGTTACAGAGTAATAAGAAATATTTATCTTGAAGAAGTTTTAATGAACTTCCCAGAGAAATGCATATTGATTGCTCATCATGACCTACCTCCCCCAGCTCTCATTTCTTCTATATCTATGACCATTTCTAAATTCAGTTGTCAGGGCTTGGGTACATATGTGCCCTGGGAGGAGGCACCATATGCATGATAACAATTTCAAGCTTTTTCTAATTTATATTCATAGTGAGTATAAATTAGAAAATAAGAGTGAGTCCTAACACTGTTGGATCGGGGTGGAAGAAATACAAGATAAGGTAATATTTTACCAGATTTCACAATAAGAAGAAATGCTGATTTTGATGTATTTGCTTAGGGAACCTGGAGTGATTCTAACATGTTGGTTGACTGTTGGTTTGACATGTTGGTGGACCCAAAAGTGGTTCATGCTGGATAAAACTGAAATGCCAGAATTTCCTTGGTATATTGTAGAGGAGTGTGTATAAATACAAGAAAATTTCTGCATCTGGTAAAGACAAAGGAATAGGAATGAGATTTACTCTTCCATCTGTAAAATGTTTAAAATATATAAAATAGTCATTTGAAAGATATTGGTTATGACAGAACAAAGAACAGTGATCCCTGTGAGGTGGAATGCAATAAGCTCCATGAGTTGAGAAGATAGTATTGAGTGCTGGTAGACCAGGAGACCAAGGACAGTAGAGTTCACAGGACAGAGATGAAGGAGAGAGAGATTCACAAAATGAGAACTCTGGAGATCTGTAGAGGACCTGCTTGAGTGTTCAGTTGAGTAACAATTAATGTGAGAAAAATTTCTGTGGCCAAGAAAAGAGCCACCCCCTAAATTAGTTGTAACAAGGTCTGCTGCTCACAAAAGGTCAGGAACAATGTCTGTTCTCAGAGACTTGACTGGAAAATCCTCAAAATTCATGGGACATTATGTAGAATACCAGGTGTTTTTAGCCATGAATTGAGCACTGCTCTAGTCTCATCTTAAAAAAAAAAAAAAAAAATCTTAAAAATAAGATGCAATGGGATCAGATGGTTTTTAGGTAGATAAATTGCACCTAAGAACAAAGCTCAAGAATATATAGAAGTACAAAAATACCCACCACTTAACAAGTTAAAATTCATAGTTTCTAATATCCAATAAAAATTAAAATAAATAAATTTATATTAAAAAATAAAACAATATGAAAAAAAATTACCAGCTATGTAAAATGCAAGAAAAACAGCCCATATTGAGGAAACAAATCAATCAATTGAACATACACAGAATTAATGTGGATGTTAGAATGAGCAGGCAAGGACAGTAAAACAGTTATTATAGCCATATTTCATAAGTATGAAAAGATAAACCAAAGCATGAAAGGTATTTTTTAAAAGATCCAAGTTGAAATTCTAGAGGTGAAAATGAATATCTAAAATGAAATATATAGTGGATAAGATTAACAGTAGATTAGACATTGCAGAAGTGATTAGTAAATAGGAAGATAGCATCAAACTATCCAAATGAAATAAAGGAAAAATAAAAAAGGGGAGTATGTTTGAGCTGTGGGATAACTTCAAGTGACCTAATATGCATGCAACTTGAGTTCTCAAAGAGGAGAAAATAAGAGAACAGAAAAAAAAAAAATTATTGGAAGAATTAATCGTCAAAAATTTTACTACTTTGATGAAAAACATTATGCAGAAAAGTTCAATGAATCCCAAGTACAAGAAACATGAGGAGAAAAGCTACACCAAGGCACATCATAATCAAATTGCTCAAAACTAATTATAAAGAGAAAATCTTAAAAGTAGTCAGAGACAAACACCCTATGTACAGAGAAGTCATAGTAAAGATAATAGCAGATTCATTGTAATAGACCATGCAAGCAAGGGTAAGATGCAGCAATGTCTTTAAAAACTGAAAGAAAAAACATTAATCTAGAATGCTATACCCAGTGATAATATCTTTGAAAAATAAAGGCTTTTTTATACATACAAAAAATCCATAAGTCCATCATCATCAGATCCATACTAAGAGAAATGCAAAAGGAAAATTTTCAGGCAGAAAGAAAATAATGACTGGAAATATTGACCTACACAAAGGAATAAAGAGTACCAGAGTGGTAATTACATTTGTAAATATGTAAGTTTTTTCTTATTATTCAAACATTACTGTTTGAATAATAAGGGGTATTGGAATTCTGAAATGGATTATGTACAAGCTATTAATATTTCACATAATATGTCCTATGAGAGAATCCAGAGGATGATACCTTCCCAAGAGCTAGAGAAATACATTGGTGGGAGAAATTTCAAGATTCTTTAAGTCTTCTATACTAGATTTTCTTTGAGGGCCAGAGATTCTGACATGTTTCAATGGTAGGAAAAATGGCAGGAAATTCTGACTCTTTGAATTGAAATTGAATTGAATTGAATTGAATTGAAATGCCTCTTTGAATTCAGTGGGAATAATTGAATCCTGTAGTGGTGGTAAGGGTCAAGTAGTATCACTTATTCAACAGAGACTAAATGGTTATTGTAATTAAAATCAATGTCAAAGCAGTAATAAGAAAATATTGACCCACAGATGTCCTAGGCTTTGGCTAATGGATTAAAGTTGTACTTTTGACTGATAGAGGTGAATGATAAGTGGAGCTTTGAACTAAGGTCCATATCAAAGCGAGCTCCTATGGTCCCTGGACACATTTAGAAGATATTTTCCAATTTTTGAGTGCATGGTTGAAATATACATACTCAACAACTGGCAGAACCCAAATACTGTTTCTTTAATTGGCATAATGAGAGTTATTCTGATAGGAAAGCCAGACAAAATGGCTAGTGGAAACCCCTAGAACTGCTGCTGCTAAGTCACTTCAGTCGTGTCCGACTCTGTGCAACCCCAGAGACGGCAGCCTACCAGGCTCCCCCGTCCCTGGGATTCTCCAGGCAAGAACACTGGAGTGGGTTGCCATTTCCTTCTCCAATGCATGAAAGTGAAAAGTGAAAGTGAAGTCGCTCAGTCGTGTCTGACTCTTAGCGATCCCATGGACTGCAGCCTACCAGGCTCCTCCACCCATGGGATTTTCCAGGCAAGAGTACTGCTACTACTACCAAAAAAGTGAACCAAAAGCAATTTGTTTCCCTAAGAAATTGCAGAGCTTAGTGAACCATCAGAGACTTGAATGTTTATGAAAAATAAGGAAAGAGTAGAATCCAAGACCCATGTGAAAAGATTGATTTTAATTAGAAGTAAAGACTGGAAAGAAGGAAAAGATGAGTGCAGATGGAGGTTCATAGAATTGGTTAGTAGGAAATTGGGAGAATGTATCTCTTATGGCTTACAAGTGAAGAAGGAAACAATCTCATCTGCCGAAAATGATGTGAGAAAGCAAGAAAGAGGCAGTGTGTTTGGAAGGGTGGGGGTATAAAGAAGATACAAAGTAATAATTGAAAAAGTGAGTTAACAAGAAGAAAAATTGTAAGGTGGAAGACCCATTTGAAACTGGTTACACTGAATAAAAAAAAAATAAAAAAACCCCCATCTACTTCTGCTTCATTGCCTTTGCTAAAGCCTTTGACTATGTGGATCACAACAAACTCTGGAATATTCTTAAAGAGATGGGAATTCCAGACCACCTTACCTGCATCCTGAGAAACCTGTATGCAGGACAAGAAGCAAGCAGTTAGAACTGACATAGAACAACAGACTGGTTCAAAATTGGGAAAGTAGTATAACAAGGCTGTATGTTGTCACTCTGCTTATTTAACTTATATGCAGAGTACATCATATAAAATGCTGGACTGGATGACTCACAGGCTGGAATCAAAGTTGCTGGGATAAATATCAACAACCTGAGGTAGGCATATGATACCACTTTAATGGCAGGAAGTGAAGAGGAATTAAAAAGCCTCTTGAGGAAGGTGAAAGGAGAGTAGAAAAGCTGGCTTAAAACTCCAAACTAAAAAATTCAAAATTTGAAAAATGTAAAATTAAAAAAAATGAAGATCATGACATCTGATCTCATCAGTTCAGTTCAGTTCAGTTGCTCAGTCGTGTCCGACTCTTTGCGGCCCCATGAATTGCAGCATGCCAGGCCTCCCTGTCCATCACTAACTCACGGAGTTCACTCAAACTCATGTCCATTGAGTTGGTGATGCCATCCAGCCATCTTATCCTCCATCATCCTCTTCTCCTCCTGACCCCAATCCCTCCCAGCATCAGAGTCTTTTCCAATGAATCAACTCTTCACATGATGTGGCCAAAGTACTGGAGTTTCAGCTTTAGCATCATTCCTTCCAAAGAAATCCCAGGGCTGATCTCCTTCAGAATGGACTGGTTGGATCTCTTTGCAGTCCAAGGGACTCTCACGAGTCTTCTCCAACACCACAGTTCAAAAGCATCAATTCTTCGGTGCTCAGCCTTCTTCACAGTCCAACTCTCACATCCATACATGACCACTGGAAAAACCATAGCCTTGACTAGACGGACCTTTGTTGGCAAAGTAATGCCTCTGCTTTTGAATATGCTTCATGGCAAATAGATGGGGAAAAAAGTGGGAGCAGTGTCAGGTTTCATATTCTTGGGCTCCAAAATCACTGTGACCAGTGACTGCAGCCACAAAATTAAAAGACTCTTGCGCCTTGGAAAAAAAGCAATGACAAACATAGAGAGTTTGAGACATGACTTTGCTGACAAAGGATCATATTGTCAGAGCATTGGTTTTTCAGGTAGTCATGTATGGATGTGAGAGTTGGATCATAAAGAAGGCTGTGTCGAAGAATTGATGCTTTTGAACTGTGGTTCTGGAGAAGACTCTTGAGAGTCCCTCGGACAGCAAAGAGATCACAGTAGTCAATCCTAAAGGAAATCAACCCTGAATATTCATTTGAAGGACTGATGCTAAAGCTGAAGCTCCAATATTGGCCACCTGACGCAAGGAATTGATTCATTGGAAAAGACACTGATGCTGGGAAAGATTGAGGGCAAGAGAAGAAGGGGACAATAAAGGAAGAGATGGTAAGATGGCATCACTGACTCAATGGGTATGAGTTTGAACAAACTCAGGGAGATAATGAAGAGCAGGAAAGCCTGGTGTGCTACAGTTCATGGGATCACAAAGAGTTGGACACAACATAGCAACTGAACAGCAACCCTGAATTTATCTGCCATTGCAATGTGCAGTTGAAAAAGAATGTGCAGAGAAAGAGGAATATAGGGCTGATTCAGGTTTGGGGCTTTCTAAATACTTACAAGAAAGCAAAGAGGCAAAGGAGCATTTGTTATTGGCAGGACTGCTATTGAATTTGAGCTATAGATTAATTAAGGAACTGAAGAAAGAGTGGGCAGGTGGATTAGGAGGAAAGAGAAGCACAACAGAAAGTCCTGTGCAGTCAATCAAAGGTCAAGAATGAGTGGTTAAGTAAGTAAGCTGAACGTAAAGGAAATTATAGACAGAGAACAGGATGTTTGAATTAGTAATTTTGTATGCAGTGTTGTGGTATAATATTATGATGTAACAGAGTGTGGGGTGTTACCAAGGAAGTAATTTGTTGGGGAGAATCTACTTTAAACCATGCTAAATTTTAACTTCACTCTTCAAAGTCAATATAATGACAATTATCACTTTTAACCCTGACACTTGGCATTTATATTATTAAAAAATAATAAATCCACTAGGGATAGCTTTGCATGTTCAGTCTCTGAATTCATTCTCACAGACTTCATTTACATGTGTTCATCTGCTGGCAACTGTAAAGTTTTATATTTAGAGGGCATACTTCCTCTCAATGGCATTCAAATTTCTCTTACCCATTAGCCAGAGTTTCCTAAGTCTGTGGTTTCACAACCTTGGTTGATCATCAGAATCACCTGTGGAGTTTTTTTAATTCATAAATTCCCAGCCTGCCCAAGGTTAACCAGACTCAGTAGTTCTCAGGTGGGGTGTGGGAAATCTGTATATTAAACAAAAGCTACCCAAGTAATTCTGACAACTTGCTAGGGATGGCAACCATTGCCCGGAGGGATGGGGGAAATACCCTGCCTCTGACTTATCAGTTCCTCAATACAAACTTCTGGAGCTAGACATGTCAAGGAAAACAGCTGGAGTTCCACAGACTATAAACAAATACAGCCAAAATTTACATTACATGGAACTAATTTATGTATTTTTAAATAATGAAAATATTAAGACATTCTGCAATTTTGCCTTCTTATTGTCCATAATTAAGAAAGGAGAAGAGATATTTCACAATTTCTCTATTATATGAATAATACCCAGAGAATAATTTTATTGTAACATTACTGTATAATAACTGTGTGATAGACTTTACTGTAAAATACTATAGTTTTTTTATATCTATTTCAATATTTTCTTTTTAAAAATATTCTCCTCCATATCTGATCTTTGGAGACTGAAAAAGGAGAGGACTTGGGAAGCTATTGTAGAAGACTACATTAGAGATGATGGTGGCAGAAACTACAAAAATAACAAAAGGAATCCACAGAAGAGAAAAAGTTGAAAGTGATTTATTAGACAGGATAGATACAATTTGGGATTAGGGATGATACATTCAAAATTTTTTTTAATTTAATTTTATTTTTTAACTTTACAATATTGTATTGGTTTTGCCATATATCAACATGAATCTGCCACAGATATACACGTGTTCCCCATCCTGAACCCTCCTTCCTCCTCCCTCCCCATACCATTAATGGGTCTTCCCAGTGCATGAAACTGGAGCCTATTATACAGAGTGAAGTAAGCCAGAAAGAAAAACACCAATACAGTATACTAATGCATATACATGGAATTTAGAAAGATGGTAACAATAACCCTGTATACATGGCATTCAAATTTTTATTGGAGTTCTAAAACTAACTGTGCATCAGTTATATTTTTAAGTGCCACAAAGTAGAAACGTTTTTATTTTGGCTTAAAGATTATACATTTGCCATATTTAAAATTATATGATTATTCCTAATACTAGCTTATTTTTTTAACCAAAAACGATCAGAGACTTAAAACCAACTTTCAAAGTTGCTGTTGTCACAAACACTGTTTAACCTAAGAAGGACCAGAAAAAGAAGAATTGAGAAACAAGTGCAGTGTACCTTGGTTCCTATTTCCTATGGGAAGTCTTAAAAGAATTTAAGATAAAACTCATGGGGGAAGGGAGGAAGTGAAATTAATTTTGTAAGTCAGTTTAACCAGAGAACATCTAGAATAAAATGGTAATAAGACTCACCAGTTCCAGGTAGAAGAAATTAAACCCTTTTAAAGTTCACATGTAAGGAAATAGGATTCATTGACTATAAAACACTACTGTGAACATATGCATGGCCTACTAGTTTGTGCTTAAGTTAAACTCATTTTATTTTTACCTTAGTCCTCACAAAATAATTATTTCTTGCAGTTGATCAGATCAGTCGCTCAGTCGTGTCCGACTCTTTGCAACCCCATGAATCGCAGCATGCCAGGCCTCCCTGTCCATCACCAACTCCCGGAGTTCACTCAGGCTCACATCCAAGGAGTCAGCGATGCCATCCAGCCATCTCATCCTCTGTCGTCTTCTTCTCCTCCTGCCCCCAATCCCTCCCAGCATCAGAGTCTTTTCCAATGAGTCAACTCTTCGCATGAGGTGGCCAAAGTACTGGAGTTTCAGCTTTAGCATCATTCCTTCCAAAGAAATCCCAGGGCTGATCTCCTTCAGAATGGACTGGTTGGATCTCTTTGCAGTCCAAGGGACTCTCACGAGTCTTCTCCAACACCACAGTTCAAAAGCATCAATTCTTCGGTGCTCAGCCTTCTTCACAGTCCAACTCTCACATCCATACATGACCACAGGAAAAACCATAGCCTTGACTAGACGAACCTTTGTTGGCAAAGTAATGTCTCTGCTTTTGAATATGCTATCTAGGTTGGTCATAACAGCACACCCTAAATGGAAACCTGACTTTGGCTCAATATATGACTTGGAAGAATTATTTATGACTTGTGTATAAAATGTGTGATTTATATGTAGCAGGAATGAATAGAGGTTTCCCTGGTGGCTCAGTGGTAAAGCATCCACCTGCAATGCAGGAGCCACTGGAGACTCAGGTTCGATTCCTATGTCAGGAAGATCCCCTGGAGGAGGGCATGGCAACCCACTCCAGTATTCTTGCCTGGAGAGTCCCATGAACAGAGCCAGGCAGGCTAAGTACACAGGGTCACAAAGAGTCAGACATGACTGAAGTGACTTAACATGGATGCACAAGAATGAATAAACAGAGCTAGTTGAAAGGATGAGGATCCAAAATAATATTGACTTAGGAAAAGTTCAGTTCAAGTGAAACATGGAGAATACTGTAAACATAACTTTAAACACTGTGTGCTTAATTAATTTTAAAACATATTCAAATGTATAAGGTCAGTATGGGAATTAATATGGCTTAAGAGCAGCCCATGATAGAACAACTTCAGGATTTAATTAACTCAATATTAGCCAATAATATGATTAAATAGTCTAAACCACTACTGCTATTTTGGAACACATTAATTCAAGTATAGTGATCAGGAAAAGAGAAATGATAATTTCATTCTTTTCTTCACTGTTTATACTGAAAAATGCTGCAATCAGCTTTGCGTATTGTATTTTAGAAACAGCATAAGCAAATCGGGTTGTATTCAAATGTGGATGAAGACAATGATACAAAAACTTGAATCCATAATTAAAGTTAGCAAAAGAAGCAAAATATTTGGCCCATAGAAGAGAAAGACACAGCTGGTGTCAAATATGTGAAGTGGAATTATTATTGTTTTACATTTATTTATTTTAATTGGAGGCTAATTACTTTACAATATTGTGGTATTTTTTGCCATACATTGACATGAATCAGCCATGCGTGTACATGTGTCCCCATCTTGAACCCCCCCTCCCTCCTCCCTCCCCATCCCATCCCTCTGGGTCATCCCAGTCCACCAGCCCTGAACACCCTGTCTCATGCATCGAACCTGGACTGGCGATCTGTTTCACATATGGTAATATACATGTTTCAATGTTATTCTCTCAGATCATCCCACCCCACTGCCCCCCGCCAAAAAAAAAAAAAAAAGAATTAAATTCATTATGTGTAGTTCTAACTGGTAAGACTCAGATAGGCCAATGGGTGAAAAGAGCAGGTAGGCAAATTTTGTCTACATGGTCAAGCAAGTATAAATGGTTTAACAAATTTTGGCCAAGAGGGAGCTAGTAAACCTCTTTGGGGATAATACTAACACAGAAAGTCTTGCATAAAGTATCAGAATAAAATATTCAATGGCCTTCAAAAATTGCTCAAAATTGCTCAAATATTGGTGCCAAACTGACCACATCCAAACAATCACCTGGGATATTATTAAAAGCAGAAGTTCTAGATTCTTCACCTGGGGCTTCTAAGTTTTTTGGACTTAGTTGGGTTGTGGCACAGGACCCCAGATCTTTAACATGCTCCTGGGTGATTGTGATGACCAGACATATTTGGAAACCACCAAATCATGTTATTTCCAAAAGTCCATTCCAGTTCTTAAATGCTATAATTCCAAATCCTTAGAAAAGATCATGTGTGTGTGTGTGCATGTACAGTTGTGTCTGATTCTTTGTGACCCTAGGGACTGTGACCCAACAGGACCTTCTGAACATGGAATTTACCAGGCAAGAATACTGGAGTGGGTTGCCATTTCTTAAACACCTCCCTGCCCCCCCCGCCACCCAAAAAGATAATACTCTTGACCAAATGATATAATGAAGTATTCAGTGAAGTTAAGATTTAATTTGTATTTATTAATTGTTATGTAAATATCCTTAAAAACATGACCTGAAAGAGAATTTGGAAGAATTAAGAAACAAAACCAAACACTAGATATTTTTTTCTGCTGTCTAGTCATTTCACTAGATTATTTAAGAACATAGGTGTTTCTTAGATTTCATGGAAATCCTGGGGTGAGATATACTCCTTTGCAATCTTGCAGAAAGCACCGGTCTTTCTTAGTTTGATATTGGGGTTTTCCAAAAGGACCAAAGGATCTTTTGTACAAATAGCCAACTGTATTGCCTACCATTGCTGTTCATTTAAAAAACATATTAGAGACAAGAGATATATAGAACAGTCTTATGGACTCTGTGGGAGAGGGAGAGGGTGGGAAGATTTGGGAGAATGGCATTGAAACATGTAAATATCATGTATGAAATGAGTTGCCAGTCCAGGTTCGATGCACGATACTGGATGCTTGGGGCTGGTGCACTGGGACGACCCAGAGGGATGGAATGGGGAGGGAGGAGGGAGGAGGGTTCAGGATGGGGAACACATGTAAACCTGTGGCGGATTCATTTTGATATTTGGCAAATCTAATACAGTTATGTAAAGTTTAAAAATAAAATAAAATTAAAAAAAAAAAAAAAAATAAAAAACATATTAGAAAGAAAACTGTTATTATTAAAAGTTTCACAAAGCACAAATTTCTTTACTCAGCATGAACATAAGCCAGCAACACTCAGCAATTATTTCTACAATATCTCTTATCTACTTCTGTATTCTGGTTCCGCTGTATGCACACAAACATGTGGTAATCCAGGTCCTTGGACAGTAATTCATTTCCTCAGAGCAAGGACAGCTGAACTGAGACTTATTTTCAGTAGGTCAGTCCTGAAAGTACTAAGAGACTTAAAAATCATAGCACACAGAGTTGAAACAATTCTTAAATGGTATAAAGTAAACCCCTGTTACAAATGAGAAAACACATCCAGAGAAGAAATGTGACTTGGCCTGTCTTTCGCTTAGAAAGTAATAGACATGAGACTAGAATCTGAATCTCCAGTCTTTGGTCTGTTGAAGAAGAACCTAAGATACCATTAAGATACCACTTTGAGAAAAAGGAGCCCCATATGAGTGGAGATGGGAAGCCATGGTGGCAGATACAATTAACACTTTATATACTCTGTGTTGACAACCAGAACTGGAGAGTGATTTGCTCTGCATGTAGAAGGTAGGAAAATGGGATGGCAGGGAGGGGGCAATCAATAACTGTGGTAATTTAAGAGCCAGTTAAAGAAAAGAACTGGACTAAATTCAGGTTATTGAGATGGAAATTTAATCTGGGCTCTCTGGAGTTACAATATCTCTGGATTTATATCATAAATAGAGCATAAGAAATATAAAGAGAACCAGAAACTTAGACTACAAAGAATAATATTCTTCAAAGAAAGAGAATTAGATGCATACAGCACCTTGTGGATTCCTTGGGGCTGGAGTGGGAGAGATAACACTGAGAGAGAAATTATTGGATTTCCCTGTACCGCCACAATATTATCATATTATTCACACTAAAATAATTTAAGGTTCTACAGCAATTTTAAAATTAAAAATTAGGTTAATGTTAGAAGGGTCTTCAAATAAATTAGTTTCTAGGAGGGAATATAAGGAAGGAACATTCCAGAAGGAAGATAGGATTTTGATTCACCAATTAAATTGGAAAACAACCAGGTGTTATAAAGTAAGACGTTGTATAAATGCTGTAAACCTAAAACTTTACAGCTGTCATTCAATCTTTAGGATAGGAATCTGGAGTTATCATTAAATTGGGTAAGTGGTTAGGTCAATTTTGGAATATGTTTGGTGGAATATTATGCGAATATTAAAGTAATATGTATGAAAATTTTAGAAATGTATTTTTTAAATGTAGGGCCTAGGATAAGTGAAACATATATCACAAGGTTATTGTGAGGATTAAAATAAATAATTAATATGAAAATAATTTTAAACAATAAAGTGGCAATAAAATATATAATATCATAATTATACTATACTATGGAAAAATATTCTTGCATTTGGATAAAATTTATAAAAGACCATAGAGTATATACAGCTGTTGTAAGAAGAGTGACTTATGGTACTACTTTGGGGTCAACAGAGAAGCAGAGAAGTGGGATGTTTTTCTACCAACGCCGCATTTATCATTAGTTGAGAATTGCTTAGGGGAGCATGGCTTTCAAACAGTTCTGACTTGCCTGCTTTGGGCACAATATTCCTTCATCATAAGAAAGAAGACCAAGGACTGGGAATCCCAATGCTTGCAGTAAACAGCCTTAGTCATGTAGATTTAAAACAGCAAGGGGACCTCTAACTATAGCATCATCAGCTACAGGCCTTTTCACATAGGACAAAAGATACCTTCCAAGATCAGTCTCTGTGCTTCTGCTTTCTGTGTGAATTAACTCATAGATCTCATAGCTACTTATCACTTCACACCTTTTCTGGGCTGCAAATTTTTAATCTATATTTCACATTCTATCTTTCCCCCAAATCCTGGTTCTACATTCCTGGATGTTGATAGCATAAATCCATTGTCACCCTGTTTATTTAACTTATATGCAGAGTACATCATGAGAAATGCTGGACTGGAAGAAACACAAATTGGAATCAAGATTGCTGGGAAAAATATCAATAACCTCAGATATGCAGATGACAGCACCCTTATGGCAGAAAGTGAAGAGGAACTCAAAAGCCTCTTGATGAAAGTGAAAGTGGAGAGTGAAAAAGTTGGCTTAAAGCTCAACATTCAGAAAATGAAGATCATGACATCTGGCCCCACCACTTCATGGGAAATAGATGGGGAAACAGTGGAAACAGTGTCAGACTTTATTTTTCTGGGCTCCAAAATCACTACAGATGGTGACTGCAGCCATGAAATTAAAAGACGCTTACTCCTTGGAAGGAAAGTTATGACCAACCTAGATAGCATATTCAAAAGCAGAGATATTACTTTGCCAACAAAGGTTCGTGTAGTCAAGGCTATGGTTTTTCCTGTGGTCATGTATGGATGTGAGAGTTGGACTGTGAAGAAGGCTGAGCACCGAAGCATTGATGCTTTTGAACTGTGGTATTGGAGAAGACTCTTGAGAGTCCCTTGGACTGCAAGGAGATCCAACTAGTCCATTCTGAAGGAGATCAGCCCTGGGATTTCTTTGGAAGGAATGATACTAAAGCTGAAACTCCAGTACTTTGGCCACCTCATGCAAAGAGTTGACTCATTGGAAAAGACTCTGATGCTGGGAGGGATTGGGGGCAGGAGGAGAAGGGGATGACAGAGGATGAGATGGCTGGATGGCATCGCTGACTCCTTGGATGTGAGTCTGAGTGAACTCCGGGAGTTGGTGATGGACAGGGAGGCCTGGTGTGCTGCGATTCAAGGGGTCGCAAAGAGTCGGACACGACTGAGCGACTGATCTTATCTGATCTGATCAACAAATATCCATTGCCAACATCCGATGTATCATAAAAAAGCAAGAGGGTTCCAGAAAAATGTCTATTTCTGCTTTATTGACTAGACCAAAGCCTCTGACTGTGTGGATCACAACAAACTGTGGACAATTCTTAAAGAGATGGGAATACCAGACCACCTGACCTGCCTCTTGAGGAATCTTTATGCAGGTCAGGAAGCAACAGTTAGAACTGGACATAGAACAACAGACTGTTTCCAAATTGGGCATGGAGTACGTCAAGGCTGTGTATTGGCACCCTGCTTATTTAACTTATATGCAGAATATATCATGTGAAATGCTGGACTGGATGAAGCACAAGCTGGAATCAAGATTGCCAGGAGAAATATCAATAACCTCAGATAAGCAGGTAACAACACCCTTATGGCAGAAAGTGAAGAAGGACTAAAGAGCCTCTTGATGAAAATGAAAGAGGAGAGTGAAAAAGTTGGCTTAGAACTCAACGTTCAGAAAACTAAGATCATGGCATCTGGTCTCATCACTTCATGACAGATGCAGAAACAATGGAAACAGTGACAGGCTTTATTTTTCTTTGGGGCTCCAAAAGCACTGCAGATGGTGACTGCAGCCATGAAATTAAAAGTTGTTTGCTCTTTGGAAGAAAAGTTATGACCAACCTATACAGCTTATTAAAAAGCAGAGACATTACTGTGCCAACAAAGGTATGTCTAGTCAAAGCTATGTTTTTTCCGGTAGTCATGTATGGATGTGAGAGTTGGACTATAAAGAAGGCTGATTGTTGAGGAATTGATGCTTTTGAACCGTGCTGTTGGAGAAGACTCTTAAGAGTCTCTTGGACTGAAAGGAGATCCAACCAGTTCATCCTAAAGGAAATCAGTCCTGAATATTCTTTGGAAGGACTGATGCTGAAGCTGGAGCTCCAATACTTTGGCCACCTGATGCGCAGAACTGACTCCTTGCAAAAGACCCTGATGCTGGGAAAGATTGAAGGTGGGAGGAAAAGGGGACTACAGAGGATGAGATGATTGGATGGCATCACCGACTCGATGGACATGAGTTTGAGTAAGCTTCAGGAGTTAGTGATAGGGAAGCTTGGTGTGCTGCAGTCCATGGGGTCACAAAGAGTCAGGCATGACTGAGTGACTGAACTGATCAAAAAATATCCAGAAATATGTATTAAGCCCTAATATGGTACCAGGCATTGCTTAGGTAGCGGGGATATGCCAGTGGGGGGATGCTAGGTTGTGTTCAACTCTTTGTGACCCCTTGGACTATACAGTCCATGGAATTCTCCAGGCAAGAATACTGGCGTGGGTTCCCTTCTCCAGGGAATCTTCCCAACCCAGGGATCAAACGCAGATCTTTCACACTGCAGGTGGATTCTTTACCAGCTGAGCCACCAGGGAAGCCCAAAGTAAAATTTTCTTCACAGATTTTAAAGCCTGAAGGTGAATAGAGGTATATAGGCAGATAAACAGGTGATTTTAGAGTATGCAAATCCCTAGGATTTGGGCAGTCCAGAGTACTGTGGGAGATGCTGGAGGGGCATAAGCCTGAGTGTGAGGAGTCAGGAATGTTACTTGGGAGAAGTAAGGCCTGAAATGATACCCTAAGGATGAGTCGGAGTTAATGAACCTTATCAAAACTGTTTTCCCAAGAATTAGCTCAAGTCCTAGAGCAGAGTAAATTCTTGATTAATGTATGCCAAATGTGTGAATGAAGAAAAAAACACTTCAGGAGGAGAAAAAAAAAATAGGAGACTCAATGTTTTGAGAGAAATCATTTTGCAGGGTTTTCCAGGTGGCTTAGCAGGGAAGAACCTGTCTGCTAATATAAGAGACACAGGAGATGTGAGTTTGATCCTGTCAGGAAGATCTCCTGGAGGAGGAAGTGGTAATTTACTTCAGTATTCTTGCCTGGAAATTTCCATGGACAGAAGAGCCCTGTGGGCTACAATCCATTGGGCAGTATTCTTGCCTGGAAATTTCCATGGACAGAAGAGCCCTGTGGGCTACAATCCATTGGGTTGCAAAGAGTTGGATATGACTGAGCAGCAGAATACACAGGCACACAAATGGTAGCAATATTGTATGGGTGGGAAAGGGGTGAACCTCCCTTGAGGTAAAGGCAACCCATGATAAAAGAAACTTGTTCATTCTAACAAATAGAAATATGACTTTTAAAAGTTCATTTATTTCCTGTGCATTGCACACTTCCTTCTAGCTCTAATAACACTGAGCACAGTTAAACAGTAAAAAAGAAGTATTCCCCAGGGGTTGTGAGTTCCAAGCTTGAAGCCTGAGAGATGGGTAGTAGTCCAAAAGAGAAGCAATGGTAATAATTATGTAAAAGGAGTTGGAAGAATATATCGGGGAGGGAATAGCTTGTTCGAGGATGAAAGCTCAGAGATTTGGCAAATTTAGGTGGTAAGGCATGTGATTCAGTAGTGTGGAAGGGAAGTCAAGAGCAAAAAGATGAAAGGGCCCTGCTCATAAGTCTTACATGACATATTAAAATATTTGCACTTTACTTGAGGATAATGATAAGTCAAACATTTTATATGGATTTATATGATCAGGTAGAAAGAAAGGGTGAGATGTTGAGAAAATCTGACTGGCTGGCCACCTGACAAGGTTTCTCAAGGTAAATATGTGTGTTTCTACATTCCAAGGCCTAATCTTTGACTTCACTGTTTCAGAAACTGAGTTTCCTCAACATAAGAACTATGGATTATTTTTTGGATGGTAGATAGTCTTACACTAACAGAATTTCCAAGAAACTTTCTCTATCAATTATATAAATTTTCCAGTGATCAGAATAGTCATGTATCCTACATAGAGTCTCTCCTCCCTTTTTCTGTATCCAACTCTAAACCTCAGAAAGTTACTTAAGTTAGAATAAAAGATACAAGTATTGATGTATTGAGGGATATTTTACCCCAGCCTTTGGCTCTCAACCCTGACTGTATATTAGAATTACTCAGGGAACTTTTTAAAAATTACTGATGTCCTCTTTAGGTCAATTAAATCAGAATCTCTAAGAGTCAACCTCAATTTACTTTTGTAGACACCTCACATGATTCTGATGTGCACTTACTAAGGCCTCGTATAACCCAATGAAATAGTTTCTCTAATTAGTAGATGTTCAGATAATTCCAAATTCAGTGTTTGCTCACTGCACAAGACAGGATACATATTTCCAGCTGACCCCAGGTTTCCTAACTTCTGTTGCAAACCACCTTTATTCCATTGACATATACTATCTTTTTTCACTTTAAAATATTTCAAACATCCAGGAAAAATAGAATAATGAATAACTGAACTCAAACCCAATTTTTTTCAGATGTAACCATTTTATAAATTTAGTTCAGATGTTTTATAAAATTACAGATATGAATTTAAGTCCCCTATATACACTTGTCTAATCCAATTTTCCTACTTGCCGGCTTAGAGATAACAGTGATCCTTAAAGTGTTATTCATCATTTCTATGCATATCCTTTTACTAAAAATAGATGCATTGTTTATTTATTTATTTAGGCAAAGCAACAGACTGTATTGGGAAAGCATGCCCGGGAGGAGGGCAGTAGGGCAGGGAACCCAAGAGATCTGCTCTGCCACATGGCTCTCAGTCCTGGGTTTTATGGTAATGGAATTAGTTTCGGGTTGTCTTTGGCCAATCATCTGGCTCAGAGTACTTCCTGGTGGCATACACATTATTCAACCAAGATGAATGCCAACAAGTATGATTCTGGGAGGTGGATGGACATGTGACGTCTCCTTTTGACCTTTCCCATGCTCTTCTGGTTAGTGCTGGCTTGTAAGTTCTGTGTTTCTTACCAGGATCTCCTGTCATAAAACAATTCATGCAGATGATTACTATGGTGCCTGACCAGGGTGGTTGGTTTCAGTGAGTGTGCTTCTTCTAACACCTCCACTCTGAGAGACTTCATACTCAAGATACTGGGAATTGGGATGGGGGTCTCTTCCTTCTGTAACTATTTCCTGCTAGGCATGGACGTAGCCCTGCTTAGCAGAAAAGTCTCTATCTCATCTAAGTCAAGGCATTCCATATCTGAAACCAGCTTCCACCCTTGTAGTTATAGCAAGTTACCTGAAACTGTTGGACCGTGTCAGAGATGAAACAGACAGAGGTCAAACAGGAGGCTAAGCAGGATGGTCATCACTGGGCCCAGAAAAGGAAGGCAAAATTTAGGGTGAGGGCTGCAGGGTGTGTGATTTGTTGGTGTTGAGGAGAGTGCTCCAGGAATCTTGTGCTCAGCCTGAAATCATCATCCTCTACCTGGGTGGGGCCCCAGTTCCACAGAAGAACTCAAAGAAATTGCTATGCATATTCCTTGAGTAGGAACCAGGACCCTGCCAAAAATGGATGCATTTTTTAATGGATGCAAATCCGTATTGTTTTGTGTACTTGTATCTTTTACATAAATGGTATCATCCTTCATGTAGCCTGCAATTTTCAATCATTGATCAAGTGTATGTTCTGGAGAATTTACATTAATACATACAACTTTAATTCAACCCTTTTCACTGATGTATAAATGATATGTTTATATAAATGCAGTTTTCATGCTAGAGTTTATTTTGGGTATATATCTAGAAGTGGAAATTGAGTCAACATATACATATATATACAAAATTTTCCTTGATGTGACTAAATTATTCTCAAAACAATTTCTAATTTAGTCACCTACCAGAGGGGTGTTAAAGTTCCCTTTGTGTTACATTCTTATCAATGCTTGTCATTGTTGCAAATACAAAATTAAAATTTAGCCAGCCTAGTAGGTGTACACTAATATTGGTTTAAATCTGTAATCCCTTTATTACTAATGAAATTGAGCATATTTTGATATATACTGGCTATGCAGTTTTCCTTGACTAGGAAACAAGAGTCAAATATTTTTATCCAGCATAGAAAAACTTAATGATATTCTTTAGGAGAAAATATTTCATGAAATGTAGAACAAAATACCCATTGATCATGAGTTATTGCAAATAACAGAGAATTATAGGAGAAATATATAAATAGTATATTGTCATATAAAAGCAGAAAGCTGAAAAATATCTAATGGATGCTTAATGAAAGCAAAGGATTGGGAAAATATTGATACAAAGGAAATTATTTAAAGGAAGAATTGCCTATCTCTAGGGCAAAGATTGATCATTCTTTGTTTTTTGTGAACCACACATTTTGTCTACCAGAAAATTCGGTCTTGTCATGCATCAGGTAAGTGATGTGCACTATCACTTTGCACAAGATGCAGTGCTTCCTAGAAAGGAGAGGAGGTTTCAGTGATATGGAAATCTCTGGGGAGCTGAAATCTTTGGGATCATTTTGTTATTCACAGGTATTTGAAGCTACCCTTTGAGGACAGTAGAATGAGATTTTTGCCTATTTTGCCCAGCAATTAGAATAATATCTTGCTGCTGTTCAGTTGCTAAGTCATGTCCGACTGCGACCCCATGTCAAACTCATGTTCATTGAGTTGGTGATGCTATCTAAGCGTTGTATCCTCTGCCGTTCCCTTTTGCCTTCAATCTTTCCTGAAATATCAGAGTCTTTTCTAATGAGTTGACTGTTCTCATCAGGTGGCCAAAGTACTGCAGCTTCATCTTCAACATCAGTCCTTCCAATGAATATTCAGCATTGGTTTCCTTTGGGATTGATTGCTTTGTCTACTTGCAGTTCCACAGACTCTCAAGAGTCTTCTGCAGTACCACTAATGCCTATCCCACACCCATTTGTTCAATAAGCACTTTTGGATGAATGGATGAATTACAAAATAAAAAATGGATGAATTACAAAATAAATGAATATATTGATGCAAACTTGTAAATATATCATTGCCATTGCTTATGATTTCTTTCCAAAAATAAATTCTATCTCCATGTCAGAACCCACAGGAACATAGCTCTTAAATAGCAGCAAAAGGGGGCAGTATATGATGGTGGGGTTGACCAGTTCTCTTGGAGATTCAGAATTGTAAATGTTTAAACTTATAAGGACTTATAGTTCCTTCAATTCTCAGAAAAGAAAGGTAAGTACCAAATAAACTGAATTACACTTACTATGAAGGTCGAGGCAGATTATAGGCAGATTTTTCTCAAAATAGAAGTCTCTTTAGGAAGTCTTACTATAGAGGAGCAGTGGTCACTATGCTTTCAAAAAAACTGACAGCCTAGATATTGGCAGGTATTTATTCGCCACCAGTACCCACACCTCCTGGAAAGGTAAATGCTACAGACACCATTGTATCCATTCATTTTATAACAATAGTATAACATTAAGCTCCTTGATAACTACTCAAAATTCTTGAAGACTTTCCCTTCTGTATTATGTTAATACTGGCAGAAGTAACTCATAAAGTAATAAATACAGACACAGAGGAAAAGAACTGAAAGTAAGCTAGCCATGAAAAAAAAATTATGGAAAGAAGAAACCATGTGAGGTATTATTACATGTTGAAACTAGGGAACCAACTTCTGACTCAGTGGAAGAAGTTGTCTTTATTTGTCTAAATGAACTTCAGTGAAGTGGGAGAATCATGACAAAATTTACTCATAATCAAATGAATTTTTAACAGTTGAAGAAATTAAAGTTACAGGTTAAAGGTTAATGTTAAAAGTCCAAGGAAAGAGTGATGCAATACAGGAACAATTCTGAACGAATGCAGTAAGAAGGGAGAAACAAGCAAACAAGTAACCACCATCACCACTTATTGAGGCTTAAAACAGCTCCAGTATATGATCATGCAGTTTGCTCTACCCAAAACTAATGTAGAGGCTGAAGCCACATTCCCCAGCATCAGGCTCTTTTTGCTTATAAGGAGGCCTGTTCTGGAGGTTATCGTGCTCAGTTGTGGCTGACTCTTTGCGACCCCATAGACTGCAGCCCACCAGGTCCCTCTGTCCTCAGAATTTTTCAGGCTAGAATACTGGAGTGGATTGCTAGGGGAAACAGTGGAAACAGTGTCAGACTTTATTTTTTGAGGCTCCAAAATCACTGCAGATGGTGACTGCAGCCATGAAATTAAAAGACGCTTACTCCTTGGAAGGAAAGTTATGACCAACCTAGATGGCATATTGAAAAGCAGAGACATTACTTTGCCAACAAAGGGCCGTCTAGTCAAGGCTATGGTTTTTCCACTGGTCATGTATGGATGCAAGAGTTGGACTGTGAAGAAAGTTGAGTGCCGAAGAATTGATGCTTTTGAACTGTGGTATTGGAGAAGACTCTTGAGAGTCCCTTGGACTGCAAGGAGATCCAACCAGTCCATTCTGAAGATCAGCCCTGGTTGTTCTTTGCAAGGAATGATGCTAAAGCTGAAACTCCTGTACTTTGGCCACCTCATGTGAAGAGTTGACTCATTGGAAAAGATCTGATGCTGGGAGGGATTGGGGGCAGGAGGAAAAGGGGACGACAGAGGATGAGATTGCTGGATGGCATTGCCGACTCGATGGACATGAGTTTGAGTGAACTCCGGGAGTTGGTGATGGACAGGAAGGCCTGGCCTGCTGCGATTCATGGTGTCGCAAGGAGTCAGACACGACTGAGTGACTGAACTGAACTGAACTCCAGTTTTGGAAGCTATTACAAAGTGGTGAAGAGTATGTCAACACATTTTCATGACTACTATTAAACTTTCAAAATCACCAACCAAGGAAGTAGCAAAAGGTTCCAAGAGGAAAAAATGCATGTCTAATCACTCTGCACAAGCTCACTATTTGTTACTTATTCTAATTCTCAAAGTGTTTCAGAGATATAAAATTTTAGATGTATGATTTACAATAGACCAGGGAATTATAGCCTATGACTTATAGTGGCTGAAACCAGGCAAGTTGTTGAAAGATAAATGGTTGCTAAGAGGAGGAGGAAATATATTTAGATTCACGGTTGGCTCATTAATTATTTTCATTCATTATTTAACTTTGTTTTATGAAATGTCTTCTAAAACTTCTGAAGCAAGATTTTATTTTCTTTTATTTGCTCTATATTGCAATGGAACTTGAAATGGCTACCAACTACCAGTTAAACCTATATGTCAACTGTCAAGAATTTATTTATTTTATGTGAGATTTAGAGTTTGGAGGGTGACAGATTAAGTTTCCTGTCTGCTGTCACATCTGATTTTATGGCTCTTTGTTCCATAATAACTAGAATCAAAAGTGTGTGTTTTAGTGTATTGACTCTATTCTCTTGTGATTACGGTTATAGATAGATCATTTATAAACTTCGACCTTTTCATCTACTTGCTGCATTTGCAGATGTTAGCTATCTAATTCTACCATTTATATATATATGTAATATATATATAATATATATGCTATTTATATATATCTACCATTTATATTATATATATTATATATATATAATAGCATAATCTCAAATTGTTTTGTATTACCTAATGATCTAGGAAATTTAAAAAAGAGACTTTTCATAATCTCTAGGTCTATCCAGATTGCTGCAAATGACATTATTTCATTCTTTATAAAGGCTGAATAATATTCCACTATATATATGTACCACATCTTTACCCATTCCTCTGTAGATGGACATTTAGGTTGCTTCCATGTCTTGGTTATTATTATTATTTTTTTTTATATTTTTATTTTTTTTTTAAACTTTACATAACTGTATTAGTTTTGCCAAATATCAAAATGAATCCGCCACAGGTATACATGTGTTCCCCATCTTGAACCCTCCTCCCTCCTCCCTCCCCATTCCATCCCTCTGGGTCGTTCCAGTGCACCAGCCCCAAGCATCCAGTATCGTGCATCGAACCTGGACTGGCAACTCATTTCATACATGATATTTTACATGTTTCAATGCTGTTCTCCCAAATCTTCCCACCCTCTCCCTCTCCCACAGAGTCCATAAGACTGTTCTATACATCAGTGTCTCTTTTGCTGTCTCGTACACAGTGTTATTGTTACCATCTTTCTAAATTCCATATATATGCGTTAGTATACTGTATTGGTGTTTTTCTTTCTGGCTTACTTCACTCTGTATAATAGGCTCCAGTTTCATCCACCTCATGTCTTGGTTATTATAAATAGTGCTGCAATAAGCATTGGGATGCATGTATATTTTCAAATTATGGTTTTTCTTTCCCTTTGGATATATGCCCAGGAGTGGGATTGCTGGATCTTATTGTAATTCAAGTTTTAACATTTTTTTTAAAGGAACTTTCATACTGTTCCTCATAAGGGTTGTACCAATTTGCATTCCCACCAACAGTATAGAAGGGATCCCTTTTCTCCACACTCTCCCAACATTTATTGTTGGTAGACTTTGATCATGGTCATTCTGACTGGCGTGTGGTGATACCTCACTGTAGTTTTGATTTGCATTTCTATAGTAGTGGATGTTGAACATCTTTTCATGCGCTTTTTGGCCATCTGTATGTCTTCTTTAGGAAAATGTCTATTTATATCTTCTGTCCATTTTTTGATTGGCTTGCTTGTTTGTTTGATTTGAGCTGTATGAGCTGTTTGTATTTTGGAATTTAACCTCTTGTCAATTGCTTCTTTTGCAAATATTTTCTTCCACTCTATGGGTTATCTTTCTTTTTAATTAGCTCATGACAAGAATAATGATATACATTAGAAGTTGATATACTTGTTAAAGCAATTTTAAGATCTTTGTAAAAGCTCCAAATCACTATGCTCACTTGAGTTCATAGGATTTGAAAATTAAAGATTAATTATGTCCTATTTTTTGTTTGTAGTTTCATTACTCTAGGAGGTACATCCAAAAAGATATTTCTGCAATTTATGCCAATGAGTATTCTGCCTATGTTTTCCTCTAAGAGTTTTATAGTATCCAGTCTTACATTTAGGTCTTTAATTCATTTTGCATTTATTTATTTATTTGTTTTGGTATGGTGTTAGAGAATGTTCTAGTTTCATTCTTTTACATGTAGTTGTCTAGTTTTCCCAGCACTATTTATTGAAGAGACTGTTTTTTTGTTTGTTTTTTTTTTTTCATTGTATATTCTTGCCTCCTTTGTTGTGGATTAATTGACTACAGGTTTGTAGGTTTATTTCTGGGCTTTCTATCTTGTTCCATTGGTCTATATTTCTGTTTTTGTGCCAGCACCATACTGTCACTTCGTGGCAAATAGATGGGGAAATAATGGAAATAGTGACAAACTTTATTTTCTTGGGCTCCAAAGTCACTGCAGATGGTGATTACAGCCATGAAATTAAAAGACGCTTGCTCTTTGAAAGAAAAGCTATGATCAACCTAGACTGCATATTAAAAAGCAGAGACATTCCTATGCCAACACAGGCCCATCTAGTCAAAGCTATGGTTTTTCCAGTAGTCAAGTATGGATGTAAGAATTGGACTAGATAGAAAGCTGAGTGCCAAAGGATGGATGCTTTTGAAATGTGGTGTTGGAGAAGAATCTCGAGAGTCCCTTGGACTGCAGGGAGATCAAACCAGTCCATCTTAAAGGAAATCAGACCTGAACATTCATTGGAAGGACTGATACCGAAGCTGAAACTCCAACACTTTGGCCACCTGATGTGAAGAACTAACTCATTGGCAAAGACCCTGATGCTGGGAAAGATAGAAAGCAGGAAGAGAAGGGGACAACAGAAGATGAGATTGGATGGCATCACTGACTTGCTGGACATGAGTTTGAGCAAGCTCCAACAGTTGGTGATGGACAGAGAAGCTTGGTATGCTGCAGTTCATGGGGTCAGAGTCGGACATGACAGCAACTGAATTGAACTGAACCATATTGTTTTGATTTCTCTAGCTTTGCCACTTGCAACAACATGAATGGACCTAGGGATTATCATAATAAGTTAAGTTAATTAGAGAGACAAATACCATATGATAACACATATATTGAACCTAAAACATTATGCAAATGAACTTACTTACAAGACAGAAGCAGACTCACAGACTTCAAAAACAAACTTATAGTTACCAAATGGAAAACGTGGGGGGAAGGGATAAATTATGAGTTTTGGATGAACATATATATATAGTAAATAATCAACAAGGATGTGCAGTATAACACAAGGAAATTTTCTTAATAATCTGTAATAATCTAGATGGGCAAAGAATCTGAAAAAGAATGGATATATTTATATGTTTAATTGAATCACTTTGCTGTATGCCTGAAACTAACACAATATTTTAAATCAACTATATATTAAATATAAAATAAAATTATATTTAAAAGGACATCTTTCAAATTGTTTGTAAAATTAAAGTTTTACTATGTTTATTTCTGCTGTTTACTGCTTCCGCTTTTATAAACATTGCTTTTTATATTAATTTTCAAATCCTGTCAAGTGAGCATACTGATTTGGAGCTTTTAAAGAGGTCTTAAAATTGTTTTAACAAGTGTATCAATTTCTAATGTATATCATTATTCTTATCATGAGCTAATTAATTTTTTCACTGGATTGATAACACTACTTACATTAATTACTAATTTTACAGATTATAAATTTTGATGGAAATTCTAAACTACTTAACTTGATTAATCTTTGTCTTATTTCCAGTGCTGAGAATAATTCTTTCTAATTCCTCTAAATACACAAACTGAACTCTGACTTATGAAATTTTTCTTCCTGTTAGAACACCAAATATACTGGACTTACAAAACTCTTTTTAAAGTTATACTTTTGTTCTTTGTAAGCTTGTATATATATTTCAACTAAATACTAAAGTGTAAAATTTGGCTCTATGTTTTCTCAATTTTCAAATCTTCAGTGAAAAGCTTAAAAGTATACTGGATTAATGAGTGAATTAGGGAAAGTGATTTTTAAAAAATTAGAATTATGTTGTAAGTTTTTGGAATTTAAATTAGTGTTACCAGTAAACTACTTTCTTAAAATTATTTTTAAAGTGAAGGAATATCAACTAAAGATTTCTTCACATGTCAGACAGAAATGGGAGATGATGAGCCATGACAGCCCTATGTCTTCTTGAAACCCAAGATCTTTGTTTAAATGAAAGTTTGGACAAAGCCCAAGTAGGAGAAACAAAGGAACCATTAACAAGTGTGGAGAAGTCTAGAAGGATTGTGAAAGGACACTCTCCCCACTACTTACTGTCACCTCACTGCTCTTCTTAATCAGGCTACCTCAGGAGGCAAGACAGGATGCCTCAAATGACAGCAATCAGTCTCCTTTCCCAGGGGCTTGAGGGGGAACGTTCAGAGGTTCTGCACTTCTGAAAATTGTAATTGGCCAAGTCTTTGCTTCAGTTATCCATAAACATAGGATCTGAAAGAACAAAGTATGGTATGTAAACCCATGAGTTTTGTAGGAAGTTAGATCCAAATAGTAGCAAAATCTCTTCTGCTTGACTGCAAAGGAAGGAAAACAGAAATGGTGATGAAATGAATGTCTAAGACTTAGGCAGCCTACAAAACCCCTGTAAATGTCCCTATCACTTAGCCTCTTGACCACCCTCCACCATTGTCACCCTTAGCATCACCACCTAGCCTCAAGATTCTGAATTGTAAATTGATGTTTGACTATTTTTTATGGACAGTTTACTCATTGATTAACATGTGATAGAAGTATTCTCAGGCAACTTAGTATATGAGGTGCTTGTTTTAAACTGGCCACTCTGAAATAATCAAACAGTTTGGGAAAGCGAAGGAATTGTCCTAGCCAGAATGTAGACACTGATTCTACTTAATTTGAAACTACATTAATTCTGCTTTTCAAAAGGGAAGGAACATTTTTTCTTATGTGACTCCTGAATGAACTTCTTTTACCATCCAGGGTACAGCATTCCACACCCCTAAGCAAATGTGGAAACTCCCCAAAGGAGCAGTTCCTCTTCTGCTTTTATATGGATTGACCATATCTTTTTTCCCCAAGAAATCCCTAGGGATTATTGCTTTTTTACACACATTACTTTTTGTTGTATTCAAGAGAACCACATTCCAAGTGATGTTAATCTAATTAGTTAGATGGTAAAAATATTGCAGATGTTTTTAAAACTCCGTATTAAGGTAATGACACATTTTTTTAAACACTATTTAAGCTGGGAAAAATTAAATTTCATAGAGAATGATTTACTTTTCTTACTTTCTATCTTGCCTATATACCCATTCTATGTATATGTTCTTGGCAATATTCCAGAAGGCTCTCATCCCAGATCCTGTCACTACTGAAAATCACAATATGAAGATGTGGTAGCTCCACTCTTATAATGGCGCTTGTTTCATGCTGGAGCCAAAAGTCTATGATAACATAAGAGTAAATATAGTTTTGTTGCAGGAAACAGAGACTGGAGATACTTTATGATGACTTTATATCAATCTCCTTTGTAATTCACCAGAAGTTTGGAAGTTTCTAAACCAATCATAAATAAAGTAAGTAAGTAAAGTAGCTCAGTCTTGTCTGGCTCTTTGCGACTCCATGGACTATAGCCTACCAGGCTCCTCTGTCCATGGGACTTCCCAGGCAAGAGTACTGGAGTGGGTTGCCATTTCCTTCTCCAGGGGATCTTCCCAACCCAGGGATCGAACCCCAGTCTCCAGCATTGTAGACAGATGCTTTACCGTCTGAGCCACCAGGGAAGTGGATTACTCGGCTTCCCTGGTGGCTCAGATAGTGAAGAATCTGCTTTATCTTTGGGTAAATCACAGACTGGGAGGCATTTTTCAAGGGACTTCTGGGCTGGTTCATTCAACAAACTTAGTATGTATTCTTGATTTATTTGCAGTAATGACCCCTTGTACATTTTCAATATTCACCATTACTTTTATTTTTATCCTTTTCTCTAATCTTTGATCACTCTTATTAGTCATCTGTCCAATTAGACTTTTTAAAGAACCCAACTTGGCTTTTATTTATTTTCTACTTGATTAATTTTTAGTCCTATTTTAAGTATTGTCTTCTTTCTACTTTTATTTTTTTTTGGGTTTCTTTTTCTAGCTTCATGAAAAACATGCTCTTCAGACTTTTTCTTTTCAATACATCCATGCGTGACTTTGAATTTCATTCTGAAACCTGCAGTAGTTGAATTTCACAGATTTTAATGTGATTATATGTTCATTTCTACTATGATTTTCCCCCTCTGGTCCATGTGTTACTTAGACAGGCCTATGTCAGTTTTCAAACACATAGATTTAAAAAATTATTTATCTTTTAGTTACTGATTTCTAGTTTAATAGCACTGAAGTCAGAGAATATACACTGCATGATTTCAAGTTTTGAAGTTTTTGAGACATGCTTTATTATCTATGATTAATGTTTGCAAATGAGCCCTGTGTGCTTGGGGGAAATAAAAAGGTGTATTTTGCATTTGTTGGACTTCCCTGATGGCTCAGTCAGTAAAGAATCTGCCTGCAATGCTGGAGACCTGGGTTCGATGCCTGGGGAGGAAAGATCCCCTAGAGGAGGGCATGGCAACCCACTCTAGTATGCTTGTCTGAGAATCCTCATGGACAGAGGAGACTGGCAGGCTACAATCCATGGGGTGGCAAAGAGTTGGACATGACTGAATGACTAAGCACAGCACAGCACATGTTTTATATACATACATACATACATATATCTAAAATGCATGCTAATTACATTTCACACATTTTCAATGTATTCGCAAATTTTCTGTCTGTTCATTCTAACCATTATTGACAGATAAATTAAAATTTAGGGCTTCCCTGGTGGCTCAGACAGTAAAGAATCTGCCTGCAAAGAAGGAGATTCAAGTTTGATCCCTGGGTCAGGAAGATCCCCATGAAGAAGGGAATAACCACTCCAGTATTTTTGTCTGGAGAGTTCCATGGGCAGAAGAGCCCAGGGGGGCCACAGTCAATGGGGTTGCAAAGAGTTGGATGTGACTGAGCAGATAATGTTTCCATTTTCACAAATTAAAGTTTGTTTATGAATTTGAATTGTGAATTTGTCTATTTTTTCTTGTAGTTCTGTCCAACTTGCCTTAAATGTTTTGAGGCTATGTTACAATATACAAACAAATACAAAATCTTACATTGTTTGAGTGAATACCTCATTTACTATTATTTAGTGACTCTTTTTATCTATAGTAATGCTTTATACCTTAAATTAGATATTTTATTGGTATTTTCTTGTTACATCTTTTTTCTATTACTTCTCTTCAAGTTTCCTGTATCCTCAGTTCAGTAAAGTTCAGTCACTCAGTCGTGTCCGACTCTTTGCGACACCATGAATCACAGCACACCAGGCCTCCCTGTCCATCACCAACTCCCGGAGTTCACTCAGACTCATGTCCATCGAGTCCATGATGCCATCCAGCCATCTCATCCTCTGTCATCCCCTTCTCCTCCTGCCCCCAATCCTTCCCAGAATCAGTCTTTTCCAATGAGTCAACTCTTCACATGAGGTGGCCAAAGTACTGGAGTTTCAGCTTTAGCATCATTCCTTCCAAAGAAATCCCAGGGCTGATCTCCTTCAGAATGGACTGGTTGGATCTCCTAGCAGTCCAAGGGACTCTCAAGAGTCTTCTCCAACACCACAGTTCAAAAGCATCAATTCTTCAGTCCTCAGCCTTCTTCACAGTCCAAATCTCACATCCATATATGACTACAGGAAAAACCATAGCCCTGACTAGATGGCCCTTTGTTGGCAAAGTAATGTCTCTGCTTTTCAATATGCTATCTAGGTTGGACATAACTTTCCTTCCAAGGAGTAAGCGTCTTTTAATTTCATGGCTGCAGTCACCATTTGCAGTGATTTTGAAGCCCCCCAAAATAAAGTCTGACACTGTTTCCACTATTTCCCATCTATTTCCCATGAAGTGATGGGACCAGATGCCATGATCTTCGTTTTCTGAATGTTGAGCTTTAAGCCAACTTTTTCACTCTCCTCTTTCATCAAGAGGCTTTTTAGTTCCTTTCACTTTCTGCCGTAAGGGTGGTGTCATCTGCATTGGTTATTGATATTTCTCCTGGCAATCTTGATTCCAGCTTGTGTTTCTTCCAGTCCAGCGTTTCTCATGATGTACCCTGCATAGAAGTTAAATAAGCAGGGTGACAATACACAGCCTTGACGTACTCCTTTCCTATTTGGAAACAGTCTGTTGTTCCATGTCCAGTTCTAACTGTTGCTTCCTGACCTGCATACAAATTTCTCAAGAGGCAGGTCAGGTGGGCTGGTATTCCCATCTTTTTCACAATTTTCCACAGTTTATTGTGATCCACACAGTCAAAGACTTTGGCATAGTCAATAAAGCAGAAATAGATGTTTTTCTGGAACTCTCTTGCTTTTTCCATGATCCAGCAGATGTTGGCAATTTTATCTCTGGTTCCTCTGCCTTTTCTAAAACCAGCTTGAACAGCAGGAAGCTCACGGTTCCATATTGTTGAAGCCTGGCTTAGAGAATTTTGAGCATTACTTTACTAGCATGTAAGATGAGTGCAATTATGCGGTAGTTTGAGTATTCTTTGGCATTGCCTTTGGGATTGGAATGAAAACTGACCTTTTCCAGTCCTGTGGCCACTGTTGAGTTTTCTACATTTGCTGGCCTATTGAGTGCAGCACTTTCACAGCATCATCTTTCAGGATTTGAAATAGCTCAACTGGAATTCCATCACCTCCACTAGCTTTGTTCATAGTGATGCTTTCTAAGGCCCACTTGACTTCACATTCCAGGATGTCTGGCTCTAGGTGAGTGATCACACCATCGTGATTATCTTGGTCATGAAAATCTTTTTTTGTACAGTTATTCTGTGTATTCTTGCCACCTCTTCTTAATACCTTCTGCTTCTGTTAGGGCCATACCTTTTCTGTCCTTTATCATGCCCATCTTTGCATGAAATGTTCCCTTGGTATCTCTAATTTGCTTGAAGAGATCTCTAGTCTTTCCCATTCTGTTGTTTTCCTCTATTTCTTTGCATTGATCACTGAGGAAGGCTTTCTTATCTCTTCTTGCTATTCTTTGGAACTCTGCATTCAGATGTTTATATCTTTCCTTTTCTCCTTTGCTTTTCACTTCTCTTCTTTTCACAGCTGTTTGTAAGGCCTCCCCAGACAGCCTATATCCTCAGGGTTTTTAAAAAATAGCTATACATAGCAACAGAAAAGGCAATGCCATTCCACTCCAGTACTCTTGCCTGGAAAATCCCACGGATGGACGAGCCTGGTAGGCTGTAGTCCATGGGGTCGCTAAGAGTTGGACACGACTGAGCGACTTCCTTTTCACTTTTCACTTTCATACATTGGAGAAGGAAATGGCAACCCACTCCAGTGTTCTTGCCTGGAGAGTCCCAGGGACGGGGGAGCCTGGTGGGCTGACGTCTCTGGGGTTGCACAGAGTCGGACACGACTGAAGTGACTTAACAGCATACGTGGCAATGCCATGTACCGTATAGTTAAACCACTTAAAAGGAGTTCGTCAAGGCTGTATACTGTCACCCTGTTTATTTAACTTATTTGCAGAGTTCATCATGAGAAACGCTGGGCTGGAAGAAACACAAGCTGGAATCAAGATTGCTGGGAGAAATATCAGTAACCTCAGATATGCAGATGACACCACCCTTATGGCAGAAAGTGAAGAGGAACTCAAAAGCCTCTTGATGAAAGTGAAAGTGGAGAGTGAAAAAGTTGGCTTAAAGCTCAACATTCAGAAAACGAAGATCATGGCATCAGGTCCCTTCACTTCATGGCAAATAGATGGGGAAATAGTGGAAACAGTGTCAGACTTTATTTTTCTGGGCTCCAAAATCACTGCAGATGGTGACTGCAGCCATGAAATTAAAAGATGCTTACTCCTTGGAAGGAAAGTTATGACCAACCTAGATAGCATATTCAAAAGCAGAGACATTACTTTGCCAACAAAGTTTTGTCTAGTTAAGGCTATGGTTTTTCCTGTGGTCATGTATGGATGTGAGAGTAGGACTGTGAAGAAACCTTAGCACTGAAGAACTGATGCTTTTGAACTGTGGTGTTGGAGAAGACTCTTGGGAGTCCCTTGGACTGCAAGGAGATCCAAACAGTCCATTCTGAAGGATATCAGCCCTGAGATTTCTTTGGAAGGAATGATGCTAAAGCTGAAGCTCCAGTACTTTGGCCACTCATGTGAAGAGTTGACTCATTGGAAAAGACTCTGATGCTGGGAGGGATTGGGGGCAGGAGGAGAAGGGGACGACAGAGGATGAGATGGCTGGATGGCATTGCTGACTCGATGGACATGAATCTCAGTGAACTCCGGGAGTTGGTGATGGACAGGGAGGCCTGGCGTGCTGCAATTCATGGGGTCACAAAGAGTCGGACATGACTGAGTGACTGATATGATCAACAAGCAGCCACTAATCTACTTTCTGATAAGAACAGATACCACACTTGCTCTCAGGCAAAAGGCCAAGAAGCGATATCACTGTTCTACTTTGTGTCTCTATAGATTTCCCTGTTGTGGATTTTCATATCAAAGGACTATAGAGTATACAAAAGTTTGCGACTATATTTTTTCACTTAGCATGTTTTCAAAGTTTATCCAACTTGTAACATGTATCAGTACTTTTTTCCTCTTAAGGCAGAATGATATTCCATCATATGGGTTGTGTATCCATTCATCATTGACTGACATTTGGATTATTTCCACCTTTTTGCTATTAAGAATAATGCTGCTATAAACATTCATCTACAAGTTTTAGTATGAACACATATTTTAATTCTCTAGGATTTTTACCAAGAGGTAAAATTGCTGGGTTTATTCATTTGAGAAATTTCCAAACTATTTTCCAAATAACTTGCACAATTTTATATTCCCACCAGCAGTATAAGAGAATACTGGTTTTTCATAAGCTTAAAAACACTTTTTATTGTCTGATTTTTTTTTAATTTTAGTCATCTTGTGAGCCTTAATTTCTGTTTTCAGTGGCAAAAGAGACTTTCAGGATCAATGCTCAAATTCTCCCACACCCCCTAAAAGACTTAACTGACTTGCCTCTTTTTCTTATATTTTGCCCTGATAATTCCACTTACATATTCTCATTACATATACTTATATGGATATCTAGATAGATAAATAGGCCCATATATATACCCATATGCATATACATACACATATACACATCTAGCATTTAGACTTGTTTTCAGTAGAATTATTTGTCTAATTTACCTAGGACTGACTCTTTGTGAACCCATGAATTGCAGCATGCCAGGCCTCCCTGTCCATCACCAGCTCCTGGAGTTCACCCAAACCCATGTCCATCGAGTCGCTGATGCCATCCAGCCATCTCATCCTCTGTCATCCCCTTCTCCTCCGGCCCCCAATCCTTCCCAGCATTAGGGTCTTTCCAATGAGTCAACCCTTTGCATGAGGTGGCCAAAGTATTGGAGTTTAAGCTTCAGCATCACTCCTTCCAATGAACACCCAGGACTGATCTCCTTTAGAATGGACTGGTTGGATCTCCTTGCAGTCCAAGGGACTCTCAAGAGTCTTCTCCAACACCACAGTTCAAAAGCATCAATTCTTCAGACCTCAGCTTTCTTCATCATCCAACTCTCACAGCCATACATGACTACTGGAAAAACCATAACCTGACTAGATGGACTTTGTTGGCAAAGTAATATCTCTGCTTTTGAATATGCTATCTAAGTTGGTCATAACTCTCCTTCCAAGGAGTAAGCGTCTTTTAATTTCATGGCTGCAGTCACCATCTGCAGTGATTTGGGGCCCCCCAAAATAAAGTCTGACACTGTTTTCCACTATTTCCCCATCTATTTCCCATGAAGTGATGGGACCAGGTGCCATGATCTTAGTTTTCTGAATGTGAGCTTTAAGGCAACCTTTTCACTCTCCTTCACTTTCAAGAGGCTTTTTAGTTCCTCTTCACTTTCTGCCATAAGGGTGGTGTCATCTGCATATCTGAGGTTCTTGATATATCTCCAGGCAATCTTGATTCCAGCTTGTGTTTCTTCCAGTCCAGCGTTTCTCATGATGTACCCTGCATAGAAGTTAAATAAGCAGGGTGACAATATACAGTCTTGACGTACTCCTTTTCCTCTTTGGAAACAGTCTGTTGTTCCATATCCAGTTCTAACTGTTGCTTCCTGACCTGCATACAGGATTCTCAAGAGACAGGTCAGATGGTCTGGTATTCCCATCTCTTTCAGAATTTTCCACAGTTTATTGTGATCCACACAAAGGCTTTGGCATAGTCAATAAAGCAGAAATAGATGTTTTTCTGGAACTCTCTTGCTTTTTCCATGATCCAGCGGATGTTGGCAATTTGATCTCTGGTTCCTCTGCCTTTTCTAAAGCCAGCTTGAACATCTGGAAGTTCACGGTTCATGTACTACTGAAGTCTGGCTTGGAGAATTTTGAGCATTACTTTACTAGCGTGTGAGATGAGTGCAATTGTGTGGTAGTTTGAGCATTCTTTGGCATTGCCTTTCTTTGGGATTGGAATGAAAACTGACCTTTTCCAGTCCTGTGGCCACTGTTGAGTTTTCCACATTTGCTGGCCTATTGAGTGCAGCACTTTCGCAGCATCATCTTTCAGGATTTGAAATAGCTCAACTGGAATTCCATCACCTCCACTAGCTTTGTTCATAGTGATGCTTTCTAAGGCCCACTTGACTTCACATTCCAGGATGTCTGGCTCTAGGTGAGTGATCACACCATCGTGATTATCTTGGTCATGAAGATCTTTTTTTGTACAGTTATTCTGTGTATTCTTGCCACCTCTTCTTAATACCTTCTGCTTCTCTTAGGTCCATACCATTTATGTCCTTTATAGAGCCTCTCTTTGCATGAAATGTTCCCTTGGTATCTCTAATTTGCTTGAAGAGATCTCTAGTCTTTCCCATTCTGTTGTTTTCCTCTATTTCTTTGCATTGATCGCTGAGGAAGGCTTTCTTATCTCTCCTTGCTATTGTTTGGAACTCTGCATTCAGATGGGAATATCTTTCCTTTTCTCCTTTACTTTTCACTTTTCTTCTTTTCACAGCTATTTGTAAGGCCTCCCCATACAGCCATTTTGCCTTTTTTGCATTTCTTTTCCATTGATATGGTCTTAATCCCCATCTCCTGTACAATGTCATGAACCTCATTCCATAGTTCATTAGGCACTCTATCAGATCTAGTGCCTTGAATCTATTTCTCACTTCCACTGTATAATCATAAGGAATTTGATTTAGGTCATACCTGAATGGTGTACTTTCCTCAATTTAAGTCTTTGGTAATAAAGAGTTCATGATCTGTGCCACAGTCAGTCCTGGTCTTGTTTTTGCTGATTGTATAGAGCTTCTCCATCTTTGGCTGCAAAGAATATAAGCAATCTGATTTCAGTGTTGACCATCTGGTGATGTCCAAGTTTAGAGTCTTCTCCTATGTGTTGGAATAGGGTGTTTGCTATGACCAGTGCGTTCTCCTGGCAAAACTCTATTAGCCTTTGCCCTGCTTCATTCCTTACTCCAAGGCTAAATTTGCCTGTTACTCCAGGTGTTTCCTTACTACTTATTTTTGCATTCCAGTCCAGTATAATGAAAAAGACATCTTTTTTGGGTGTTAGTTCTAAAAGGTCTTGTAGGTGTTCATAGAACTGCTCAACTTCAGCTTCTTCAGCGTTACTGGTTGGGGCATAGACTTGGATTACCGTGATATTGAATGGTTTGCCTTGGAAATGAACAGAGATCATTCTGTCATTTTTGAGATTGCATCCAAGTACTGCATTTCAGACTCTTTTGTTGACCATGATGGCTACTCCATTTCTTCTAAGGGATTCCTGCCCACAGTAGTAGGTATAATGGTCATCTGAGTTAAATTCACCCATTCCAGTCCATCTTAGTTTGCTTATTCCTAGAATGTCAACGTTCACTCTTGCCATCTCCTGTTTGACCACTTCCAATTTGCCTTGATTCAGGGACCTGACATTCCAGATTCCTATGCAATATTGCTCTTTACAGCATTGGACCTTGCTTCTATCACCAGTCACATCCACAACTGGGTATTGTTTTTGCTTTGGCTCTATCCCTTCATTCTTTCTGGAGTTATTTCTCTACTGATCTCCAGTAGCATATTGGGCACCTACCAACCTGGGGAGTTCCTCTTTCAGTATCCTATCATTTTACCTTTTAATACTGCCCATAGGGTTCTCAAGGCCATTCCCTTCTCCAGTGGACCACATTCTGTCAGACCTCTCCACCATGACCTGCTGGTCTTAGGTGGCCCCACACCGCATGGCTTAGTTTCACTGAGTTAGACAAGTCTGTGGTCCATGTGATTAGGTTGACTAGTTTTCTGTGATTATGGTTTCAGTGTGTCTGCCCTCTGATGCCCTCTCACAACCCACTGTCTTACTTGGGTTTCTCTTACCTGGGATATAGGGTATCTCTTCACTCCTGTTCCAGCAAAGTGCAGCTACTACTCCTTACCTTGGACAAGGGGTATCTCCTCATCGCCGCCCCTCCTGACCTTGAACATGAAGTAGCTCCTCTCGGACCTCCTGGGCCTGTGCAGCCACCGCTCCTTTGACGAGGGGTTGTTCCTCTGGGCCGCCGCCCCTGACCTTGGATGTGGGGTAGCTCCTCTTGGCCGCTCCTGCGACATCACAGCAATTTTGGAAGCTGGGAATCCCCAAATCAAAGTACTGGAGCATTTGATGTCTATTGAAAAGCTGATTCTTGTTCAAAGATGGCCATCTTTTCACTGTATCCTCACATGGTAGGTGGGTGAAAGTGAAAATGAAAGTGAAGTTGCTCAGTTGGGTCCAACTCTTTGTGACCCCATGGACTGTAGCCCACCAGTCTCCTCAGTCCATGGAATTTTCCAGGCAAGAGCACTGGAGTGGGTTGCCATTTCCTTCTCCAGAGGATTTTCTCAACCCAGGGATCGAACCCGGGTCTCCTGCACTGCAGGCAGACGCTTTACCCTCTGAGCCACCAGAGGACTCAGAAGATGGGTAGAGGTGTACTCTGCATATAAGTTAAGTAAGCAGGGTGACAATATACAGTCTTGACGTACTCCTTTTCCTATTTGGAACCAATCTGTTGTTCCATGTCCAGTTCCAACTGTTGCTTCCTGACCTGCATATAGGTTTCTCAAGAGGCAGGTCAGGTGTTCTGCCATTCCCATCTCTTTCAGAATTTTTCACAGTTTATTGTGATCCACACAGTCAAAGGCTTTGGCATAGTCAATAAAGCAGAAATAGATATTTTTCTGGAATTCTCTTGCTTTTTCGATGATCCAGTGTGTGTTGGCAATTTGATCTCTGCCATTTCTAAAGCCAGCTTGAACATCTGGAAGTTCATGGTTCACATATTGCTGAAGCCAAGTAGCTCATGAGGGCAGAGTCCCTGAGTGGAATTAGCAGCCTTACAGAAGAGACTTTCGTAGAAGGTGGGTAGAGGGCTACTGTTGTTGCTGTTCAGTCACTAAGTTGTGTCTGACTCCTTGCAACCCCATGGACTTCAGCACACCAGGCTTCCCTGTCCTTCACAATCTCTCAGAGTTTGCTCAAACTCGTGTTCATTTAGTCAGCGATGCCATTCCATCTTATCCTCTGTTGCACCCTTTTCCCCCTGCCCTCCATCTTTCGCAGCATGTGGGTTTTCCCAGTGAGCTGGCTCTTCATATCAGGTGGCCAAAGTATTGGAGCTTCAGCTTCAGCATCAGTCTTTCCAATGAATTTCTATGGTTGATTTCCTTTAGGATTTACTGGTTTGATCTTCTTGCTGTCCAAAGGACTCTCAAGAGTCTTCTCCAGTACCACAGTTTGAAAGCATCAATTCTTCCATGCTCAGCCTTCTTTATGGTACAACTCTCACATCCATACAAGACTACTGGAACAAACATTTCTTTGCCTATACAGACTTTGTCAGCAAAATGATGTCTCTGCTTTTCAACATGCTGTCTAGGTTTGTTATAGCTTTTCTAGGTTTGCTATAGCTTTTCTTCCAAAGAAGATCCTTTAATTTTGTGGCTACAGTCATTGTTTGCAGAGATTCTGGAGCCCAAGAAAATAAAAACTGCCACAGTTTCCACATTTTCCCCATTTATTTGGCATAAAGTGATGGGACTGGATGCCATGATCTTAGTGTTTTAATGTTGAGTTTTAAACCAGCTTTTTCACTGTCTTCTTTCACCCTCATCAAGAGGCTCTTTAGTTCCTCCTCTCTTTCTTCCATTAGAGTGGCATCATCTGCATATCTGAGGCTGTTGCTATTTCTCCTATCAATCTCGATTCCAGCTTGTGATTCAGTCGACCTGACATTTCATATGATGTACTCTGAATATAAGTTAAATAAGCAGATTGACAATATACAGCATTGTTATACTCTTTTCTTTTGAACCAGTCTATTGTCCCAAGTCTGGTTCTAACTGTTGCTTCTTGACCTGCATACAAGTTTCTCATGAGGTAGGTAAGATGGCCTGTATTCCCATTTCTTTAAGAATTTTTCAGTTTGTTGTGATATATAGAGTCAAAGGCTTTTCTGTAGTCAATGAAGCAGTATAGTAGATTTTTTAAAAATTCCCTTGCTTTTTTTATGATCCAAGGGATGCTGACAGTTTGATCTCTGGTTCCTGTGCCTTTTCTAAATCCAGCTTGTACATCTGCAAGTTCTTGGTTCAAGTACTGTTGAAGCCTAACTTGAAGGATTTTGAGCATTACCTCACTAGCATGTGAAATGTAAAGTAGTTTGAACATTCTTTGGCATTGGCCTTCTTTTAGGATTGAAATGAAAACAGATTTTCTAGTCCTGTCGCCATTGCTGAGTTTTTCAAATTTGCTAGCATATTGAGTGCAGCACTTTAACAGTATCATCTTTTGGCATTTGAAATGGTTATTTACATAATGAGGTGCTATAAACTGTAAAAAGAATGAGAAATATCTCTGAACTTATATGTAGTGAATTCCAGCATTATCTGTTATATGGGGTGAAGTGCATATATGGTGCTTTTTTTTATGTAATAAAGAGAAATAAGAAGACATGCATGGTCTGTTCATTTGGGGAAAATTTAAGAAGATAAATAAGCCAGAAACTAGTGAAATTGGGTACCTATAAGAAGCAGGTAGAAATGGAGTATAAAGGAAAGGGACAGAATAGAAGTGGTGGGCAGGAGAATGTTTCTGATCACATCTTTTTATATAGTTCTGATATTTGGAACTAGCTTAATGTCTACTGATATAAAAATTAGAAAATAAAAAAAAAGTGGAAAAAACTAAAATGAAATACAAAGAAAAACAAATAGATTTAGTAGTATAATATACCCACTCTACAGGGTGGGGGTAATTGATCTAAGCAACATTTGAAGAGAGCAATGTTATTTTTATGTTTTAAAGTGAAAAGCAAAAACAAAAACATTTTAAACTAGTAGGTTTGATTTCCACTAGAGTATAGGACTAGAAATTGTAAAACTTCTTTCTGTGTATTCTAGGGCTGAGTAAATATGTTAATAGATTAGGGATAATGGGAAGTCAGGTGGACCTTAGGAAGCATCGCTATGAACAAAGCTGGTGGGGGTGATGGAATTTCAGTTGAGCTATTTCAAATCCTGAAAGATGATGCTGTGAAAGTGCTGCACTCAATATGCCAGCAAATTTGGAAAACTCAGTAGTGGCCACAAGACTGGAAAAGCTCAGTTTTCATTCCAATCCCAAAGAAAGGCAATGCCAAAGAGTGCTCAAACTACCACACAATTGCACTCATCTCATATGCTAGTAAAGTAATGCTCAAAATTCTCCAAGCCAAGCTTCAGCAATACATGAACCATGAACTTTCAGATGTTCAAGCTGGATTTAGAAAAAGCAGAGGACCCAGAGATCAAATTGCCAACATCTGCTAGATCATTGAAAAAGCAAGAGAGTTCCAAAACAACATCTATTTCTGTTTTATTGACTATGCCAAAGCCTTTGACTATTTTTGTTCACAATAAACTGGGAAATTCTGAAAGAGATGGGAATACCAGACCACCTGACCTGCCTCTTGAGAAACCTGTATGCAGGTAAGGAAGCAAGAGTTAGAACTGGACATGGAAAAATAGACATTTCAAATAGGAAAAGGAGTACGTCAAGGCTGTATATTGTCACCCCGCTTATTTAACTTATATGCAGAGTACATCGTGAGAAACACTGGACTGGAAGAAGCACAAGCTGGAATCAAGATTGCCGGGAGAAATCTGTATAACTTCAGATATGCAGATGATACCACCCTTATGGACTAAAGAGCCTCTTGATGAAACTGAAAGAGGAAAGTGAAAAAGTTGGCTTAGAACTCAACATTCAGAAAACTAAGATCATGGCATCTGGTCCCATCACTTCATGGCAGATAGATGGGGAAACAGTGGCAACAGTGGCTGACTTTTGTGGGCGCCAAAATCACTGCAGATGGTGATTGCAGCCATGAAATTAAAAGACGCTTACTCCTTGGAAGGAAAGTTATGACCAAGCTAGACAGCATATTAAAAATCAGAGACATTACTTTGCCAACAAAGGTTCATCTAGTCAAGGCTATGGTTTTTCCAGTAATCATATATGAATGTGAGAGTTGGATGGTGAAGAAAGCTGAGCACCAAAGAATTGATGCTTTTGAACTGTGGTGTTGGAGAAGACTCTTGAGAGTCCCTTGGACTGCAAGGAGATCCAACCAGTCCATTCTGAAGGAGATCAGTCCTGGGTGTTCATTGAGGGACTGATGTTGAAGCTTAAACTCCAATACTTTGGCCACCTGATACGAAGAGCTGACTTATTTGAAAAGACCCTGATGCTGGGAAAAATTGAGGGCAGGAGGAGAAGGGGACGACAGAGGATGAGATGGTTGGGTGGCATCACCGATACAATGGACATGGGTTTGGATGGACTCCAGGAGTTGGTGATGGATAGGGAGGCCTGGCATACTGTGGTTCATGGGGTTGCAAAGAGTCGGACATGACTGAGCTGAACCGAACTGAACTGAATGGGAACTTGGCATCATACTGCTGGAAAGAGAGTTACAAGGGAAAGAGGGAAGGTTAAAATAACACCTAAAAGGTTTTGGAACAAAATTTGAAGAATTGATATGAATTAATACTTAGAAATAAATACAGATTGAAATAGATTTAAATAGGTATGGATATAGATATACATACAAATATTTCCCAGGTCTGCTTTCTGAGCATTTGGAAGCAATGCTACTAAAATGGAAATGAACACACTTAGTATTCAGATCTTGATTTTCAGACACCATTCTCTCCTAAAGGAACCAGAATTCTTTGGATAAATGGCAAGTTCTAGTGTTGGGTTTGGACAAATATAAGGTGAATCTGGGACATCTTACTCTGCCACAAAAGAAATGCTCAAGAAATGGGAGAAACCATTCAAAATGACACAGGAGCTATTTTAAGGGCTCCCATTGGTCAAATCAAGGGCAATCACAATAAATAATGATAGTAATATATTCAGTTCAGTTCAGTCGCTCAGTCGTGTCCGACTCTTTGCGACCCCATGAATCGCAGCACGCCAGGCCTCCCTGTCCATCACCAACTCCTGGAGTTCACTCAGACTCACATCCATTGAGTCCGTGATGCCATCCAGCCATCTCATCCTCTGTCGTCCCCTTCTGCTCCTGCCCCCAATCCCTCCCAGCATCAGAGTCTTTTCCAATGAGTCAACTCTTCGCATGAGGTGGCCAAAGTACTGGAGTTTCAGCTTTAGCATCATTCCTTCCAAAGAAATCCCAGGGCTGATCTCCTTCAGAATGGACTGGTTGGATCTCCTTGCAGTCCAAGGGACTCTCAAGAGTCTTCTCCAACACCACAGTTCAAAAGCATCAATTCTTCAGTGCTCAGGTTTCTTCACAGTCCAACTCTCACATCCATACATGACCACAGGAAAAGCCATAGCCTTGACTAGACAGACCTTTGTTGGCAAAGTAATGTCTCTGCTTTTCAGTATGCTATCTAGGTTGGACATAACTTTCTTTTCTCTTTTTTTACTGCATCAGGGCGGGGAAAAGTAGTTGCCCCATACATTTTATTGTTGTTGTTGTTTTTTTAATTTTATTATATTTTTAAACTTTACAATATTGTATTGGTTTTGCCAAATAGCGAAATGAATCTGCCACAGGTATACACATGTTCCCCATCCTGAACCCTCCTCCCTCCCCATACCATCCCTCTGGGTCGTCCCAGTGCACCAGCCCCAAGCATCCAGTCCTTCCAAGGAGTAAACGTCTTTTAATTTCATGGCTGCAGTCACCATCTGTAGTGATTTTGGAGCCCAGAAAAAATAAAGTCTGACACTGTTTCCACTGTTTCGCCATATTTCCCATGAAGTGATGGGACCGGATGCCATTAAATAAATGAAGTCTATATTGGTATAGATATCAAATCCATGTTGATATAGATAAATAGATGAAAGAACAAATGGGAGAGAAAGGAAAGCTTTTTTTGGTTATAATGCCAACTTAATAAATATAGAAGTTATAACTGAATGAGAAAAAATTATAGTTTCTCAGCCATCATGGTAATAATTCATTCAGGTAAGAATCATAAAAATACTAAATAATAAAATTAGTAGGTGGAAATTTGATGTAAAATAAGATATCTACATAGTTTTAAAGAATCTCCTCACAAAATGTTTATTAATTACAAAAAGTAAATGTTAATTTTGCACTACTAAAATAGCTGGGCAGACACCACTTTAAGTGATCAAAATTAACACCATTAGGAGCAGGGCAAATAGATAATATATGCCTCCTGATATAATGCACTGAAAAGGATCACTTCTGTGATGTTCCTGAAAAAAAATGCATAATCTGAGTCTAATCTGATGAAGAAATATCAAGCAAAACCAAACTGAGGCAGCTTCTAGTATGGTCCTGAATGATCTCTGCCTTCTGTTATTCGCATCTGTGTATAGGCCCTCTCACACTGAAAAGGGCTGATCTGTATGCCTGTATTAGTCAAGGTTCTCCATAGAAGAAGAGATAAAGAGACAGAGAGACACAGATACTTAGAGAGAGACACAGGCACAAAGACAGAGAGAAAGAGAGACAGAGGCAGAAACACAGATTTATAATAAATAATTGTACACACAATTATGAAAGCTGACAAGTCCCAAGATCTACAAGATGAGTTGGCAAGCTAGAGACCCAGGAGAGGCAATGGAGTAGCTCCAGTCCAAAGACCAGCAGGCTTGAGCCTCAGGAAGAGCTGACTTTTCAGTTCCAGTCTGTAAGGCAAGAAAATAAGCTAATGTCCCAGTCTGAGAGCAGTCAGACAGGAGGAATTCTCCCTTGCTCAAGTAATGGTCAGACTTTCCTTCTATTCAGACCTTTAACTGATCACGCACATTAGATCAGATCAGTTGCTCAGTCATGTCCGACTCTTTGCGACCCCATGAATCGCAGCACGCCAGGCCTCCCTGTCCATCACCAACTCCCGGAGTTCACTCAGACTCACGTCCATCGAGTCAGTGATGCCATCCAGCCATCTCATCCTCTGTCGTCCCCTTCTGCTCCTGCCCCCAATCCCTCCCAGCATCAGAGTCTTTTCCAATGAGTCAACTCTTCGCATGAGGTGGCCAAAGTACTGGAGTTTAAGCTTTAGCATCATTCCTTCCAAAGAAATCCCAGGGCTGATCTCCTTCAGAATGGACTGGTTGGATCTCTTTGCAGTCCAAGGGACTCTCAAGAGTCTTCTCCAACACCACAGTTCAAAAGCATCAGTTCTTCTGCGGCACTCAGCTTTCTTCACAGTCCAACTCTCACATCCATACATGACACAGAAAAAACCACAGCCTTGACTAGATGAACCTTTGTTAGCAAAGTAATGTCTCTGCTTTTGAATATGCTATCTAGGTTGGTCATAACTTTCCTTCCAAGCAGTAAGTGTCTTTTATTTTATTTTATTTTTTTAGGGGGTACCCTCTTGATTTTTTTTAAATTTTATTTTATTTTTAAATTTTACATAATTGTATTAGTTTTTCCAAATATCAAAATGAATCCGCCACAGGTATACATGTGTTCCCCATCCTGAACCCTCCTCCCTCCTCCCTCCCCATTCCATCCCTCTGGGTCATCCCAATGCACCAGCCCCAAGCATCCAGTATTGTGCATCGAACCTGGAATGACATTGAAACATGTAAAATATCATGTATGAAACGAGTTGCCAGTCCAGGAGTAATGTCTTTTAAATTCATGGCTGCAGTCACCATCTGCAGTGATTTTGGACCCCCCAAAAATAAAGTCTAACACTGTTTCCACTGTTTACCCATCTATTTCCCCTGAAGTGATGGAACTGGATGCCATGTTGAGCTTTAAGCCAACTTTTTCACTCTCCACTTTCACCCTCATCAAGAGGCTTTTTAGTTCCTCTTCACTTTCTGCCATAAGGGTGGTGTCATCTGCATGTCTGAGGTTATTGATATTTCTCCCTGCAATCTTGATTCCAGCTTGTGCTTCTTCCAGCCCAGCATTTCTCGTGATGTACTCTGCATATAAGTTAAATAAGCAGGGTGACAATATACAGCCTTGATGTACTCCTTTTCCTATTTGGAACCAGTCTGTTGTTCCATGTCCAGTTCTAACTGTTGCTTCCTGACCTGCATACAAATTTCTCAAGAGGCAGATCAGGTGGTCTGGTATTCCCATCTCTTCCAGAATTTTCCACAATTTATTGTGATCCACACAGTCAAAGGCTTTGGCATATTCAGTAAAGCAGAAATAGATGTTTTTCTGGAACTCTCTTGCTTTTTCCATGATCCAGCAGATGTTGGCAATTTTATCTCTGGTTCCTCTGCCTTTTCCAAAACCAGCTTGAACATCAGGAAGTTCACTGTACACATATTGCTGAAGCCTGGCTTGGAGAGTTTTGAGCATTACTTTGCTAGCATGTGAGATGAGTGCAATTGTGCGGCAGTTTAAGCATTCTTTGGCATTGCCTTTCTTTGGGACTGGAATGAAAACTGACTTTTTCCAGTCCTGTGGCCACTGCTGAGTTTTCCACATTTGCTGGCCTATTGAGTGCAGCACTTTCACAGAATCATCTTTCAGGATTTGGAATCATTTTAGCTCAACTGGAATTCTTTCACCTCCACTAGCTTTTTTTGTAGTGATGCTTTCTTAGGCCCACTTGACTTCACATTCCAGGATGTCTGGCTCTAGGTCAGTGATCTCACCATTGTGATTATCTGGGTCTTTTTTGCACAGTTCTTCTGTGCATTCTTGCCATCTCTTCTTAATATCTTCTGCTTCTGTTTGATCCATACCATTTCTGTCCTTTATTGAGCTCATCTTTGCATGAAATGTTCCTTTGGTATCTCTGATTTTCTTGAAGAGATCTCTAGTCTTTCCCATTCTGTTGTTTTCCTCTATTTCTTTGCATTGACCACTGAAGAAGGCTTTCTTATCTCTTCTTGCTATTCTTTGGAACTTTGCATTTAGATGTTTATATCTTTCCTTTTCTCCTTTGCTTTTCACTTCTCTTCTTTTCACAGCTATTTGTAAGGCCTCCCCAGACAGCCATTTTGCTTTTTTGCATTTCTTTTCTATGGGGATGGTCTTGATCCCTGTCTCCTGTACAATGTCATGAACCTCATTCCATAGCTCATCAGGCACTCTATCTATCAGATCTAGGCCCTTAAAATCTATTTCTCACTTCCACTGTATAATCATAAGGGATTTGATTTAGGTCATACCTGAATTGTCTAGTGGTTTTCCCTACTTTCTTCAATTTAAGTCTGAATTTGGCAATAAGGAGTTCATGGTCTGAGCCACAGTCAGCTCCTGGTCTTGTTTTTGCTGACTGTATAGAGCTTCTCCATCTTTGGCTGCAAAGAATATAATGAATCTGATTTCGGTGTTGACCGTCTGGTGATGTTCATGTATAGAGTCTTCTCTTGTGTTGTTGGAAGACGGTGTTTGTTATGACCAATGCCTTTTCTTGGCAAAACTCTACTAGTCTTTGCCCTGCTTCATTCCGTATTCCAAGGACAAATTTGCCTGTTACTCCAGGTGTTTCTTGACTTCCTACTTTTGCATTCCAGTCCCCTATAATGAAAAGGACATCTTTTTGGGGTGTTAGTTCTAAAAGGTCTTGTAGGTCTTCATAGAACCGTTCAACTTCAGCTTCTTCAGCATTACTGGTTGGGGCATAGACTTGGATTACTGTGATATTAAATGGTTTGCCTTGGAAATGAACAGAGATCATTCTGTCATTTTTTTGAGATTGCATCCAAGTACTGCATTTCGGACTCTTTTGTTGACCATGATGGCTACTCCATTTCTTCTGAAGAATTCCTGCCCGCAGTAGTAGATATAATGTTCATCTGAGTTAAATTCACCCATTCCAATCCATTTGAGTTCGCTGATTCCTACAATGTCGACATTCACTCTTGCCATCTCTTGTTTGACCACTTCCAATTTGCCTTGATTCAGGGACCTGACATTCCAGGTTCCTATGCAATATTGCTCTTTACAGCATCGGACCTTGTTTCTACCACCAGTCACATCCACAGCTGGGTATTATTTTTGCTTTGGCTCCATCCCTTCATTCTTTCTGGAGTTATTTCTCCACTGATCTCCAGTAGCATGTTGGGCATCTACTAACCTGGAGAGTTTCTCTTTCAGTATCCTATCATTTTGCCTTTTCATATTGTTCATGGGGTTCTCAAGGCAAGAATACTGAAGTGGTTTGTCATTCCCTTCTCCAGTGGACCACATTCTGTCAGATCTCTCCACCATGACCCGCCCATCTTGGGTTGCCGCATGGGCATGGTTTAGTTTCATTGAGTTAGACAATGCTGTGGTCCTAGTGTGATTAGGTTGACTAGTTTTCTGTGAGTATGGTTTCAGTGTGTCTGCCCTCTGATGCCCTCTTGCAACACCTACCATCTTACTTGGGTTTCTCTTACCTTTGGTGTGGGGTATCTCTACACGGCTGCTTCAGCAAAGCGCAGCCAATGCTCCTTACCTTGGACCCACATTAGGCAGGGCAATGTACTTTATCAGTCTACTGATATTACATGTTAATCTCAGGGATTCCAGTCCAAGATGGTTACATAGGAGGCTCTTGAACTCCCCCTTTCCCATGGACATGTCCAAACACCCATCTCCCTGTCAGGACAGAAAGAACAGAAAGCTTATTCAAAGAAATGATAGCTAAAAACTTCCTTAATCTGGGGAAGGAAATGGACCTGTAGGTCCCAGGATCCTAGAGAGCTCAAATTAGATTAATTCAAAGAGTCTTAAACTAAAATACATCATAACTCAATCGTCAAAAGTTCAGTTCAGTTCAGTCGCTCAGTCATGTCCGACTCTTTGCAACCCCATGAATTGCAGCACGCCAGGCCTCCCTGTCCATCGCCAACTCCCGGAGTTCACTCAAACCCACGTCCATCAGGTCGGTGATGCCATCCAGCCATCTCGTCCTCTGTCGTCCCCTTTTCCTTCTTCCCGTAATCCCTCCCAGCAACAGAGTCTTTTCCAATGAGTCAACTCTTCATATGAGGTGATCAAAGTACTGGAGTTTCATCTTTAGCATCATTCCTTCCAAAGAACACCCAGGACTGATCTCCTTCAGAATGGACTGGTTGGATCTCCTTGCAGTCCATGGGACTCTCAAGAGTCTTCTCCAACACCACAGTTCAAAAGCATCAATTATTCGGCGCTCAGGTTTCTTCACAGTCCAACTCTCACATCCATACATGACTACTGGAAAAACCATAGCCTTGAGTAGACGGACCTTTGTTGGCAAGGTAATGTCCCTGCTTTTTAATATGCTATCTAGGTTGGTCATAACTTTCCTTCCAAGGAGTGTCTTTTAATTTCATGGCTGCAATCACTATCTGCAGTAATTTTGGAGCCACCCAAAATAAAGTCTGCCACTGTTTCCACTGTTTCCCCATCTATTTCCCATGAAGTGATGGGACCAGATGCCATGACCTTAGTTTTCTGAATGTTGAGCTTCAAGCCAACTTTTTACTTTCCTCTTTCACTTCCATCAAGAGGCGTTTTAGTTCCTCTTCACTTTCTGCCATAAGGGTGGTGTCATCTGCATATCTGAGGTTATTGATATTTCTCCTGGCAATCTTGATTCCAGCTCGTGCTTCTTTTAGCCCAGCGTTTCTCATGATGTACTCTGTATATAAGTTAAACAGTTAAAGATTCTTAAAAGCAGAAAGAGAAAAGCAATGTATTATGTATAAGATAACCCTCATAAGACTGGCAGCATATTTTTCAGCAGAAACTTTGCAGGTCAGAAGGGAGTAGTGTGATATATTCAGTTGCTGATCAAGAATATTGTGCCCAGCAAAGTTGTCCTTGAGAATTCAAGGAAAAATGAAAAGTTTTCAAGACAAGAAAAAGTGAAAGGAATTCATAATCATAAGACCAGCATTATAAGAAATGTTAAAGGGACTTAACAGTTAAACAGTTAAACCTGAGATAAAAGAGCCAATTAGGAACAGAAAAACATAAAAGTATCAGTCTCATCGGAAAAGATATTAATAAATATATAGTTAAATTCAGTTAGAATCAGAATCAGTTCAGTCACTCAGTCATGTCAGACTCTTTGTGATCCCATGGACTGCAGCAAGTCAGGTTTCCCTGTCCATCACCACCTCCTAGAGCTTACTCAAACTCATGTCCATCCAGTCAGTGATGTCATCCAATCATCTCATCCTCTGTCATCCCCTTCTTCTTCTGCCTTCAATCTTTCCCAGTATCAGGGACTTTTCCAATGAGTCAGTTCGTCGCATCAGGTGGCCAAAGTATTAGAGTTTCAGCTTCAGCATCAGTCCTTCCAAAGAATATTCAGGACTGATTTCCTTTAGGATGGACTGGCTTGATCTTCTTGCTGTCTAAGGGATTCTCAAGAGTCTTCTCCAACAGCATAGTTCAAAAGCATAAGTTCTTCGGCTCTCAGCTTTCTTCACAGTCCAACTCTTACATCCATATATGACTACTGGAAAAACCATAGCTTTGACTAGAAGGACCTTTGTTGGCAAAGTTTATGTCTTGGTTTTTTAATAAGCTGTCTAGGTGGTCATAACTTTTCTTCCAAGGAGCAAGCATCTTTTAATTTTATGGCTACATTCACAATCTTCAGTGATTTTGGAACCCCCAAAAATGAAGTCTGTAATTGTTTCCATTGTTTCCCATCTATTCGCCATGAAGTGATGGGATCAGATGCCATGATCTTAGTTAAATTAAGAGTACTCTAATGTTGTGATATGTTGTGCTGTGCTGTGCTTAGTCTCTCAGTCACATATGTCTCTTTGTGACCTCATGGATTACAGCTTGCCTGTTTCCTCTGTCCATGGGAGTTCTCTGTCCATGGGGATTCTCCAGGCAAGAATACAGGAGTGGGCTGCCATGCCCTATTACAACCCAGGGATCGAACCTAGGTCTCCCACACTACAGGCAGATTCTTTACTATCTGAGCCACCGAGGAAGTCCAAGAATACTACAGTGGATAGCCTATCCCTTCTCCAGGGGATCTTCATGATACAGGAACTAAACCTGGGTCTCCTGCATTGCAAGCAGAAACTTTACCAGCTGAGTTACGAGGGAAGCCAATGTTGTAATGGTGGTGGATAAATCACTTATAAATCTAGTACAAAGGTTAGAAGATAAAAGTAGTAAAAGTAACTATAACTACAATAATTCATTAATGGATACACAAGGTAAAAAAGGTGTGAATTGTGATATAAAAAACATAAAATTGTGGGTGGAAGGGTGTAAAAATATTGAGCTTTAGTACATGATCAATCTTAAATTGCTAAAAGCTTAAAGGATAAGCTTAAAGTTCAGTTCAGTCACTCAGTCCTGTCTGACTCTGCAACCCCATGCACTGTAGCATGCCAGGCTTCTCTGTCCATTACCAACTCCCAGAACTTGCTCAAAATTATTTCCATCCAATCGGTGATGCCATCCAACCATCTCGTTCTCTGTTGTTCCCTTCTACTCCTGCCTTCAATCTTTCCCAGGGTCTTTTCCAATGAGTGAGTTCTTCGCATCAGATGGCCAAGTTATTGGAGCTTCAGCATAAGTCCTTCCAATGAGTATTCAGGACTGGTTTCCTATAGGATGGACTGATTGGATCTCCTTGCATTCCAAGGGATTCTCAAGAGTCTTCTCCAACACCACATTTCAAAAGCATCAATTCTTTGATGCTCAGCTTTTTTTTTTTTTTAACATTTTTTAAAAAATTTTAATTGGAGGCTAATTACTTTACAATATTGTAGTGGTTTTGCCATACACTGACATGGCACCCCACTCCAGTACTCTTGCCTGGAAAATCCCATGGACGGAGGAGCCTGGTAGGCTGCAGTCCATGGGGTCTCTAGGAGTCTGACACGACTGAATGAGTTCACTTTCACTTTTGACTTTCATGCATTGGAGAAGGAAATGGCAACCCACTCCAGTGTTCTTGCCTGGAGAATCCCAGGCACGAGGGAGCCTGGTGGGCTGCCATCTCTGGGGTCGCACACAGTCGGACACGACTGAAGTGACTTAGCAGCAGCAGCAGACATCATGTGTCCCCCCATCCTGAAATCCCTCCCACTTCCCTCCCCATCCCATTCCTCTGTGTTGTCCCAGTGCACTGGCTTTGAGTGCCCTGTTACATGCATCAAATTTGGACTGGTCATTAATTTCACATATGCTAATATTCATGTTTCAATGCTATTCTTTCAAATCATCCCACCTTTGCTTTCTCCCAGAGTCCAGACATCTGTTCTTTACATATGTCTTTTTTGCTGTCTTGCATATAGGGTCACCATTACCATCTTTCTAAATTCCATATATATGCATTAATATGTTGTATGGGTTTTTTTTCTTTCTGACTTCACTCTGTATAATAGGCTCCAGTTTTAGCTGCCTCATTTATAGCCCAACTCTCACATTCATACAGGACTACTGGAAAATCTATAGCTTTGAACCTTTCTTGGAAAAGGAATATCTGCCTTTAAATATGCTGTTTATAGCTTTTATAAATGAGCTGTTGATATTTTATAATAATATGCTGGTCATAGCTTTTCTTCCAGGGAACAAGCATCTTTTAATTTCATGGCTGTAGTCACCATCTTCAGTGATTTTGGAGCCCAAGAAAATAAAGTCTCTCACTGTTTCCATTGTTTACCCATCTATATACCATGAAGTGATGGGACCAGATTCCATTATCTTAGTTTTGTAATGTTGAATTTTAAGCCAGGCTTTTCACCCTCATCTTTCAGTTTGATCAAGAGGCTCTTTACTTCTTCTTCCCTTCTGCCATAATGGTCGTATGGGCCTAGATCAGATAGAGTGCCTGATGAACTATGGAATGAGGTTCATGACATTGTACAGGAGACAGGGATCAAGACCATTCCCATAGAAAAGAAATGCAAAGAAGCAAAATGGCTGTCTGGGGAGGCCTTACAAATAGCTGTGAAAAGAAGAGAAGTGAAAAGCAAAGGAGAAAAGGAAAGATATAAGCATCTGAATGCAGAGTTCCAAAGAATAGCAAGAAGAGATAAGAAAGACTACTTCAGTGATCAATGCAAAGAAATAAAGGAAAACAACAGAATGGGAAAGACTAGAGATCTCTTCAAGAAAATCAGAGATACCAAAGGAACATTTCATGCAAAGATGGGAGCTTGATAAAGGACAGAAATGGTATGGACCTAACAGAAGCAGAAGATGTTAAGAAGAGATGGCAAGAATACACAGAAGAACTGTACAAAAAAGATCTTCATGACCCAGATAATCACAATGGTGTGATCACTGACCTAGAGCCAGACATCCTGGAATGTGAAGTCAAGTGGGCCTTAGAAAGCATCACTACGAACAAAGCTAGTGGAGGTGATAGAATTCCAGTTGAGCTATTCCAAATCCTGAAAGATGATGCTGTGAAAGAGCTGCACTCAATATGCCAGCAAATTTGGGAAACTCAGCAGTGGCCACACGACTGGAAAAGGTCAGTTTTCATTCCAATCCCAAAGAAAGGCAATGGCAAAGAATGCTCAAACTACCACACAATTGCACTCATCTCACACGCTAGAAAAGTAATGCTCAAAATTCTCCAAGCCAGGCTTCAGCAATATGTGAACCGTGAACTTACTGATGTTCAGCTGGTTTTAGAAAAGGCAGAGGAACCAGAGATAAAATTGCCAACATCCACTGGATCATAGAAAAAGCAAGAGAGTTCCAGAAAAACATCTATTTCTGCTTTATTGACTATGCCAAAGCCTTTGACTGTGTGGATCACAATAAACTGTGGAAAATTCTGAAAGAGATGGGAATACCAGACCACCTGATCTGCCTCTTGAGAAATTTGTATGCAGGTCAGGAAGCAACAGTTACAGACTGGTTCCAAATAGGAAAAGGAGTTCGTCAAGGCTGTATATTGTCACCCTGCTCATTTAACTTCTATGCAGAGTACATCATGAGAAATGCTGGACTGGAAGAAACACAAACTGGAATCAAGATTGCTGGGAGAAATATCAATAACCTCATATATGCAGATGACACCACCCTTATGGCAGAAAGTGAAGAGGAACTCAAAAGCCTCTTGATGAAAGTGAAAGGGGAGAGTGAAAAAGTTGGCTTAAAGCTCAACATTCAGAAAACAAAAATCATGGCATCCGGTCCCACCACTTCATGGGAAATAGATGGGGAAACAGTGGAAACAGTGTCAGACTTTATTTTTCTGGGCTCCAAAATCACTACAGATGGTGACTGCAGCCATGAAATTAAAAGACACTTACTCCTTGGAAGGAAAGTTATGACCAAACTAGATAGCATATTCAAAAGCAGAGACATTACTTTGCCAACAAAGTTTCGTCTAGTCAAGGCGATGGTTTTTCCAGTGGTCATGTATGGATGTGAGAGTTGGACTGTGAAGAAGGCTGAGCGTGGAAGAATTGATGCTTTTGAACTGTGGTGTTGGAGAAGACTCTTGAGAGTCCCTTGGACTGCAAGGAGATCCAACCAGTCCATTCTGAAGGAGATCAGCCCTGGGATTTCTTTGGAAGGAATGATGCTAAAGCTGATACTCTAGTATTTTGGCCACCTCATGCGAAGAGTTGACTCACTGGAAAAGACTCTGATGCTGGGAGGGATTGGGGGCAGGAGCAGAAGGGGACGACAGAGGACGAGATGGCTGGATGGCATCACTGACTCGATGGACATGAGTCTGAGTGAACCCCGGGAGTTGGTGATGGAAAGGGAGGCCTGGCGTTGTGCGATTTATGGGGTTGCAAAGAGTTGGACATGACTGAGCGACTGATCTGATCTGATCTGATCTGTGTATCTAAGATTATTGATATTTATCCTAGCAGTCTTGATTACAGCTTGTGCTTCATCCAGCATGATGTACTCTGCATATAAGTTAAATAAGCAGGGTGACAATACACAGCCTTGATGTACTCCTTTCTCAATTTGGAAACAGTCTGTTCCATATCCTGTTCTAACTGTTGCTTCTTGGCCTACATACAGATTTTTCAGGAGGCAGGTAAGGTGGTCTGGGACTCCCATCTCTAAGAATTTCCCACAGTTTATTGTGATCCACACAGTGAAAGGCTTTGGCATAATCAGTAAAGAAGAAGTAGATACTTTTCTGATATTCTTTTGGTTTTTCTATGATCCAGTGGATTTTGGCAATTTGATTTGTGGCTCCTCTGCCATTTTAAAATCCAGTTTGAACATTTGGAAGTTCATGGTTCACGTACTGCTGAAGCCTGGCTTGGAGAATTTGAGCATTACTTTGCTAGCCTGTGAGATGAGTGCAATTGTGCTATAGGTTGAACATTCTTTGACATTGCCTTTCTTTGGGATTGGAATGAAAACTGACCTTTTCCAGTCCTGTGGCTACTGCTGCGTTTTCCAAATTTGCTGACATATTGAGTACAGCACTTCCATGTCACCATCTTTTAGGATTTGAAATAGCTCAGCTGGAATTCCATCAACTCCACTAGCTTCGTTTGTCATGATGCTTCCTAAGGCCCACTTGACTTTGCATTCCAGGATGTCTGGCTCTAGGTGAATCATCCCACCGTCATGGTTATCAGGTTCATTTAGTTCTTTTTTTGTAGTAGTTCTTCTGTGTATTCTTGCCACCTCTTCTTAATATCTTCTGCTTTTGTTAGGTCCATACCATTTCTGTCCTTTATTGTGCCTATCTTTGCATGAAATGTTCCCTTGGTATCTCTAATTTTCTTAAAGAGATCTTAGTTTCTTCCCCTTGTATCATTTTCCTCTATTTCTTTTAATTGATCATTGAGGAAGGTTTTCTTATCTGTTTTTCCTTTTCTTTGGAACTCTGCATTCAGATGGGTATATCTTTCCTTTTCTTTTTTTTTTTTTTTTGCCTTTCACTTCTCTTCTTTTCTTAACTATTTGTAAGGCCTCCTCAGACAACCATCTTGACTTTTTTCATTTCTTTTTCTTGCAGATGGTCTTAATCACTGCCTCCTATATAATGTCATGAACCCTCCGTCCATAGTTATTCAGGCACTGTCTATCATATCCCTTGAATCTCTCTGTCACTTCCACTATATAATTGTAAGGGATTTGATTTAGGCCATACCTGAATGATTTAGTGGTTTTCCCTACTTTATTCAATTTAAATCTGAATTTGTCAGCTCCTGGTCTTGTGGATATCATAAGAGAATACTACAAAGTTATAGTATTGGCAACAAATTGGACAACCTAGAAGAAGCTGACAAATTTCTGGAAATATACAGCCTTTCAAAATTGAATCAGAAACAGACAATGTGAACATGCCAATCACTAGTGGTAAAATTGAATTTTTTAATTTAAAAAATTTCCAGCAAATAACAGTCCAGAATCAGACAGATTCACAGGGAAATGCTCTCAAAGATATAAATATCTACACTCCTATTCCAAAAAATTTCAGAGGACTCCTAAGTTCATTCTATGAAGACACTATGATTCTGATACCAAAAACTAGACAAAGATACCACAAAAAGAAAATTACAGGCAATATCTTTGATGAATATGTATGCAAAAATCTTAGCAAAATATTAGCAAACAAAATTTAACAATATATATAAAAATGATCATATACAAAGATCAAGTGGAATTTATTTCAGAGATGCAAGGATGCTTCAATATTTACAAATCAGTGTGATACATTACATTAACAGAAGAAAGAATAAAAATCACAGTATCATCTCAATAGATGCAGAAAAAGCATTTGACAAAATTTAACATCTCTTCATGATAAAAAGTCTTATCAAAGCTGATATAGAGGTAAATATCCTGTATATGTTGACATATATTCTAATATAATAAAGGCCATTTATGGCAAACCCACAACTAGCATCATACTCAGTGGTGAAATTGAAAGCCTTTCTTCTAAAACCAGAGACAAGAAAAGGGTGCCCACTTTTGCTACTATTTAACGTAGTATATGAAGTCCTAGCTATAGTAATCAGACAAGAGAAAATTAAAAGGCATCCAAATTGGAAGCGGAAAAAGTAAAGCTTCCACTGTTTGCTTTGCAGATGGCATGATACTTTATATAGTATGCGCTATCATCTCTACCAAAACTATTAGCACTAATAAATTAATTTGGTTAAGATGTAGAATATACTATTTATATATAGAAACTTGTTACTTGTCTATATACTAATAATGAATTACCAGAAAAAGTAAGGAAATAACCCCATTTACAATTGCATCAAAAAGAATAAAATACCTAGGAATAAACTCAACCAAGGAGGAGGAATATCCATACTCTAAGAAATATAAAACATTAATGAAGGAATCTGAAAATGATACAAAGAGGTGGAAGGATGTTCCATGTTCTTTGATTAAAGGATTTAACATTGTTAGATGTCCATACTACCCAAAATAATTTACATATTGAATGCAATCCCTATCAAAATACCCATAATATTTTTTACAGAACTAGAAAAAAATCTTTAAAAATTATATGGAATCACCCTGAATTGCCAAGTAGAGAAAAAAGAACAAAACTGGAGGTATCAATTCTCTGAATTCAAAATATACTAAAAAGCTACAGTGATCAAAACTGCACTGTTTGACATTAAAATGTACACATAAGTCAGTGGAACTGAATACAGAGGCCAGAACCCAAGGCAAAGCATTCAATACACAGTAATCCAAGTCTATGCCCCAAACACTAATGCTGAAGAAGCTGAAGTTGAATAGTTCTATCAAAACCTACATGACCTTCTAGAACTAACAAAAGAAAAGGATGTGACTTTCATCATAGGGGACTGGAATGCAAAAGTAGGAAGTCAAGAGATTACTGGAGTAAAAGGCAAATTTGGCCTTGGAGTACAAAATGAAGCAGGGCTAAAGGCTAACAGAGTTTCGTCAAGAGAACGATTGATCATAGCAAACACCGTCTTCCAACAACACGAGACTCTACACATGGACATCACCCCAGATAGTCAATACTGAAATCAGATTGATAATATTCTCTGTAGCTGAAGATGGACAAACCCTAAACAGTCAGCAAAAACAACACCAGGGGCTGACTGTGGCTCAGATAATGAACCCCTTATTGCAAAATTCAGACTTAAATTGAAGAATGTAGGGAAAACCACTAGGCCATTAAGGTATGACCTAAATCAAATCCCTTATGATTACACAGTGGAAGTGACAAATAGATTCAAGGATCTTGATCTGATAGGCAGAGTGCCTGAAGAACTATGATGGTTTGTAACAGTGTACAGGAGATTATGATCAAAACCATTCCCAAGAAAAAGAAATACAAAAAGGCAAAATGGTTGCCTGAGGAGGCCTTACAAATAGTTGAGAAAAGAAAAAAAGTTAATGAGGTGGATGAAACTGGAGCCTATTATACAGAGTGAAGTAAGCCAGAAAGAAAAACACCAATACAGTATGCTGCTGCTGCTGAGTCACTTCAGTCATGTCCGACTCTGTGTGACCCCATAGACGGCAGCCCACCAGGGTGCCCCGTCCCTGGGATTCTCCAGGCAAGAACACTGGAGTGGGTTGCCATTTCCTTCTCCAGTGCATGAAAGTGAAAAGTGAAAGTGAAGTCGCTCAGTCATGCCCGACCATCAGCGACCCCATGGACTGCAGCCTTCAAGGCTCCTGCATCCATGGGATTTTTCCAGGCAAGAGTACTGGAGTGGGGTGCCATTATACTAATGCATATATATGGAATTTAGAAAGATGGTAACAATAACCCTGTATACGAGACAGCAAAAGAGACACTGATGTATAGAACAGTCTTTTGGACTCTCTAGGAGACGGAGAGGGTGGGATGATTTGGGAGAGTGGCATTGAAACATGTATAATATCATATATGAAATGAGTCACCAGTCCAGGTTCGATGCACGATACTGGATGCTAGGGGCTGGTGCACTGGGACGACCCAGAGGGATGGTATGGGGAGGGAGGAGGGAGGAGGGTTCAGGATGGGGAATACGTGTATACCTGTGGCAGATTCATGTTGATATATGGTAAAACCAATACAATTTTGTAAAGTTAAAAAATAAAAATTAAAAAAAAAAGAAAAAAGTTAAAAGCAAGGGAGAAAAGGAAAAACATACTCATCTGAATGCAGAGTTCCAAAGAATAGCAAGGAGAGAAAAGAAAACTTCCTTAACCATTCATCTGCTGATGGACATCTAGGTTGCTTCCATGTCCTGGCTATTATAAACAGTGCTGCGATGAACATTGGGGTACACGTGTCTCTTTCCCTTCTGGTTTCCTCAGTGTGTATGCCCAGTAGTGGGATTGCTGGATCATAAGGCAGGTCTATTTCCAGTTTTTTAAGGAATCTCCACACTGTTCTCCATAGTGGCTGTACTAGTTTGCATTCCCACCAACAGTGTAAGAGGGTTCCCTTTTCTCCACACCCTCTCCAGCATTTATTACTTGTAGACTTTTGGATCGCAGCCATTCTGACTGGTGTGAAATGGTACCTCATAGTGGTTTTGATTTGCATTACTTGAAAGCTGTGGTACATATACACAATGGAGTATTACTCAGCCATTAAAAAGAATACATTTGAATCAGTTCTAATGAGGTGGATGAAACTGGAGCCTATTATACAGAGTGAAGTAAGCCAGAAAGAAAAACACCAATACAGTATACTAACACATATATATGGAATTTAGAAAGATGGTAACAATAACCCTGTGTACGAGACAGCAAAAGAGACACTGATGTATAGAACAGTCTTATGGACTCTGTGGGAGAGGGAGAGGGTGGGAAGATTTGGGAGAACGGCATTGAAACATGTAAAATATCATGTATGAAAGGAGTTGCCAGTCCAGGTTCGATGCATGATACTGGATGCTTGGGGCTGGTGCACTGGGACGACCCAGAGGGATGGAATGGGGAGGGAGGAGGGAGGAGGGTTCAGGATGGGGAACACGTGTATACCTGTGGTGGATTCATTTTGATATTTGGCAAAACTAATACAGTTATGTAAAGTCTAAAAATAAAATAAAATTAAAAAAAAAAAAAAAGAAAACTTCCTTAAGTGATTAATGCAAAGAAATAGAGGAAAACAATAGAATGGGAAGAACCTAGAGATCTCTTCAAGAAAAGTAGAGATACCAAGGGAACATTTCATGCAAAGATGGGCTCAGTAAAGGACAGAAAAGGTATGACCCTAACAAAAGCAGAAGATATTAAGAAGAGGTGGCAAGAATACCCAGAACTATACAAAAGACATCTTAACGACCCAGCTAACCATTATGATGTGATCACTCACCTCGAGCCAGACATCCTAGGGTGTGAAGTCAAGTGAGCCTTAGGAAACATCACTATGAACAAAGCTAGTGGAGGTGATGGGATCCCAGCTGAGCTTTTTCAAATCCTAAAAGATGGTTCTGTTGAAAGTGCTGCACTCAATACGCCAGAAAATTTGGAAAACTCAGCAGTGGCCACAGGACTGGAAAAGGTTAGTTTTCATTTCAATCCCAAAGAAAGGCAAAGCCAAAGAATGTTCAAACCTACAAACATATAGTCAATTAATCTACAACAAAGAAGCAAAAATATACAATGGAGGAAAGACATGCCTTTCAATAAATGTGCTGGGAAAATCAGACAGCTATCTATAAAACAATGAGAGTAGAACATTTCCTGTATCTGTATGCAAAATAAACTAAAAATTGATTAAAGACCTAAATGTAAAACCTGTAACCATAATACCAGAAGAAATCATACGTAGAACACTCTTTGACATGTATAGTAGCAATATTTTTCTTTGATCTGACTCTTAAGGCAAAAGAAATAAAAGCAACAATAAACAAATGGGACCAAATTAAAGTAAAAAAAAAAAAACAACTTTTCAACAGTAAAAGAAACCGTCAACAAAATGAGAGGACAGTCAAATAAATGGAATAAAATATTTGCAACTGATATGACCAGTAAGAGTTTAATATCCAAAATATATAAACAGCTTATACAACACAATATCAAAAAGAAGAAATCAAAAAATGGGCAGATAACTCCAAAAGACATTTTTTCCAAAGAAGATATACAAATGGCCAATAAGCCCATGGTATGAGGCTCACTACAGGTAATCATCGGAGATATGCACATCAAAATCTCAGTGAGAAATCACTTCATACTCGTGGCTATCATCAAAAAGTCTACAAATAACAAAAGTTGACAATGATGTGGACAAAATGGAACCACAGTACATAGTTGAGATAAATTAATGTATCCACTGTGGAAAATAATATATAGATACCTCAAAACAGTAAAAATAGAATTATCATATGATCCAGCAATTTCACTGTTGAGTACATATCTGAAGTAAACAAAAAGACTCATGCACTCCAATGTTAATAGCAGCATTATTTACAATAGTTATGATATGGAAGTATCCGTCAACAGAGTCAGTTCAGTTCAGTTCAGTCACTCAGTCATGTCTGACTCTCTGTGACCCCATGAACTGCTGCACACCAGGCCTCCCTGTCCATCATCAACTCCCGGAGTTCACACAAACTCTAATCTATTGGGTTGGTGATGCCATCCAACCATCTCATCCTCTGTCATCCCCCTCTCCTCCTGCTCTCAATCTTTCCCAGAATCAGAGTCTTTTCAAATGTCAGCTCTTTGCATCAGGTGGCCAAAGCATTGGAGTTTCAGCTTCAACATCAGTCCTGGATGTCATTTCAAACTTGTAATGCCATACATTTCTATCTATATGCTGTTCTAGTTCCATCCCAGCATTTTTTGTGTACTGTGTCTTTATTATCATTCAGTTTCAAAAAATTTTAATTCCTCAGGATTTTTTTCTTAAGGAGATGGGTTATTTAGAAGTATCATTTATAAGCATTTAAACATTTTGGGATTTTCTAAGTATCTAATGTTTATTGATTTCCAATTTAATTTCACTATGACCAGAGAATATATTTCATAAGGTATCAAATATTTGACTTTTTTAAGACCTACTTTGTGGATCACTATGTGGTTTACCTTGGCAAGTGATACAAGTGTGCTGAAAAAAATAAAATAGATTCATTGTAGTTGGGTATTTTAGCAGTTGTTTGGTGTTGTGTTCTTTGTTTTTGCCTCTTTAATTTTTGTGATTTTTCATTAAATGTATGTACATTTAGGATGTTTGTTTTTCTGGTGATTGTTTCTTTTAATATTATATATTATCCCTCTTATGCTTTTGTAAAATTCCTTGCCTTCAAATCTTTGTCTGATACTAGCTTAGGCATGCCAGTTTTCTTGTGGTTACTCTTTGCATGTTATAACTTTTCAGTCATTTACTTTTAACCCATCTTTGTCTTTATGATACATTTTTTGTAGAAAGCATATGGATTGCTAATAAACTGATTTTCTAAGAATAAACAGATGAGTGGATAAAGAAGATATGGCATACACACATGCATGTATACATGAAATATTATTCAATCATAAAAAGAATGAAATTCTGCCATTAGCAGCAATGTGGATAAACCTAGAGAGTGAAGAAAGTCAGACAGAGAAACACAATTGTTCAATGTTATCACTTATATGTGGGATCTAAAAAATGAAACAAAAGTATGCAACAAACATAGAAACAGACTCATACAGAAAAAAACAATGGTTACCAGTGGGAAGAGAGTAATGGTCACAATAGGGTATAGAATTAAGAGACACAAACTATCACATACAAAAATAATAACCTACAAGGATATGTTATGTAGCACAGGAAAATGTAGCCATTATTTTGTAATAAGCTTAAATGGAATATAATCTATAAAAATATTTAATCAGTATGCCATATATCTGAAACTAATATAATATTGTAAATCAACTATACTTCAATAAAAATAAAATAGAATAAAATAGAAAAATACCTACAAAAGATATCAGTTTAGTCAGTCATGTCTGACTCTTTGCGACTGCATGGACTGCAGCATGCCAGGCTTCGCTGACCATCACCAACTCCCAGAGTTTGCTCAAACTCATGTCCATCCAGTCAGTGATGCCACCCAACCATCTCATCCTCTGTTGTTCCCTTCTCCTCCTGCCTTCAATCTTTCCCAGAATCAGGGTCTTTTCCAGAGTCAGTTCTTTGCATCAGGTGGGCAAAGTATTGGAGTTTCAGCCTCAGCATCAGTCCTTCTGATGAATATTCAGGACTGATTTCCTTTAGGATTGACTGGTTTGATGCCCTTGCAGTCCAAGGGACTCTCAAGAGTCTTCTCCAACACCATAGTTCAAAAGCATCAATTCTTCAGCGCTCAGCTTTCTTTATAGCTCAACTTTCACATCCATACATGACTACTGGAAAAAAACCCTAATCTGACCCCACAAGAGACTGACCCAGACTTGCCTGTGAGTGTCTAGGAGTCTCTGGCAGAGCCGTGGGTTGGTGGTGGCCTGCTATGGGGTCGGGGACACTGAGTGCAGCAGTGCATGCACGGGACCTTTTGAAGGAGGTTGCCATTATCTTCTTTACCTCCACCACCGTTTAATCTCAGGTCAAACAACAGGGAGGGAACACAGCCCCACCCATCAACAGAAAATTGGATTAAAGATTTACTGAGCATGGCCCCACCCACAGAACAAGACCCAGTTTCCATCACAGTCAGTCTCCCCCATCAGGAAGCTTCCCTAAGCCTCTTATCCTTACCCCTCAGAGGGCAGACAGAATGAAAACCACAATCACAGAAAGCTAATCAAACTGATCACATGGACCACAGCCTTGTCTAACTCAATGAAACTATGAGCCATGCCATGTAGGGCCACCCAAGACAGCCAGGTCATGGTGGAGAGTTCTGACACAACATAGTCCACTGAAGAAGGCAATGACAAAAGGCATACATAAATGGAAAAATATTCTATGCTCATGAATTGAAAGAGTTCATATTGTTATAATACCCATATTACCCAAAATGATTCACAGATTCAATGCAATCCCAATTAAAATTTTAATGGTAGTTTCAACATAAACAGAAAAAAAAAATCCTAAAATTTGTGTGAAGCCACAAGATACCCCTAATAGCCAAAGCAATCTTGGGAAAGAAACAAAACTGGGGGCATCACACTTCCTAATTTCAAACTATAAAGAAAAAAACTCAGCTTTTTTTTTTCCCCTATGTAGGGAAAAACCCAATTGTTCCCCACTGTGTGTTTCTTTCTTGTGTGTCTCCTTTACCATTAGTAGAACACTCCTTCTTACACTTCTGGTGACCAAATGCCTGGAGGAATTTACCCACCTCAAGCAATTCTCTGCAACATCGCCTGAGTGTCCTGCACTACAATTATGACACTTTATACCCAGAGATTGCATCACATCCCACATGTTAAGGGCTCAGCCCTACAAGACTGCTCTCATCCCAACTCAGTTGCCATTCAGAAACCCAGTTTATCTCCTGTGGCCATGACCAACTGGCTATAGATTGGAGGTTAAAAAAACCTCCTTCTTAAGTCTGATCAATTTGCTAGAGAAGCTCATAAAACTCAGGGCCACACTGCCTCACATTTATCAGTTTATTAAAGGATATAATAAAGGATAAACTTCCCTCGTGGCTCAATGGTAAAGAATCTGCCTGCCATTGAAGGAGATGCTAAGAAAAGCATGCTCAATCCCTGGGTTGGGAAGATCCCCTAGAGAAGGAAATGGCAACCCACTCCACTAGTTCTAGCCTGGAAAATTCCATGGACAGAGGAGCCTCATGGGCTACAACCCACAAAGAGTCAGACATGACTGAGCACACCTTCACCTCACCACCGTAATAAAGGTTACAGATGGACAACCAGATGAAGAGATACCTAGGGCAAGCTCTAGGAGGACCCAAGTGTAGGAACTTCTGTACACATGGATTGGGAGTATGTCACCCTCCTGGTGTGAATGTCTTCACCAGCCAGGAAACTCTCTATGGCTGCACTATTGGGATTTTATGGAGGTTTCCTCATGTAGGGGTGGTCAATTATCAACTCCATGTCTAGCCTCTCCCCTCTCTGGAGGATGGGAAAGGGAGGGGGCAAAACTTGCAACCTTCTAATGATGGCTTTATCTTTCTAGTGACAAGCCTCCATCCAGAAGTCCTGCAAGAGTCACCTCAACAGAACAAAAGATGTTCCTAGTGCTCATATCATGAAAATTTACTAGGGTTTTATGAGCTGTGTTAGGGTAGAATCAAAGACATATATTAGAACAAGATATCCTCCTGGTAAACACCTAGAAAATATCAAGGATTTTAGGAGCTCTGTGCCAGGAATAAGGAGCAGAGATCAACACATATATTTTATATTATCTCATGTAAACTATATTACAAAGCTATAAAAAATCAAAAGAGTATGGTATTTGTATAAAAACAGACACACAGATCAATGGAAAACAATAGAGCACTCAAAAATTAACCCATATATATAAGATTAATTATTTTACAACAAAGGAGCCAAGAATAAACAATGAATAGAGGATGGTCTCTTCAGCAAATGGTGTTAGTAAAACTCTACAACCATAAGCGAAAGAAAGAAACTGAACCATCTCACACCATACACAAAAATCAACTCAAAATGCATTGAAGACTTGAATGTAAGGCCTGAAACATTAAATACCTGGAAGAACACATGGGGGTAAGCTCTTTGACATTGGTCTTGACAATTTTTTTCTTTGATTTGACACCCAAAGTAAAGACAACATATGCAAAAAACAAACAACTATTACTACATCAAACTAAAAAGCTTCTACATATCACACATAAAAAGATGCTCAACATGATCAATCATCAAGGAAATGCAAACCAAAACCAAAATGAGGTATCACTTCACACATGTTAGAATGGCTACCATCATAAGGGATAACAAGTGTTGAATAGGATGTGTATAAAAAGGACTCATATGAATTGATGGAGCTACTATGGAAAAAGAGTAGTTCCTCAAAAAAATAAAATACAGAACTGCTATATTATCCAGCAGTTCCACTTCTGTGTATACATCAGGAGGGGAAAATAAAAAAGTGCATATATATATATATATATGCACATTTTTATTTTGAATATATATATATATATATTCAACCATAAAAAGAATGAATCTTGCCATTTTTTATAACACGGATGAACTTCGGAAGCATTATACTAAGTGAAACAAGTTGAACAGGGGAAGACAAATACTGTATGATCTTATTTACACGTGGAATCTAAAAAGAATGAACTCATAATTACAGAACAGATTGATGGCTGCCAGAGATAGGGGCAGGTGGGAAGTGGGGAAAATGAGTGAAGGTGGTCAGAAGACGCAACCTTTCAGTTATAAGATAAATAAGTTCTGGGTATATAAGGCATAGCAGGATGACTATAGTCAACAATACTGTACTGCATATTTGAAAGTTGCTGAGAGAGTAGATCTTAAAAATTATTATAAGAAAACTCTGTAACTATGTGAGGTGATGGATGTTAACTAAACTTACCATTCTAATCATTTTTCAATATGTACATATATCAAATCATTATAATGTACACCTTAAACTAATACAATATTATATATCAACAAAACTGGAAATAGTTAAAATAAATATATATTACCAAAAAAGTTAATATCATCTGAAAACACCCATACATAAACTCTCAGAATAATTTTTGACCATGTATCTGGGCATCTCATAGACCAGTCAAGCTGACCCATAAAATTAACCATCACAAGAATCCAACAGGCTACTATGGAAGTAATATAGTATGAGTTCTGAGAATAAATTTTAAATGACATTGTGACTTCTGCTTTTTTCTCTTGTTCTATAAGAAGCCAGCTGGCATATCACAAGGACACTCAAATAGTCCTAGGGCACGGTCCTCCTGGTGAGGATATCTGGCCTCCAACCTACAGCCATGTGGTTGAGTCATCTTAGACTTAGATCCTCCAGTCTCAGTCCAACTTTCAGATGATTGCAGTTCTGGCCAATGTCTGGACTGCAACTTCATGAAAGTGCTCGAGCCAAAACCACCTTGCTTATATGCTCTCAAATTCCTGACACACAGCAATTGTGTGAGATAATGTGTGTTTATTCTTGCTTTAAATTAGTAAGGGTAATTTACTACTAGCAATAGGTAACTAATTTAAAAGTCATTAAACAAAAATAATTGCTGTGTACTTTCAAAAATTTCAAATTCAGGAAAACAGAAAAACAAAAAGACTTTATCAGAATAAATGAGAAAAAAATAACACCACCACCAATCTAATGCAATGAATGATCCTAGAATGACTCAGCACCAGAAAAGAGTGGGTATGTGTTCCTTTGTGCATGAATTGGCACTTGCCTTCCCCCACATTTTTTGCCATAATAACGAATATTAGATGATTGGAGAAATCTGTACGGTCTGTCCCTTAGGTAATACATTAATTTCCTGTTTTTGCTCATTGTACTGAAATTATGTAAGACTATATTCTCGTTTTTAGGAAATACATATTGAAGTATTTAGAAGAGAGGCATCATGCCTGTAACTTATCTCAAAGAGTTCTAAAGTAAAAAATTATATAATTGTAATCATATACACTTATAAACCTATATGTGTATATATCTAAATCTCTATATAACTATATCATAGTTATTTATCTAGAAAGAGGGAGAGCTGGAGAATGAAAAAGAAAATATAGTGAAATGTTAACATTTGGATAATTTGAGTGATGGATGTGTGGGGATCCTTTGTATTATTTTTGCAACTTTTCTGCCTTAGTTATTGCAAAATAAAAAGAAAAGGGCATCAGAGGTGGTTGCTATTCCTTAGTTTCCTTTGTAAGTAAACGGTTTTCAAACGGAAGACTGGAAACATGAATAACTTTTGAAATGAATTTAGCGAATCCAAACCAGAATTTTCAAGAGAGAGAAAGTGAGGGAAGGGGAAAGGAGAAGGGGAGAGGAGGGGAAGGGAGAGTGAGCAGAGGGAGGAAGGGTTGGACGGGGGAGGAAAGGAGATGATAGAATAGGACAGGACAGGAGAGCATCATGGATTGGTGAAGGTAGTGCTATTTTGCTTCGGAGCCCCAGCGGCAAAAGTAGATGCCCTGGGCTGCGCGGTCCAAAAAGTTGGAAAGCGAGTGCACTGAAGATTGGAGTCTGAGCCAAGCAGTGAATCAGAGTTTCTCCGCCCGCCGGCCGCGTGCCAACCCGCAGCTGCTTCTGCCACCCTCACGGTGTGGTCCCGCCCCCACAGCCTGCAGGTGTGCACTCAGGCTAGCACGTGGTGCCAGATACTACTTAAGGGCCCACCTTCCCCTGCTTGCAGCTGCCAGCTTCTCTAGCCCTGTCTTCCCGGAGCTGCTGGAGGCTCGCGGGTCTCAGAACGCATCCCGCCGCTGGGGCTGCAGCCGTGGCATGGGCGCCGCGGGCCCGATCTGGGTTTTCTTGACTCTTCTCGCGCCGGGGGTCCTCGGTGAGCTGGGAATGGGATCATGGAGGTAGGGACGCGTCTGGGACCGGGATGGCCTCTGTGCCACGATGCAAAGGAAGCAGTCAAAAGTGAGAAGGTGGGACAACCTTGCCTGCTTCTCGCTCGTTTGGGGCACCTCTCTTGGTCCTGAAGGTCTTCGCTCGCTGCTCCCGTGCTGGGGCCACCAGTATCGCTGGCTGCATGACGGAATGGCACTATGTGATCTGTCCAATGTATCCTGTGGCGTGACGTGCCCGCCCCGTGCTCGCCGGGCTCCGAGCGGCCGGGACTCAGCGTGTGCTCAGCGCTCTGGGTCCCGCAGGTCTGCGAGCGCTAATGCCGAGACACTTATCCGAAACCTAGTTGTGCTGAGTGCAGTTGTATGCTCCGCTAGGCGCGGGAGTTTCTGCACACACTGAACGCCCCCCTGCCAATAAAAACAGCACAGCCTCCCGCTAGCTTCCCAAAAAGGAACAATGTCTGATTCCCAGGCGTGATTCTCATATATATATATTTTTAATTTCGATGTGATATTGGTAGAGAGATCCTAAATGCTAAACATCTGGAGCTACTTAGAAAAGCTGATAGATGAATAAAAAACTGCAGTTCTTTGTGTTATTTATTGGCAAGGGCACCAGAAAGTGTCATTCAACGTTTATTATAATTTTCTTCCTCCAGATTGGTTTAATTTTAAATTGTAATTTAAATTGTAAATTAAGATTGGAGTCTCTTGGTAATAGGCTAAGTATAACTGTCTAATAATTTTCAGAGGACAGTGGATAAGAAATTTACTGTATACAGACCTCAATACCTACGTGACTTTTAGCAAGTCATTTAGTTCCCAAGCCTCAGTTTCTTCACCTTTAAAAGGAAGCTATTGATAAGCAGCCCTACCCTTACCTGAATAGCAGATGAAATTAAGCAAATGAAAGCTGGATGTTTGATGTTATTACTAAATGCCAATAATAAGATGACTATCTGGATCTGTTTTGATGGAGTCAGCGTTTAAGCTTGACCACTGCCAACTTGCTAGGGGATATTGCATACTTTGGTTCTATTACAGTTTACTTTGTCAACTTCCTAACATTCAACTTTTTCCTGACCCTTAATTGAACATTTCCCCAAACCACTATCTTCATGCCTCTCTCTCCTACCTATTAACTCTCTTTGAACAAATGTACTTTCACAACTTTCTCTAACACATCTTTGTGGCATTGTTCCTGACCAGACTTCTTGCCAGCGTTCCATTCGTTTTTCTAAATTTCAGAGAGGATGTTATCAATTGAAAATCAACTTCTTTAGCAACCCTGCCAATTCATTGTTCCCCCAAGGATGCCAGAGCATCCCCTTCCAGTACCAGAGCAGAACTATCCTCTCAGTCACTTAACTCCAGACACACGAAAGAGCAGGTTTACTGAACTGCCAGCTGTCATAACTAGTGTGCTTCTGTTGTTTGTCTTATCATTCTCACACCAGTATTCTGATCATTCTCATTATGATTACCTTTGTAACAACCTCCTCTCTTACAGGTTATTCTGATACTTGTCCAACCTTTCCAATCATGAAAACTAAAAATATCTTTTTCATTATTTCACTCCCTTGCTCAAAAATCTAAAAGGGCTTCCTACTGACTGTGGAATTAAGCCTTTGGATCTCACTTAAGCATACCCCTCCTGATTCCCTACCACTTCCTGCTCGTCTTGCCTGACTGTCACCCCATGATCTCTTGCTCATGCTCTGCCCATACCCTCCTCCTACTATGTATCCTCCCCTGTCCATCCCTTGGCTCTTGGCCAGTTCCTGCCTCTGAGGATGCTTAAGAAACTCTTGACATTCCTTTTACAAAAAGTATGCATACATATATTTTTCCAGTTTTATTGAAAAATAACTGATATACATCACTAAGTTTAAGGTGTACAGCATGATGGTTTGATTTGCACATACTGTAGAATGATTACCACAGTAAGTTTAGTTAACATCCATTTAGTTAACATAAGATAAAAAGAAAGGAAAAAAAAATTTCTCCTTGTGATGAGAACTTAGTGAAGTGAAGTAGCTCAGTCGTGTCCGACTCTTTGCAACCCTGTGGACTGTAGCCCACGAGGCTCCTCTGTCCATGGGATTCTCCAAGCAAGAATACTGGAATGGGTTGCCATTTCCTTCTCCAGGGGATCTTCCCAACCCAGGGTTTGAAACCAGGTCTCCCGCATTGCAGGCAGACGCTTTAACCTCTGAGCCATGAGTGAAGCCAATGAGAACTTAGGACATACTCTATTAACAATTTTTCCACACATCATAAAACCATGTTAATTATAGTTATCATGTTGTACATTACATTGCTATACTTATTTTTCATATAACTGGAAATTTAAAACTTTTGATCATCTTCCTCCAATTCTCCTCCCATGCTCTGTCTTCAGTAACGGTAAATCAGATCTCTTTTTTTCTTTGAGTTTGGTATTTTTGTTTTTAGATTCCACATATAAGTGAAATGATACATTATTTGTATGTCTCTGACTTATTCACTCAGTATAATGCCTTCAAATATCATCCATGTTGTTGTGAATGGTAGGATTTCCTTGCTTTTTAATGGCTGAATAATATTCCATTGTATATATTCATCCACAACTTCTTCGTTCATTCATCTGTTGATGGACAACTAGGTTATTTCCATGTGTTGGCTATGTTTACATGTATAAATAATGCCACTATGAACATGGGGGTACAGATATCTTTTCAAGTTAATGTTTTCATTTTCTTTGTATATATCCCTAAAAATGTAATTGTTGAATCATATGATAGTTCTATTGTTAATTTTTTGAGGAATTATGGTGCCTTTGGTTTCTGGGTTCCATCTTACCTTCCAGAGATATGTCTGGGAGTTGGCCTAGAAATCCAAGATTTAACAAGCATTCTGAAAAATTCTGAAGCAAGTGTTTTAAAGACCAAATTTCCTTCTCAGAGTGGTTTTGTTTTTCCCCTTTTGCCTATTTGCATAAACCAATTCAAATTTCTTATACTCTTAAGTTTCACTCTTACCTTGACTGACAGCCTCACCTCACTCAACACTAAGGAAACAAAATCATTAAAAGAAATTCCCCTATTTTCCAATCATTTACCTCTGTCTGAAATCAGATCCTTTTCTCTCCTTTGCTTAAAACCTGCCAAGGGTTTCCCATCACACTGAGACAAAATCCATGCTCCTTAAACTCAATGCCAAGCCTCTGCCTCTCTCTGAAATTCTCTATATTCCTCACTCACCACCTGTGTTCCAGCCATGCTGACCTTCTTTCTGTTCCTTAATTGGAGTCACACTTGTTTAGCTATTGCACTAGTTTTCCTCTGTTAAATCTTGTCTACAGGTCACCCCTTACCTGTCTCCTCAACATTCATGTCTCAGACCCACTGTTATTCTTCTCTGACTCTCTGACTCTTACCTGAAGTAGCTCCTGCCCCAGGCCACTCTATCACACAACCATGTTCTTTTTTCCACAGAGCACCTATCATCATATAAAACCTTTTAATTTATTTACTTGTTTGTTCCCTTACCAGGCCATGTGAACAAGGCCTTTATCTGTCTTATTGCCTGATGAATCCCCAGCATTTGCACATATCTAGGAGTTCAGTAAGAAATTTCTATTTTCTTCTATAACAATGGAAGAAGTATCCTTCCTCCTGACAAAAGTCAACTCCTCTTTCTGTATTCATGATCACAATCCATCCTGTTTCCTGTGCAAAGACTTTACCTCTGCAGATATCCCCTGTCTCGTATCATCCATTTGTATCTCTCCCTTGGATGATCCCCACCAGCAGTTAAATATGCCCCAGGGCATCCTTTCTTTGGTTGCAGGAAGAAACTTTTCATGATCCAGTGGCATTCCATTTTTTTGTCCTTTTTCTCATCTTTCTCAGCAAAAATTCTCATTGACTACTTTCTCACACTTATTTTTCTCATTAATCCTTCCCAGACAGGCTTCTTTCCACACTATTGTCTTGAAGCTATTCTCATCAAGGTCAGTACTGACCTTCTGCTAACAAATCCAATGGTCATTTTTCTATCTTTATCTTTCTCAGTCTTTCAGCAAAAGCTGACTGACTTCTGCCTCTTGAAACAGTTTTCATCATCATCTTCCAAAACAAGACACTCGTATCTATTTTTTTCCTATTTTTACCTATTTTCTCTGGTTACCTTTAGTCTCTTTTGCCCTATCTCTAATATTTTTAGAGGGTCTTAGGGTTCAGTCCTGGGCCTCTTCTGTTTTCCTCCATACTTTCTTCCTAAGAGAGCTATCCAGTCTCACGACTTTAAATACTATTTATATGTTGATGACTCATACGTATTATCTGTAGCCCTGAGCTCTCTCCTGAGAGGCAAATTTGTGCATGCAATTACATTTGCATCTTAATGTCCACTGAGTATGTTAAATATACCAAGCCTAAAGTGGAACCAATTCTGTACATTCCCCACAACACACACATGTGCACACGCACACACACACACGTGCACACGTGCACACACACACATACACACACACAGACACAGGTCCATTCCAATCTCAATACATTGTATTACCGTCAACCAAGTAGCTCAAATCAAAAGCTTAAAAGCCATTTATTAGGTTTTTCCTGGTGGTCCAGTGGTTAAAACTCTGTGTTCCCAATGCAGGGGGCTTTGGTTTGATCCCTGGTCAGGGACCTAGATCCCACATGCATCAAATAAGTCCCAGTGCAGTCAAATAAGTGAATAAATAAAATAAATTTTGTTTAAAAAAGCCTGGAGCCATTACTGAATAGTCCCATTCCCTTAGCCCCACATCTAGTACAATGGAGTCCTACCAATTTTATTTCTATAGTATATTCCTAGTTTATCTGTTTCTGTCTCCTTGTATCCAAGCTTTATTTTATTTGGGGTAATCTACTTTAATAGCCTCCAGATTTTACTTCCTACTTCTGAAAGTAAAAGTCCAGTCCATTCTCCATCCAGTTACCAAATTATTCTTTTTAAAAGTTAAACTAGATCACATGACTCTCTTGCTTGAACTCTCCAATGACATCCACCCAAAAGAACATGGTGACATTCTACTGTAGACTAAGAAGCCCTGTGCAATTCTTTCTGCTGGGCTTTCTAGCTTCATCCCATTCCACTCTGATCACCAAATTCCAGCCACACTTGCCTTTTGTCTTTGTGACCTCATGGACTGTAGCCCACCAGTCTCCTCTGTCCATTGGAATTCTCCAGGCAAGACCACTGGAATGGGTAGCCATGCCCTGGGATCTTATCAACCCTAGGATCGAACCCAGGTCTCCCACATTGCAGGCAGATTCTTTACCATCTGAGCCACCAGGGAAGCCCTAGTCTATTCCTAAGGCATAGCAAATCCATCGCTTTTACCCAGCACTTTACCTTGCTGACACCTTCTTATCCTTCAGTCATAACTCAAATCTCTATTCTTCATAGGTCTTCCTTAATCATCATAACTGAAGTTGTATGCCATCCTGTCTCCTCTTTTCCCAGTCCATTACATTTTGATACATAATTCTGTTTATTTCCTTTATATATCATCTATTTATTTATAGTCTACCTCCCTCTATTTTAATATAAATTCCATGAAGGTGAGAACCTTGTGTCTAATGTTCACTGATGCATATTCTGTATTTAAGACAGTATCTTGGTTAATACCTGCACTGGTCATTCAAAAATTATCAAATAGTAAGGAAACCCAGTGTTTTGATATTTGATCATAATAATTCTCATTATCTATAATATTTTCTCCTTCTATCTGCTATCTGTCTTAAATTTCAGGTTTATTTTTATTATCCTATATATTTGTTCTTTATTCATTTCAAATGGACTTCTAAGCCAGTTCAGGTAAATCTCCTTAAACACAAATAAAGAATTAAATATACTTTTGTTCTCTAGAAACTCCTTTGCATACTTAGTTTTAACATGGTTTATGTAATGTATATGTCAATATTTTGTCACTATCTTCTATTTTAGATCCTGTCATTATTTATACTGATGTTTAGTCCTGATTTTAAAAAGATGTGAAGAGGGTCCAACTTAAGAAAAATAATGTTACTTAATGGTTCATAGATAACGTTCACTTTTTTTTATGTGGAAAACATAATTTTGGAATTTCTGTCCTCTGACCTGGGATTTTGATGATTTCATTACTAATAAGAGCTGAAAAGTGAAAGTGTTAGTTGCTCAGTCAAGTCTGACTCTTTGTAACCGCATAGACTGTAGCACACCAGGCTCCTCTGTCCATAGAATTTTTCAGGCAGGAATATTGGAGTGGGCTGCCATTCCTTTCTCCAGGGGATCTTCCCAACCCAAGGATCAACCTTAGGTCTCCTGCATTGCAAGCAGATTCTTTACAATCTGAGCCACAAGGGAAGCCCTATTAATAAGAGTTGGTGTCCCCCCAAAGAGAGAAAGTTCCTAAGTCTCTTTGAAGATAAGAATTTCCTAATATTTCTCATCCAGAAAGTGTGATTCTTACTTAATTTCACCCCCAAACGTCATGTTATAAATTAACTTCTGCATTTTGCTTCTCCAAGATCTTGGTTGCATCTTAGTCCATATCATCACTACTGAATTAATCTTGTAAATTCAGACAGGTTTTCAGCTTGTGGAATTATTTAGGGTTGTTCTTATTCACATTGGATATGTATAGGTTAAATCATTTGGTTAGGGTGAATTGACACAAATAATGACAGGGTCATGAAGTTGGTCTTCATTGAGGTCAAACCCTGACTTTCCCCATAGAGTCTTGCTGTTTTGCAAAAGTATGTGCTTGAAGACATTTGTAGGTGTTAATGGAGGAAAACAGAAGAGTTGAGAAAAGAAACAGGAGACCTACAGTGTGACATGGGTCCCAACAGTAAAGGCTATTCTTAGATCCTGTCGACCAGTTCAGTCACTCAGTTGTGTCTAACTCTTTGTGACCCCATGGACTCCAGCATGCGAAGCTGCCCTGTCCATCACCAACTCCCAGGTCTTGCTCAAACTCATGTCCACTGAGTTGGTGATGCCATGCAACCATCTCATCCTCTGTTATCTGCTTCTCCTCCTGTCTTCAATCTTCCTCAGCACGAGGGTCTTCTCCAAAGAGTTGGTTCTTCCTATCAGGTAGCCAAAGTATTGGAGCTTCAGCTTCAGCATCAGTCCGTCCAATGAATATTCAGGACTCATTTCCTTTAGGATGGACTGGTTGGATATCCTTGCAGTCCAAGGGGTTCCCAAGTGTTTTATCCAACACCACAGTTCAAAAGCATCAATTCTTCGGTGCTCAGCTTTCTTTATAGTCCAACTCTCACATCCTAACATAACTACTGGAAAAACCATAGCTTTGACTATACAGAACTTTGTTGGCAAAGTAATGTCTCTGGTTTTTAATATTCTGTCTAGGTTAGTCATAGCTTATCTTACAAGGAGCAAGCATCTTTTAATTTCATGGCTGCATGGCTGCAGTCACCATCTGCAGTGATTTTGGAGCCCAAGAAAATAGTCTCTTACTTTTTCCATTGTTTCTGCATCAATTTGCCATGAAGTCATTGGACCAGATGCCATGATCTTCATTTTTTGAATGTTGAGCTTTAAGCCAGCTTTTTCACTCTCTTATTTCACTTTCATCAAGAGGCTCTTCACTTCCTCTTCACTTTCTGCCATAATGGTGTTGTCATCTGCATACCTGAGGTTATTGATATTTCTCCCAGCATTCTTGATTCCAGCTTGTGCTTCATCCAGCCCAGCATTTTCATGATGAACTCTGAATATAAGTTAATTAGGCAGGGTAACATTATACAGCACTGACATACACCTTTCCCAGTTTGGAACCAGTCTGTTGTTCCATGTCCTGTTCTAACTGCTGCTTCTTGACCTGCATACAGATTTCTCAGGAGACAGGTAAGGTGGTCTGGGATTCCAGTTTCTTTAAGAATTTTCCAAAGTTTGTTGTGATCCATATAGTCAAAGGCTTTGGCAGAGTCAATAAAGAAAAAGTAGATTTTTTCTGGAACTCTTGCTTTTTCTATGTTCCAACGGATGTTGGCAATTTGATCTCTTGTTTCGCTGCCTTAGAAATCCAGCTTGAATATTTGGAAATTCTTGGTTCAGGTACTGTTGAAGCCTGGCTTGGAGAATTTTGAGCATTACATTGCTAGGGTGTGAGATGAATGCAACTGTGCAGTAGTTTGAGCCTACTTTGGCATTGCCTTTTTTTGAGATTGGAATGAAAACTGACTTTTCCCAGTCCTGTGGCCACTGCTGAGTTTTCCAAATTTTCTAGCATATTGAGTGCAGCACTTTCACAGATTCATCTTTTAGGACTTGAGACAGCTCATCTGGAATTCCATCACCTCCACTAGCTTTGTTTGTCATGATGCTTCCTAAGGCCCACTTAACTTCCGAATCCAGGATATCTGTCTCTAGGTGAGTGATCACACCATTGTGGTTATCTGGGTCATTAACATCTTTTTTGTGTAGTTCTTCTGTGTATTCTTGTCACCTCTTCTTCATATCTTCTGCTTCTGTTAGGTCGATACCATTTCTGGCCTTTATTTTGCCCAATCTTGCATGAGATTTTCCCTCGGTATCTCATTTTCTTGAAGCAATATCTAGTCTTCCCATTCTGTTGTTTTCCTCTATTTCTTTGCATCGATTGCTGAGGAAGGCTTTTGTATCTCTCCTTGGTATTCTTTGAAACTCTGCATTCAGATGAGTATATCATTCCTTTTCTCCCTTGCTTTTCACTTTTTTTCTTTTCTCAGCTATTTGTAAGGCCTCCTCAGGCAATCATTTTGCCTTTTTGCATTTCTTTTTCTTGGGGATGGTCTCGATCACTGCCTCCTGTACAATGTCATGAACCCCCGTCCATAGTTCTTCAGGGATTCTATCACATCTAATTCTTTGAGTATATTTGTCACCTCCACTGTGTAATCATAAGGGATTTGATTTAGGTCATACCTGAATGGTCTAGTGGTTTTGCCTACTTTCTTCAATTTAAGTCTGATTTTTGCAATAAGGGATTCATGATCTGAGCCACAATCAGCTCCCGGTCTTGTTTTTGCTGAGGGTATAGAACTTCTCCATCTTCAGCTGCAAAGAGTATAATCAATCTGATTTCAGTATTGACCATCTGGTGACGTCCGTGTGTAGTATCGTCACTTGTATTGTTGGAAGAGGGTGTTTGCTATGACCAATGCATTCTCTTGGCAAACTCTGTTAGCCTTTGCCCTTTCATTTTGTACTCCAAGGCCAAATTTGCCTGTTACTCCAGGTATCTCTTGACTTCCTACTTTTGCATTCCAGTACCCTATGATGAAAAGGACATCTTTTTTTTGGTATTAGTTCTGGAAGGTCTTGTAGGTCATCATAGAACTGTTCCACTTCAGCTTCTTTGGCATTAGTGGTTGGTGATTACTTGAATTACTGTGATACTGAATAGTTTGCCTTGGAAATGAACAGAAACCATTCTGTCATTTTTGAGAATGCACCCAAGTACTGCATTTCAGACTGTTCTGTTGACTATGAGGGAGACTCCATGTCTTCTAAGGGATTCTTGCCCACAGTAATAAATATAATGGTTATCTGAATTAAATTCTCCCATTACAGGCCATTTTATTTCACTGATTTCTAAAATGTCGATGTTCACTCTTGCCACTTCCTGTTTGATAACTTCCAATTTTCCTTAATTCATGGACCTAACATTCCAGGTTCCTGTGCAATACCATTCTTTACAGCATCAGACTGTATTTCCATCACCAGTCACATCCTCAACTAGGTGGTCTTTTCACTTTGACTCAGTCTCTTTATTCTTTTTGGAGTTATTTCTCCACTCTTCTCCAGTAGCATATTGGGCACTTACTGACCTGGGGATTTCAGCTTTCAGTGTCTTATCTTTTTGCCTTTTCATAGTCTTTATGGAATTCTCAAGGCAAGAATACTGAAGTGGTTTGCCATTCCCTTTTTCAGTGGACAATATTTTGTAAGAACTCTCCCCATGCCCTACACAGCATGGCTCATAGTTTCCTTGAGTTAGACAAGGCTGTGGTCCATGTGAACAGCTTGGTTAGTTTTCTGTGATTGTGGTTTTCATTCTCTCTGCCCTCTGAGGGACAAGGATAAGAGGCTTATGGAAGCTTCCTGATGGGGGAGACTGACTGTGGGGGAAACTGGGTCTTGTTCTGATGGGTGGGGCCATGCTCAGTAAATCTTTAATCCAATTATCTGTGCGTGGGTGGGGCTGTGTTCCCTCCCTGTTGTTTGGCCTATGCCTCCACCAGAGACTCCTTTCTGTATGACTCCACCAATAGAAGTGTTGGCTACAAAAAGGCTGGATCCAGCTATAACCTTGGGAGGTCTGTGTTTCCCTTTGTGTCAGTTAGTCCATGTTTGTTCTTTGACTTGCATCTATAACTGTTTCAGATTTGTTTGAAAATGGAGATTTATAGATTTGATATTCAAATATACCATCATTCTGGAGTTGAAACTTGAACTGTCTTTCATATCTAGAAAAATTCTTTTCAAGGTACATTGTAAAGCATCAGGTCATTACAGTTTTTCTTTTTTTTCCTCACCTCCTAGAATAATATTTGTTTCTTTTTCATCATCATAATCACAATTACTTTAATTCACAAGGACATATCTTGAAACAACTATCTCCTTTTATCTGGTACCCATCAGAAAGTATTTACTAAATGCTTTTGGGGGCATATTACTCCATTAGGTTAATGGAAAAAATAATGAAGAATAAAAAACAATCCTATTTTCTCCTTCAGTTCAGTTCAGTTCAGTCACTCAGTCGTGTCTGACTCTTTGCAACCCCATGAATTGCAGCATGCCAGGCCTCCCTGTCCATCACCAACTCCCGGAGTTCACTCAGACTCATGTCCATCGAGTCAGTGATGCCATCCAGCCATCTCATCCTCTGTCGTCCCCTTCTCCTCCTGCCCCCAATCCCTCCCAGCATCAGAGTCTTTTCCAATGAATCAACTCTTCGCATGAGGTGGCTAAAATACTGGAATTTCAGCTTTAGCATCATTCCTTCTAAAGAACACCCAGGGCTGATCTCCTTCAGAATGGACTGGTTGGATCTCCTTGCAGTCCAAGGGACTCTCAAGAGTCTTCTCCAACACCATAGTTCAAAAGCATCAATTCTTCAGTGCTCAGCTTTCTTCACAGTCCAACTCTCACATCCATACATGACCACTGGAAAAACCGTAGCCTTGACTAGATGGACCTTTGTTGGCAAAGTAATGTCTCTGCTTTTGAATAGACTCTCTAGGTTGGTCATAACTTTTCTTCCAAGGAGTAAGCGTCTTTTAATTTCATGGCTGCAGTCACCATCTGCAGTGATTTTGGAGCCCAGAAAAAATAAAGTCTGACACTGTTTCCACTGCTTCCCCATCTATTTCCCATGAAGTGATGGGACCAGATGCCATGATTTTCGTTTTCTGAATGTTGAGTTTTAAGCCAACTTTTCACTCTCCTCTTTCACCTTCATCAAGAGGCTTTTTAGTTCCTCTTCACTTTCTGCTATAAGGGTGGTGTCATCTGCATATCTGAGGTTATTGATATTTCTCCCAGCAATCTTGATTCCAGCTTGTGCTTCTTCCAGCCCAGCATTTTCTCCTTACTATGGCCTAAAGTTTTAAAGACTAAAATAGAAATGTTAATTCATAAAAATAATTTTGGAGGTTCTTACATGAGATGAGCTCACAAGATCTGATATACTTGATATACTTGTTTCCTGTGATATTGAAGAAAAGTTTTTATACCATTTTAGTTTTTATTTAAATTTTATAAGATTTTATAAAGGTGGAACTCCAGGGTCTTTATGGAATTTTATTAAAAAAATATTTTCTCCAGCTCTTCTTCTGAAGTCTGTCATAAAAAGTCTTTGAACTCCTGAGCTTGTTTCTCTGTATATGCATTCATACTGTAAGATACATTTTCTTTGACTCCCCCAAATATCTACATATTAGATTTAATTTCTAAAGATCAAATTTGTCATTGTAACTCGTGACCATACAGAAGCACAGTAGAGATTTTAGCCTCTCAGTTTTGATATTCCTGTGATCTTTGTCTCTAGGTCAGTGTAAATTCCTGCCAAGATATCCTTTTGCTAAGCCTAAAATTCAGAGTGATCAGTCTGAGTTTGCTGTTGGCAAAACTTGGGAATATGAGTGCCTTCCTGGGTATTTCAAGAAGTCATTCTTTGTCACCTGCCTAAAGACCTCCCAGTGGTCAAATGCTCAGCAATTCTGTAAACGTGAGTAATCTGTAATAGAAGAATCTTTGAGTCTGTAGCATGTCTCTGTGGGCTAACCTGTAATTTTCAAGATAAAAGATAAGAAGATTAGTCAGTAATCTCAAATGAATGAGTTCCTAGGTTCTCCATGTTTTCTTTTACTCCTAAGGGTATTAGATATTGGGTATTGGAGTTAAATCATCACAGCTGGCCAACTCTGTTTATCCTATAATTTCCACGACTTTGTTCTATGGTCTCTGTACTGTGTTATAGTGATCTTAAAAGTTATATATATCTTAATATATATATATAACTTTAAGTATATATATCTTAATATATATATATGTACTAACATATATATATATATATATATATTAAAGTGAAATTGCTCAGTCGTGTCCAACTCTTTGCAACCCCATGGACTGTAGCCTACCAGTCTCCCCAGTCTATGGAATTTTCCAGGCAAGAATGCTGGAGTGGGTTGCCATTTCCTTCTCCAGGGGATCTTCCTGACCCAGGAATCAAACCCGGGTTTCCCTCATTGCGGGCAGATGCTTTACCGTCTGAGCCAACTAGTATAAACTAATTCTAATATTAGTTTCACCTCAATCTTACCCAATTCAATTCAAGAAATATATTTGAATAATCACTAGGTATAAAGCATTAAGCTGGATGGTGGGGTTGGGGAGAGATATATAAATTAATCTGCTAGTCTCTGAGGAACTCCTATACTATTTGTAGAGACTGGCTTTTAAACAAACACTGTGCTATGGTATAATTTTTTAATCTATAAAGATAAAATTATATGACATCACAGAGAATAAATAATAAGTGCTATCTAGGAGAACAGGGACATCTGGGCATTACAGACAGAAAAAAACAGCATATGTCAACATATAAAGATATGGAAGAACATGATGTCTTTGAAAAATACAAAATAGAAAAAAAAATTGTGGTTGGAACACAAGGTTCATGGTGAGAAATAGTAAATGATGAGGACTGGAACTTAACTGTGGTGGGCCATACATTTTTTTCCAATGAACATTGGTAAGTGATTGTAATTTTTTGAATGTGGGGAGTGGCATGACTGCATTTGTGATTCTAAATGATAATGTGTGCAGTGGCATAAAACATGTACTGGACCAGTGGCAACCAGCATTAGAAAGGTAAATTTTATTACTTAGTGATTTAATGAGAGATTTTAGTAGTAGCAAAATAATTGGTTTGGAGAGAGATTTCTGGAATCTAGTCATGAAAACTTGATGATCAATTGAATTAAGGACAGGTGGTAAATAATGAGCTACAGAAAGGAAATGATAATTTTTTTTTTTAAGCCACAAGACTTGCTAGATGTTGCCATCAACTGACAGAGTATAAAAGGGAGAAGGAGAGACTATAAATTACAGTACCTGGTGACTCAGAGGGTAAAGCATCTGCCTGCAATGCAGGAGACCTGGTTCATCCCCAGGAGAAGGAAATGGCAACCCACTCCAGTACTCTTGGCTGGAAAATCCCATGGACAGAGAAGCCTGGTAGACTACAGTCCATGGGATCGCAAAGAGTCGGGACTCTGATGCTGGGAGGGATTGGGGGCAGGAGGAGATGGGGACGACAGAGGATGAGATGGCTGGATGGCATCACTGACTAGATGGACATGAGTTTGAGTGAACTCTGAGAGTTGGTGATGGACAGGGAGGCCTGGCATGCTGCAATTCATGGGGTCGCAAATAATCGGACATGACTGAGCAACTGAACTGAACTGAGAGACTATAAATTATGGTTGACCACAAATAATATTTTCATAAATGCTTAGAAATATAGACTACAGGTTTTAAACAAATAGTGTTATGGAGTTGAAAGATAAAAGTTTTCTAAATGTCCAAAAGTTCTTTGCATAAGCATGGGTAGGCTACTCAGCAAGTCCAGTCATATTGGAATTTAATAAAAGCAGAAAAAAATCCCTAAAATCCCAATCCCGATTTTTTTTTTTTTTTTCTGTCTTGTTCTCCCTTGTAGGTAAATCATGTACGGTTCCTAGAGAACTCCTCCATGGCTCTGTCCACACACCTCAGGGTATCATGTTTGGGGCAACAATTACATTTTCTTGTGACAAAGGGTGAGTTGGCAGGAGACATCTCCAGAGTATGTGGATATTAGAACAGTAGTTTCAATGGAAATCATCTGTCTTCCAAAAAAAAGATATGAGTAATTGCCGCCCACCCTTAAAAATGGATAAATAAAAAGAGAATCACCTCTCTGATATGTTCCAGGGAGAACTGTTAAGGATGACCCACTAGAGTGGATCCCTAGAAGAGAAAAAATTTGCGCTACTGCTCTTCCAATTTTAAATCTTCAGTGTTCGTGACCAGGAGGTCAAATTTCATTTGTCTTTAGGTTGTTGAATCTTATGTATGTGTCCATAATCTTTCACCATTACTTTCACCATGATATTCTATTCTTTGCCATTCTTTCAGTGGAAAAAGTTCTAAGCTTTTCTAAAATGTCCAGCTGGGAGATGATCACTCATCTCTTTATCTTTAGATATCGACTCATTGGTGACACATCTGCTACATGTCTTATCTCAGACAATACAGTAACCTGGGATAAGGACCTACCCCTTTGTGAATGTGAGTAGAATTTTTGTTCTCGTCCCCCTCTAGAGGGAAAGTGGACATCTACATATCAAAATAAGTATCCAGGAAGGTTGCACTTGTTCTGAGCAGATCTGAACACAAATCTGTGATTTATTTTCTTCCATGCCCCTGATCCCACTACCCTTTCTTTTGCTTACCATACCTTGATGGTAAGTTAGTTCACAATGAATAACTGCTCAAGTCTAAAATATGCCACAAGACTCCATTCTGCCAGCTTAAATCCAAGCAGAATGTATGGCACTCTAAGTACCTTTTGTAAGAGTTTATCTGTACTCTGGGTGTGAGGACTGGTGACTAAGTCATATTTAGGGGGTTTTATTAGGCCAGTTCCATGTATCTTCCTACCTTGATACTTTCCATTTAGAACCATCTTTGAGATGAGCTTACAGAATTTCAGCAATATGGGTTAATTGTAGGTGAAGTGGAAGTTTGGTTTGCAAGAATTAAGACAAAATTCCCAGAAGATATAACATTTATTTTTAAATTTCTTTCCTTTTTATTTTAACTGGAGGCAAATTACTTTACAATATTGTGGTGGTTTTTGCCATACATTGACATGAATCAGCCATGGGTGTACATGTGTTCCCCATCCTGAACCCCCATCCCACTCCCTCCCCATCCCATCCCTCAGGGTCATCCCAGTGCACCAGCCCTCTCTCATGCATTGAACCTGGACTGGCAATCTGTTTCACATATGATAATATACATGTTTCAATGCTATTCTCTCAGATCATCCTACCCTCGCCTTCTCCCACAGATTCCAAAAGACTGTTCTATACATCTGTGTCTCTTTTTCTGTCTCGCATATAGGGTCATCGTTACCATCTTTCTAAATTCTATATATATGCATTAGTATACTGTATTGGTGTTTTTCTTTCTGGCTTACTTCACTCTGTATAATAGGCTCCAGTTTCATCCACCTCATTAGAACTGATTCAAATGTATTCTTTTTAATGGCTGAGTAATACTCCATTGTGTATATGTACCACTGCTTTCTTATCCATTCATCTGCTGATGGACATCTAGGTTGCTTCCATGTCCTGCCTATTATAAACAGTGCTGCGATGAACATTGGGGTACATGTGTCTCTTTCAATTCTGGTTTCCTCAGTGTGTATGCCCAGCAGTGGGATTGCTGGGTCATATAGCAGTTCTATTTCCAGTTTTTTAAGGAATCTCCACACTGTTCTCCATAGTGGCTGTACTAGTTTGCATTCCCACCAACAGTATAAGAGGGTTCCCTTTTCTCCACACCCTCTCCAGCATTTATTGTTTGTAGACTGTTTGAAAGCAGCCATTCTGACCGGTGTAAAATGGTACGTCATTGTGGTTTTGATTTGCATTTCTCTGATAATGAGTGATGTTGAGGATCTTTTCATGTGTTTGTTACAGAAGATATAACATTTAAATACCTTCTCTCTTTTCCTATCTACCACACCGCCAAAGCTATTCCTTGTGAGCCACCCCCAGCCATCTCTAATGGAGACTTTCAGAGCAGCAATAGAGACTACTTTTACTATGGAACGGTGGTTACTTATCAGTGCCATGTTGGACAGAATGGGAAAAAGCTGTTTGACCTCTTGGGTGAGAAGTCAATATATTGCACCAGCAAAGACAATCAAGTTGGCATCTGGAACAGCCCTCCCCCTCAGTGTATTCCTGTAGTCAAATGCCCAATTCCAGAAGTTGAAAATGGAGCTATGGAATCTGGATTTAGGCGTTCATTTTCTTTAAATGATTCTGTGATGTTTAAGTGTAAGCCTGGCTTTACCATGAAAGGCAGCAACACAGTATGGTGCCAACCAAACAGCAAATGGAATCCTCCACTGCCAAAGTGCTTCAAGGGTGAGTTGGGCTGCAACTTTGGGGATCTAGAAATAAAATGAGATTTTGGGAGAGATAGATGTAGGATACCTACGAGAAGAGGATGATAAAGACAGTGTATGTTGTTGGATATCCTGGTTAAAGAATTTAAAAGTAGCTAGGCAAAGATTCATAAATTTTCTAAAATATATTTATTATAATACCACATACATACAGGTATACAAAAGCTTTTCTACTATGCTTGATAAAGGCTTGAGAAAGAACAGCAGCAATAACAACAAAAAAGAGACGGAGAAATTGGAAAACATAAACTAAGTGAAATGGGAGCACTGAATATGAAATAGAAAAAGTGCAACAAACTAGATAAGAGATCATCATATAGTCCAGTTGCTTTTAAACATATCTGCTCATTAGAAACACACCTGGAGCTCTGGAGAGAAAAGTAGCAATACCTGGACATTTTTATTTATCAAAAATAATCTAAAATAATTCTGCTATGTATCTGGATTTTAAAAAGTAAATTCAAGTTTTTATATTAAATAGTAGTCTTAGTGATATAGAATTCTGTTATTTTCTGTTGACCAATCATGATACAGTGGTATTAAGTGAATAATAGTTGCATAATCACAATAGTAAAAGATGTTTATCAGTTTTCACAATCAATAGATAGACACAAACGAAAAGATAATTATAATTTTATAATGGAAACATGATTAACCTAACAATATAAAATAATTACATATGATTTGGGGGGTTAAATAGGGTGATGTGTTAAGTGGGAAAAAAATTTAAAAGTAAACTTTGAAAGTAGTATATAAATGTTGAAGAGATGAGAAATTTACTATATTCTGGGACAGAGCTAGATATACATTAATTTAGGGGAAATCAGAAGACACACACACACACACACACACAAAGCAGATAGTACCAGAGCCAATGATCAAAGATTTTTATATGATTAAAATTGTATGTAGTTAGATTTTGTTTAAATGAGGATAAAATTAACTCTTAATCCCATTAGTCAGGCCAGTGGGGAAAATTGACCGATCAGAATTTGATTCAAATTACTATACGCTTTATACATTCTTCTATTGAAAAATGTAGCCTTTATGGAATAAGGTTAGAATTAAGATTGAGTCACTTCCCCCATTTCCCCTCTTTCTCCTACTTTTATTGAGAAATGCCCAACTTACTAAAAATCTGGCACCATTGGGAGCTCCTTCCCCAAGACTTAGACACTTCATCAGTGGTGTGGGGACCAGGAAGAAAGGGGATATTTCAGTGGATTAAAAAAAAAAAAAAAAAAGAAAAGGCATTATAATAGTTTGGTTCCCTTGGCTACAGTATTAGTGAGAGGATATCCATTTAAATAAAACAGGAAAATGATGAGGAGGGGTCATAGTTCCTGGTATAGATGAAGATACAGAGGCGATAGATGCAAAGTTCATCATGTCTAAAATATGTAACATATAGTAGCCCCACTCTGTCTCACCCAAAAGAGTGTTTGCCTTACACTTAGGAGGGCTGACATGACCACCTTCATCCAACTCCTGCCAACCCTAAATTGGCTTAGGTTGTAGAGAAGAAAGTTCTTATTTTAGAAATAACAGGCCTCCGGTCCTGTTCTCTTCTCAGGGTGTCTACCACCTCCACATACCCACCATGGTAATTATAACCAACTGGATGAGGAATTCTTTGCAGTTGGACAGGAAGTGTCCTACAGCTGTGAGCCTGGCTACACTCTCATTGGAACTAACCCTATACAATGTACATCCTTGGGAACTTGGAGCCATCTAGCACCCAAATGTGAAGGTGCATAAAGGTCTATTTCATCTCAAGGAAACTCAGTTGTTTCCTGACTCCTCATGTGCCAGCCTTGTTTCTTTTTTCCTAGTGAAATCATGTGATGACATTCCAAACCAACTTCTCAATGGTCGTGTGGTAGCTCCTCCTAATCTCCAGCTTGGGGCAGAGGTTTCATTTGTTTGTGATAAAGGGTGAGTGCAAAGTGATCCATAGCTAGTCATTGCCAAGTGTGATCTTTAAAGACAGTTACATTTCTTTGCCTCTGATTTTCTGTCTCCTTTTCTTTACCTTTTATGATTAAGAATTCTGTTATTAAAAGAATCCCATTTATTTTCTCCAAATGTGTTCATGGTCAGCCAAAGTTGGGAATTGTCCTCTCATCTTTTGCAAAAGCAATGATTAGGCTCAGAAGTTAAGGTTTCTTTTATGGAGACTGAATGGATGTTGAGGGTTCAGTAAGAGGGGCTCTTTGAAGTAAGCTTAGGAAACAAAGTCTTTGATGTTTTCTTCACTAGGAACTAAGGTTGTTTCCTTCTCATGGTCAAGAAAATCTTAACATTTGGATGCTGAAGATTAAAGCAAGAACTCAAGGAAAGAACAGACCATCAGGACTATTTGCTCTGTGTTTTTAGCTGGTCTGAAGTCTTCATATAACTTAGCTAATTCGCAATCTTGGACTTTTTCCTTAGGGAAAATTCTTATGAAAATAGACCCCATTAATCCCACACTCTTGAAAGAAGTGTTTAGTTTCCATGTAACGGAGAACTGGTTTGTTCTGGTGATAATTTGCTGCCCCTTATTGTTTAAGGTACCGGTTAAATGGCCAGTCTTCTAGTCAGTGTGTCTCAGAAGGAATGAGAGTTTTCTGGAGTAATAAATTTCCTGTCTGTGAACGTGAGTAGAAAGCAAAAATAATCAAGTATGGATTGTGCCTCTTGATTTTTGGTGTGTTCTCATGCATTTATCAATTATAAAATCTATCAACATGTATGCTTTGAACATATACATGCCACTCTTCTGTATGTTTTAGAATGCAGGCCAAAACTAACTTTATTCAATTGACTACAAATGGTGTTGAGTATTCTATGTGTATAAGGATAAAGGCTCTCAAAAGTTACTCCAGATGAAAATGAATAGCACTGATGCACTGACATGGTTATGCCACTTCCTCATCTGATGAGCAAATCTTGGAGCTAAATGGAAATCATCCAGAAGTTTCAGAGGTTGGCAGTTTTTTCTTTATTCTGAGACTCACTCAGGAAAAGTGTACATATACTAACACAGCTATAAACAATTAATATTCTTCATGCCCATTAGGACAAGTAAATAAAAGATATTATTTGAAACCATTTCCTGTGGCTTCTTCAAAGGAGACAAGCATTAAAAGAAGACAATTGACTTGCAGTGAGGACGCAGTATCTTTTGTAACAGGACAGAATGTGGTCTCTATACTTAATAGCCCCAGTTGTGCTTGAAATAGGTGTTGCATAATTAGCATGTTCCAGGTATTGTACTTGTCATTTTCAGCTACTTTCTTACTAGATTAGGAAACTGAGGCTTAAAGAGGGTGAGACTTGCCTAAGGTCACGCAGCTATTGAATGACTTTGGGGATTTGAAACCAGGCCTATTGAGCCCAAATTGTACACATGTAATTAGTATGTCATTAACATTATTTTCATGTACTATTTACCTTTTGTTTCATTATTAAAGTTGATTAGACACAGAACTATTCAATAAATTCTGTTTCATTGTTATTGTTTGGTCCTAATTGCTTTTTTTGCTGAAGATCAAGAAAAAGGTAAGAATTTAGCAGCATAGGGACAGCTCTTACTGAGCTGTCAGAGTGAGTATGAATAAGAAAGAAATTATACAAATTTCTAAGCTATTTCTGAAACAGTGACATGACCTATATTTGGATCTTTTATCTAAATTTGAATCTTATTTTCATGATCATTGTGACCACATATTTTCTTTCCTACTTTGCAGGGATTTTTTGTGACCCCCCTCCTTCTATCAAAAATGGACGCAGTAGTTATTATTCTGGTCCTGTAGCGCTTAATTCTGTGGTGACCTATACATGTCAGAGTGCCTTCCGCCTCATTGGAGAAAGACGTCTTTTTTGTATAAGTAAAGACAATGTGAATGGAATCTGGGATAAAGCTCCTCCTATCTGTGAATATTATGATAGAAATTCTGTTTGCTCTGAACCCATAGTACCAGGGGGATATCGAAGTAAAACATCTAGACCACCATTCAGACACGGTGATGCTGTGACATTTTCCTGTAATGCCAATTTCACCATGAAAGGAAACAAAACCGTTTGGTGCCAAGCGAATAGAAGGTGGGGTCCGACACCATTACCAACCTGTGAGAGTGGTGAGTAGAATGAAAATAAAACTGAACCAGGAGCTTGGTCCCTTCCATTTCTGTGCAGGTTAAGTTTGGGATCATTCTGAAGGAAGAACAGTGTGAATGTGTAAATGTTAAGGGTGGAGGGAGGAAGCAAGGGAAAGGGTGAAAATGACAGTTTCCTATTTTTTTTTCCTTAGTTGTAGAAGGATATAAATGTTCATTCATCAATAGAGCAAATAATTTTAAAATATAATGGGAAAATCTAACTGAACACACCTAATATTTGAATGGAATATCTCACAATGATAGAGGCCAGAGTTAGTCTGGACTGTGGAAAGTGGATAGTTTAAACTGTCTATCTAGGGTATTGTCAAATGAAAAGAAATGTGGGCTCCTAAAGCAAAAACACACCAAATGGATTTAAAATTTATCTATAAGAGCTGTTAATGTAGTACGGCAGAAATGATTTGCCATTCCCTTTGACCTCTATAAATACTTTCTGAGTGATCCACACTATATTCCAAACTCATCTCCTAAGCCATAACATCTCAAATCAAGTTACTTTGAAAATGGACATGAGTTTGAGCAAACTCCAGGAGATAGTGAAGGACAGGGAAGTCTGGTATGCTGCAGTCCATTGGGTTGCAAAAAGTTGGACATGACTTAGCGACTGAACAACAACTTTGAGAATAGGAACTACTGTAAGTTCCTTTTCTTTGTATTTTGTTTGACTTACGTTGCTTGAACTCTAAATCTGAATTTCAGTTATGTAATTATGGGATCTGGCAATATTTGTCAAAAATTGTACTATCAAAATAATCAAAATATGATTCTATCTATAAAATCTTGGAGGCATTCTGAAGATAGTCACAAATGAGGTGACCATGGAAAACAATTGTGTGTGTATTTGATAGTCACTCAATCATGTCTGGCTCTTTGAGACCCAAAGATTGGAGTCTGCCAAGCTCTTTTGTCCATGGAATTCTCCAGGTGAGAATACTAGAATGAGTTGCCATTCCCTTCTCCATGCGATATTCCTGACCTAGGGATGGAACCCAAGTCTCCTGCATTGCAGGCAGATTCTTTACCATCTGAGCCATCAGGGAAGCCTGAAAAACAATTAAGTCTTTATAAAGACTTAAATAGGCCTCTATGTATTGACATGGAAAGATATAGATTATTAAACAAATAAAGCAAGGCATTGAACAATATGTATTGAGCATCACACACAGGAAAAATGTGTGTATATATATCACATATGGGATAAAAGCAAACTATATTACTGATATCTGGCAGGATAATCTTATAAATAAGAGCATGCTACTTTTGGAGCATAGAATAGGCTTAAGGGTAGAATGAGAGTATGAGTGAAAAATGGACTTTATTTTTTGGTAATTGAAGGTTTTCACATGGCAAATATAATTCATAAAGTATAACTAAAAGATAATGTACTATTTGTAGTATAAAATGGATATAATTAAACCACACCTGTTTAATCTTTAAAAGACTGAGTTGAATATTAATAATGACTGTTTGCCATAGATCATGTATCATTTAATTGGATGTATATACTAAATCAAAATATAGACTGTGAAGGAACTGTTATCTGATGACCTTTTTCCTAATGTGTGTGTAAAGATATGCCCCTGGAGTGTCCTTCACTTCCCACAATTGCCAATGGGCATCACACAGGGGAGAGTGTTGGCTCCTTTGCTCCAGGATTGACTGTGACCTACAGTTGTGAACCTGGTTATTTACTTCTTGGAGAAAACACCATTCACTGTTTGTCTTCGGGAGACTGGAGTGCTGTTGCTCCCACATGTAAAGGTACTCTAAATTGACAATCATCTGTGTTAAGAATTTGGGCTATTATGTTACTTGCCATATTTTGCTTATCTTTGGCTTGCTTTCTTAGAGGCACAGTGTGAACCTCCACGACCATTTCTCAATGGGCAGATAAAGAGGCCCACTAGTTTTGGGGTTGGTGCAACTGTGAACTTTTCCTGTAATGAAGGGTGAGTGTCCAGAGGCCCAATGCGGTTTCATTCATTTGACTTATGTGTGCATGGTGTGAACTGTGAAACTATGAGGGTCGATGGACAACTTGAGGTTGTGAGATAATGCTGATAAAAAGAAGTTAGTGCCTCCAAATTTAGTGAATTTATCTTGGATTTTTAATAGAGGCTTTCATTCTGCCTAATCATTCTGAATGACCTCCCTTTGTCTCCAGGTATCGGTTACAAGGACCACTTTCTAGTCAGTGTGTAATTTTTGGACAGCGTACTTTTTGGACCAGGATGCCAGCATGTGAAGGTAAGTTAGGCAACTGTAGTTTGTAACTTGCTCCTTGGCCAGAGGTTCAGCAAGACACTGCCTTCTCAGCTTAACTGAAAGTTTTGTGCCTAGTTGTTGCTACACAGGATCTTATAGAACAAAGATCTCCTCTAGAGATCTTTGTCTTTTCATACTGTTCACGGGGTTCTCAAGGTAGGAGTACTGAAGTAGTTTGCCATTTCCTTCTCCAGTGGATCACATTTTTTCAGAACTCTCCACCATAACTGTTCATCTTGGGTGGCCCTGCACAGCATGGCTCAAAGTTTCACTGACTTGCACAGGCTGTGAAGAGATCTTTAGATTTTAAGGGATATATTCTTCACTGAAGCATCCTTGTATTATCTCTTTATCCTTTGCTTACTCAGGTAAAATAGGGTTCCTGAGCATTTCTTTCTCTGAAAGCTATGTACAATTGCCATCCAGGCCATGCACATAATGGAGATTATATACTTGGTAAAAGAAATAAAAGGATCAGCAAAGTAGATACATTCAGGAACAAAATTTTAGATCATACTTTCTGAATTATTTTGCTATAGCTGCTTTGACAGATTCATCACAGATTCCAACACTATTGTCCCTGAACCCAGGATGTGAGAATGGCATCTAGAAACACCGGAGACATTCTTTGTTGATAGTACAGCTGTAATCTTGTCAACTATCTCTCTAATTTTCTAGAAATTCTTTGCCCATCACCTCCTCCTATACTCAATGGAAGACGTACAGGCACCTCTTCAGTGATCTTTCGATATGGAAGCACAGTCAGTTACACCTGTGACCCGGGCCCAGAGAAAGGAGTGAACTTCATCCTCGTTGGGGAGAGAACTATCCGTTGTACCACCGATAGTCAGAAGACTGGGACCTGGAGCGGACCTGCCCCACGCTGTGAACTTTCTGTTTCTGAGGTTTTGTGTCCACCTCCTCAGATTCCAAGAGGCCAAATATCATCTGGGCAGAGAGATCAATATTCCTATAATGACACTGTGGTATTTGCTTGCATGTTTGGCTTTACCATGAAGGGTAGCAGGGCAGTCCGATGTAATGCCCAAGGCACATGGGAACCATCAGTACCAGTCTGTGAAAAGGGTGGGTATTCCAATGTTCAGAATAAATGCTACTGACTCCTTCTTTAGAAACATTAGAGAAGGTGTTATGGACTTCAGCAGGACCTTTTCCAGCTTCCAGTTCCCTCAGTTATACCAAGTATCAGTTTAGTTCAGTCACTCAGTCATTTTCGACTCTTTGTGACCCCCATGGACTGCATCACATCAGGCCTCCCTGTCCATCACCAACTCCCAGAGCTTGCTCAAACTCAGGTCCATCGAGTCAGAGATGACATCCATCCATCTCATCCTCTGTCATCCCCTTCTTCTGTCTTCAATCTTTCTCAGCATCAGGGTCTTTTCCAATGAGTTAGCTGTTCACATCAGGTGGCCACAGTATTGGAGCTTCAGCATCAGTCCTTCCAATGAACATTCAGGGCTGATTTCCTTTAGGATTGACTGGTTGGATCTCCTTGCAGTTCAATGGATTCTCAAAAATCTTCTCCAACACCACAGTGCAAAGGCATCAATTCTTTGGTGCTCAGCTTTATTTATGGTCTGACTCTCACATCCATATGTGACTACTGGAAAAACCATAGCTTTGACTATACAGACCTTTGTTGGCAAAGTAATGTCTCTGATTTTTAATATGCTGTCTAGGTAGGTCATAGGTTTTCTTTCAAGGAGCAAGTGTCTTTTAATTACATGGCTGCAGTCACCATCTGCAGCAATTTTGGAGTCCAAGAAAATAAAGTCTGCCACTGTTTCCATTGTTTCCCCATCCTTGGGTTGGGATCTTCCCACCTTGCAGGCAGATTCTTTACCATCTGAACCACCAGGGAAGCCCAAGAATACTGAAGTGGGTAGCCCATCCCTTCTCCAGGGAATCTTCCCAACCCAGAGATTGAACTGGGTTCTCCTGTATTGCAGGTGGATTCTTTACCAGCTGAGCTTTCAGGGAAGCCCACCCACATCAAATATAGTGAATATAAGTTATTTTCTTTCTTCATAAGCCTTTTAAAACACTACCATTCATTTTGTGGAAGTATCCTTGGAGGAAAAACATTAGGGATCACTAAATTGTCCCTTTCTTTAAAGTAAAAAAACAAACAAACAAAAAAAAACTGGAGAAAATGTTTGCTTGTTTTAACAGTGATTTCTTAAAAGAGACTTCAGCAAAATCCCACCCTATAGATAGATCAGAATCTCCCATTAGAAGCATACAAGAGGGTTCCTTAAAACAGGAAGAGACAGCAAATGAGTTGGAGCACTCAGTTGGAATGGAAAACAATCTACAGCAGTCTAAATGCAGGAAAAAAAAAAAAAGATAACCACTGACCTAAAATTACCCAAAACTGGGCTGCAAGATTACGGCTGTACTGTACAACTGCCACCAGAATGGCAGTGTAGCATTGGTATCAATATCTTTGGCTCAGTTTTTTCTGTTGTTTACATAAGAAAAATTATCTGCCTTTCTTTTAGATTGTCAAGCCCCTCCTAAAATCCTCAATGGGCAAAAGGAAGACAGACACAGGGTTCGCTTTGACCCTGGGACATCCATAAAATACAGCTGTGACCCTGGCTATGAGCTGGTGGGAGAAGAATCCATACGTTGTACCCCTGATGGAGTGTGGATGCCTACTGCTCCCACATGCAAAGGTGCCAGGCTCTGAATTTTGATTTTTTTTGTTTTTTGGTTTTGAAATGGCCTTCAGTTGATTTCTCATTCTCCTTTTTTTTTCTTAGTGGCAGAATGTGAACCTGTTGGAAAGCAAGTCTTTAAAAAACCCAAGAACCAATTTATTAGACCAGATGTTAACTCTTCTTGTGATGAAGGGTAAGTGAGGACTATCTCAGACTACAGTAGGTACACTGCAAGCCCTGTGTTAAGAGTTTATCTCAAAGACCTTCTTCATGGGTTTGTGGACATGCTGATCACTCTGTTTTTCCATTAATGCAAACTATGCTGTTCAGTGGATGGGTTGTGCTCCTGGTGGCTACATTTTTGTTCCTATAGTTGCCTGTCCTGAAAGTAATATGTGCTATTGAGCCAATAGCTTTTGCTTAGGCTAATGGTCCACAGATGACAAAATGTCATGACTCTTTGTCCCTAGGTACCGACTGGGTGAAAGTGTTTATCAGCAGTGTCAAGGCACAATTCCTTGGTTTATGGAAATTCGTCTTTGTAAAGGTGAGTAGAAAAATAACAGAGGCTCTAGAATAAAGTGAGATCAATGAATATGAATAACAGAGGATCTAGCTTCCTGTGGTGGCTCAGATGGTAAAACGTCTGTCTACAATGCAGGAGACCTGGGTTTGATCCCTGGGTCAGGAAGATCCCCTGGAGAAGGAAATGGCAATCCACTCCAGTACTATTGCCTGGAAAATCCCATGGACAGAGGAGCTTGGTAGGCTACAGTCTATGGGGTCGCAAAGAGTCAGACACGAATGAGCAACTTCACTTTCACTTTCACTTTAGCTTGCTGTGAGATTTCTGTTTTAGACATGTTATGGGATTACGAATATTAGATTCCATTCTTTTCTCTCTGTCAATAGTTACAGTTGCACAGTTTTGCTTTCTGTTGCCTCCTCTTTTACTCAAAGCATAGCAATCACTTAATGTGAACGCATTTAACTACTGATTCTCTTATGTGATTTGGGAGAATAAGAGTAATGAAGTCAGTAAGTATATGAACCATCATCCTTAAGTCTGGGTATACTAGCTTAGTGGTAAGAAAGAGGACTGAATGGGATCTGAACTCAGATTCTATTTCTACTTATTGACTTGGGGCAATTTATATAACTTCTCTGAACCCAAGCCTCTTATCTGTAATGTTGCCATAAGATTTCAGACCTCAAAGTTGTTATAATTAAATGCCACTATCCCTACATTAAGGATGAGAACATTGTTTATCAAAAAGTAGATGTTCAGTAAACAATAAAAATTCTTGGCTAACCTACCATACCATCACAACACAAAGATAAACCATCTCAAAAAACCTTAATTCTATTCTGCTGTGCTGTTTATTGACCTATTCATATCAGTTCAGTACTAAGTCATATCCGACTCTTTGCAACTCCATGGACTACAGCATGCCAAGCTGCCCTGTCCATCTCCAACTCCCGGAGCTTGCTCAAACACATGTCCATCACATAGGTGATGCCAACCAACCATCTCATCATCTGGTGTCCCCTTCTCCTCCTGACTTCAGTCCTTCCAGCATCAGGGTCTTTTCCAATGAGTCAGTTCTTTGCATCAGGTGCCCAAAGTATTGGAGTTTCAGCTTCAGAAGTCCTTCCAATGAATATTCAAGGCTGATTTCTTTTAGGATTGACTGATGTGATCTCCTTGCAGTCCAAAGGACTTGAAAGAGTCTTCTCCAACACCACAGTTCAAAAGCATCAATTCTTGGTTGCTCAGCTTTCTTTATGCTCCAACTCTCACATCCACACATGACTACTGGAAAAACTATAGCTTTGACTCTCTGTCCCTCTTTAGTCGCTCCGTCATGTCCGACTCTTGTGATCGCATGGACTGCAGCCTGCCAGGTTCCTTTGTCCATGGGATTCTCCAGGCAAGAATACTGGAGTGGGTTGCCATTTCATTCTCCAGGGTATCTTCCTGACCCAGGTATTGAACCCGGGTCTTCTGCATTGCAGACAGATTCTTTACCAACTGAGCTATAATGGAAGCCCTCATAGCCCTCTAGCTTTGACTTAAAAGCACCTTTTTTGGCAAAGTAATGTTTCTGCTTTTTAATATGCTGTCTAGGTTGGTCATACCTTTTCTTCCAAGGAACAAGCATATTTTAATTTCATGGCTGTTGTCACCATGTTGTCACTCAAAATCTTCAGTGATTTTGGAGCCCAAGAAAATAAAGTCTCTCACTGCATTGTTTCTCCATTTGTTTGCCATGAAGTGATGGGACCGGATGCCATGATTTTCGTTTTTTGAATGTTGAATGTTTAGTTTAAGTCTGAATTTTGCAATAAGGAGTTCATGATCTGAGCCACAGTCAGCTCCCAGTCATGTTTTTGCTGATTGTATAGAGCTTCTCCATCTTCTCCTGAAAAGAATATATTCAGTATGATTTTGGTATTAACCATGTGGTGATGTCCATGTATAGAGTCATCTCTTGTGTTGTTGGAAAAGGATATTTGCTATGACCAGTTCATTCTCTTGGCAAAACTCTGTTAGCCTTTGCCTTGCTTCATTTTGTACTCCAGGGCAAACTTGCCCGTTGTTCCAGGTATCTCTTGACTTCCTACTTTTGCATTCCAGTCCCCTGTGATGAAAAGAATATCTTTTTTGGGTGTTAGTTCTAGAGTGTCTTGTAGGTCATCCTAGAACCATTCAGCTTCAGCTTCTTCAGCATTAGTGGTTGGTGTACAGACTTGGATTACTGTGATATTGAATTGTTTGCCTTGGAAATGAACAGAGATCATTCTGTCATTTTTGAGATTGCACCCAAGTACTGCATTTCAGACTATTTTGTAGACTTTGAGGGCAACTCCATTTCTTCTAAGGGATTCTTGTCCACAGTAATAGATATATTGGTCATCTGAACTAAATTCTCCCATTCCAGTCCATTTTAGTTCACTGATTCCTAAATAGTTGATGTTCACTCTTGTCATCTCGTTTGACCATTTCCAATTTACCTTGATTTGTGGACCTAACATTCCAGGTTCCTATGCAATATTGTTCTTTACAGCATCAGACTTTACTTCATCATCAATCACATCCCCAGATGGGGATTGTTTTCACTTTGGCTCTGTCTCTTCATTCTTTCTGGAGTTATTTCTCCACTCTTCTCCAGTAGCATATTGTGCACCTACCAACTTGAGGAGGTCATCATTCAGTGTCATATCTTTTTGCCTTTTCATACAGTTCATGGGGTTCTCAAAGAAAGAATACTGAAGTGGTTTGCCATTTCCTTCTCAAGTGGACCACATTATGTCATAACTCGCCACCATGACCCATCTATCCTGGTGGCTCATAGTTTCATTGAGTTAGACAGGTTGTGGTCCCTGTGATCAGTTTGGTTAGTTTTCTGTGATTGTGATTTTCATTCTGTCTGCCTATTGACCTATTGGTTGTTATAAAAAGAATTCTTTTCTTAATAATTTGCTATCAGACTTTAGTCACAATATGATATTTATATATATCTTTTAACACATTGCAAAGATTTTTTCAATGAAATCTTTTAAATTGAATTTTACATACACGATGAGTTTTGACACAAAACATAATCATATCTCACCCATATTCTCTAGGAAACCTGATAAAAGATTTATAATCAGCTTCATTTCTTTTCTTTGGTGTTTATTACTGAAACAGAATTGTAGAGTAAGTTTTCCTCCCTCCAGATATCACCTGCCCACCACCTCCTGTTATCTACAATGGAGTACACACAGGCAGCTCTTCAGAAGATGTCCTGTATGGAACTACAGTCACTTACACATGTAACCCTGGGCCAGAGAAAGGAGTGAAGTACAACCTCATTGGGGAGAACACAATTCGTTGTATAAGCAATGATCAAGAGACAGGCATCTGGAGTGGCCCTGCTCCTCTCTGTAAACTCTCCCTCCCTGCTGTTCAATGCTCGCATGTCCATGTTGCAAATGGATACAAGATATCTGGAAAGGAAGCTCCATATTTCTACAATGACAGTGTGATATTCAAGTGTGATGATGGATTTATTTTGAAGGGCAGCAGTCAGGTTCGTTGCAAAGCCAATAACACCTGGGATCCTGAAATACCAGTTTGTGAAAAAGGTAAAAATCAAGTGGAGAAAAAATGGAGGTATTTATTTGTTTATTCTTGTTTGTTACTTCCCACCCAAAGCTAGAGTTGTGGGAAAAAGCAAAGGGGCATAGATTACCATCCCATTCTGTATTAAAACAGTCTATTCGTGTTGTGTATGTTCTTTATCCAAATGCTCCCTTGGATATGGGATAAAGTCAAGGTAGATAATTCAGAGGATCTATTTTTAAGGTGGTAGTTTCCTTCAAAAGGGCAGAAAGCACTCAGTAATGAATAAGGGCTTGCTATTTTGCTTAAAAGTTTCAGATTGTCTATTGTCAAATGTTGTGTATTTAGTGTTCTTGAGTTTTTGTTGGTATTTATGTGGGAAGTTTTCTCTCCAGGCTGTCAGCCACCCTCTGGGCTCCACCATGGTCAGCATACAGGTGGAAATAGGGTCCTCTTTGTCTCTGGGATGACTGTAGACTACACCTGTGACCTTGGTTACTTGCTTGTGGGAAACAGATCCATTCATTGTATGCCTTCAGGAAATTGGAGTCCGTCTGTCCCTCGGTGTGAAGGTATTTTCAGTTCCTGAGTCGTCTTTCCCTTTTATATTAAGCATATATAAGTAATTTCAACTTTGCTCCTCTAGAAGCACAATGCCAACCTTTGGAAGAAGATGTTCGAGAACCTCCAGTTGGTTCACTCGTGGTACCAGCTAATACATCTTGCCAAGAGGGGTTAGTAAGATTCATTCTCATAAAGGGTCTCCATCTTGCTTTGTGCATTAATTCTAACCTCAATTTGTCCTGGTGACTCCCTTTTAAAGTTCCTCATTGTCACATTAACAGAGGATGCGACATTATAAAGGTCTAACTAGCATCTCTAACTTTTCAGTCCTTTCTTGACATGAAAATGTCTTTGCTGGGAGCACCCTAAATCTAAAGCAGTTTTCTTACTTGAAGGGCCAAGACTTTTGACTCTTTTGTGCCAAATTTCTTATTTAGAAGTGCCTCTATATTAGTGGTTTGAGGAGGCTAGGTTTCAGAGATGCAATTTTTAAGAAGAGAAAATGTATTATAATCTCTCTCTAGGTACCGGATGATGAAATACGCTTTTCAGAAATGTCAAGATGATGAAAATAGGGTTTGGTTCCAAAAGATTCCAGTTTGTGAAAGTAAGTTAAAAAAAAAAAAGTCCATGGGGTTGTAGAGAGGTAAAGAGGATAGGTCACTGCCTCAGCAGTGTATGTGTTCTAGCTTAGTTTATATAAAACATGTTTTAGTATTTAGATAGTACTGGCAGTGGGAAACAAAACTGTCAAGTAGGAAATGAACACAGTTGACCCTCTGTATTTGCAGGCTTCATAACTTTGTGTCAACCAACTGTAAATAATATATATATATATATATATATATATATAAATATATATATATAAAATCCTGAAAGTTTCCAAAAGCTAAACTTGAATTTGCTATGTGCTGGGTACTATTTACTTAGCATTTACATTGTATTTGTAAATATTTAGATAGCATTTATGTTGTATTCAGTATTATAAGTCATCTAGAGGTGATTTAAAATATACAGGAGGCTGTGCATAAGTTAAATGCGAACACTATGCCATTTTATATAAGGAACTTAAGCCTCCTTGGAATTTGGTACTGATGGAGGACCCTGGAATCAGTCCCTTGTGGGTACTGAGGAATGACTGTATTTGCAGTAAGCCTGCTAATTGCTAAAAATTAAAAAAAATAACAATATAAACTATTTATTTCATGGGAACATATCTGTATTTATTCCTTTGTCTATATTTATACTCTATTTTCTGAATTATTTTGGAATAAGTATGTATTATTCATAGAGTCAAAAAACTCAATGAAGTTTTTTAAAGAAAGCATGATCGAGCATCTAAAATTTAAATAACTTTATTTGTGTTCAGTTACTCAGCCATGTCCAACTCTTTGCAACCTCATGGACTATAGCCTGCCAGGCTCCTCTGTCTATGGAGTTTTCCAGGCAAGAATTAAGTGGTCACATTGACATTTCCTCCTCCAAGAAATAACTTTATAGCTATGTGCAGTACACACAAGGCGATGGCACCCCACTCCAGCACTCTTGCCTGGAAAATCCCATGGACAGAGGAGCCTGGTTGGCTGTAGTCCATGGGGTCGCTGAGGGTCAGACACGACTGAGAGACCTCACTTTCACTTTTCCTTTCATGCATTGGAGATGGAAATAGCAACCCACTCCAGTGTTCTTGCCTGGAGAATCCCAGGGACGGGGGAGCCTGGTGGGCTGCTGTCTATGGGGTCTCACAGAGTCAGACACGACTGAAGCGATGCAGCAGCAGCAGCAGCAGTACACACAGTTGCATAGTTGCATTTGTACCTGAATGAAGACTGTCTACTATGGTGTACCAGCTGAAGCAGAATTTCCTGTTCTCTTCTGCAGTTATCCACTGTCAGGATCCACCAGTGATTAACAATGGGAGGTACAGGAGTGTGCTGCCAGGAGGCTTTCAATATGGAAACAAAGTCTTTTATGAATGTGATCAAGGATTTGATCTCCTGGGAGATAAAAGTATACAATGCATAAGTGATTCTAAAGGAGGTGTATCTTGGAGTGGACAAGCCCCGAAGTGCTTAAAACCTCCTCCTGTGACTCACTGCCCTAACCCAGAAGTCATGCATGGACACAAGCTAAATAAAACCTATTCTTCATATTCCCACAATGACATATTACATATTGCCTGCAATCCCGGCTTCATCATGAATGGCAGTCACTTGATTAGATGCCATACCAACAACAAATGGGTTCCAGGTGTACCAACTTGCATCAAAAAGGGTAAGATATTTTAAGGAATAAAGTATGGGGTGTTACATAGAATTTTTAAAAAGGGGTTTTGAATGTGCACTTGTCATTTCATCTATAGAAAGGCAAGTTAAAAGCTTAGGTAATCATATTATTTTACAAAACACTTGCTTGTCTTATTTTCTCAGCTCACTTTTTGTTTTCCTTTTTCTTTCCAAGCATGTTGACAAAAGGTACATGAAAGGATAATAGTTAACTTCTAAATTGATGGGATCTTCCAAATTTATTATTTTTATTAGTTTAGAATGGCAAAAATGCACATACCTTTTTCAGCAAATGTTTGGCAGTAACATTGCTTGATAATTTCATATTTACGGCTGTGCTATAAGCCAGAAAGAGATATTTGAGTATTCTGGAGAATGGAACTAGCCTTAAAACCCACTTAATTGTCTTGTAATTTTAGTTGTCATGGGTGGTTTTATCCCTGTCAGTGGCTATCTGCAGCAGAGAATGCCAACTGGCAACCAAGAACTGAATTCAGAACTGTTTATTTTTGTCTAGCACAGCAGTCTTATTTTAAGTGAGACCCATCCCTACTGCCCAAGATAAACTGTGAATCTGTGATACAGTGAGGATCCCCTTTGCTTTCCTGCAAGGTACCAGTAGCTTGAATTAGGCAGTGGCTGCCATTTTTAGAAAGATAGGTACTCTATAACTTGGCATCACTTCCTGGTGCCTGTAGATATTTGAAGGCGTGACACTTGACTATAGCCTTTCTACCATTTAAAGAGAAAAGATTACTGTTCTTTGATAGATTACAATTGTAGGCTGAAACCACTGATGTTTCATTATCTTACTTTTGACATTTGCTTTCAGATCATATATGGTGTAGGTAGGAAATGCAAATATCTGTCCTGTACTGCTTGGTTTGGGTGGAATGAGTATTTTTGGATACTGATCAGTTGGCTTGTTGCCTGCCTTCTTTCTGTATTGTTATCAACTACAGAGAGTATTGGCTATGTGTTCCTCTGTACTAAATTAAAAATCCTTTCATATTGATGTCTAAGCTTTCTTAGGCTGTCAACGTCCATTTATGATCTCCCATGGAAATCATACTGGTGGAGACTTAACACGATTTTCTCCTGGAATGTCAATCCTGTACAGCTGCAACCAAGGCTATCTGCTTGTGGGAGAGGCACTCCTTCTTTGCACACATGAAGGAACCTGGAACCGACCTGCCCCGTATTGTAAAGGTGTGTTCTCTATTTGTTTTCTTATTTTTTAAATAAAATTTGTCCCAAGTAGATATTTTCAGTTAAGTACTTTCAACTTGCTGCTAAGTCACTTCAGTTGTGTCCGACTCTGTGAGACCCCATAGACGGCAGCTCACCAGGCTCTGCTGTCCCTGGGATTCTCCAGGCAAGAACACTGGAGTGGGTTGCCATTTCCTTCTCCAATGCATGAAAGTGAAAAGTGAAAGTGAATTCGCTCAGTCGTGTCTGACTCTTAGCGACCCCATGGACTGCAGCCTACCAGGCTCCTCCGTCCATGGGATTTTCCAGGCAAGAGTACTGGAGTGGGGTGCCATTGCCTTCTCCTAAGTACTTTCAACTTAAAATAGCCAAATAGATGCATTGATTGGATCATTTAATTAAACACATTTAATTAATGTATTTAATCCAAGTAAATGTATTTAATTGGATTAATAGATGAAGTAATCTAAATATTGCAAAATAAAGAAAATGGCTGAAGGCCTAGTCTATATGAGCTATCATATATGTAGTCATTTAAATATGGAAAGATGAAGTCTTTATGTAGATTAAACAATTAATACAGATTGAATGTGCACTGTGGTTAGTTATGGTAAGTGTGCATTTGACAAAATACTCCTAAAAATAATTTTTTGAGCATATTTCCCTGTAAGTGGTGGTAGAATTATGGGTATACTTATTAAAGTTTTTCAGAATGTCATTTTTACTATCATAAATAGTGCATATAAAACATGAGTGGTGAGTTAATACTAAATATTAGTTGAGCACTTAGGGCACACAGCACTTTGCATGCCTTCTGTCATTTAATCTTCATGAGAACCATATGAGATTGGTGTCATTATTCCTGTATTATCGATGAGGTCCTCGTAGCATGGAGAGATTTATAACTTATACAGAGTCAAACAACTTGAAAGCCCTAGAGTTAGTTCAAATCCAAAATCTCACACTATTGGCCACTACACTGAAAAGACTAAAGAAGAAAAGAGGAAGCATTCCCATCTAAGAAGAGTTAGAGAACAAGAATAGAAGTTGAGGAAATAGTTCAGAAGTCTTAACATTACTCATTCATCCTGCATCATTTCTCTAAGAAGCCACAAAAATTATTCTTTTTTTTTTTTTTTTGAATTCTATCAGGTAAATCATTTTTTTTTAAATTTTATTTTATTTTTAAACTTTACATAACTGTATTAGATTTGCCAAATATCAAAATGAATCCGCCACAGGTATACATGTGTTCCCCATCCTGAACCCTCCTCCCTCCTCCCTCCCCATTCCATTCCTCTGGGTCGTCCCAGTGCACCAGCCCCAAGCATGCAGTATCGTGCATCGAACCTGGACTGGCAACTCATTTCATACATGATATTTTACATGTTTCAATGCCATTTTCCCAAATCTTCCCACCCTCTCCCTCTCCCACAAAAATTATTCTTTATTGGTTTAGAGACTAAAGCACAAGAAAGAAAGTTATTTGATAACTAGGGTGTTATTGAGGTAGATGGCTGACACTAAAAGTCTATTCCTAGGATACAATTTTGTGTTATTTCAGTGAAGTTTTACTAACTGAGAATAGAATAAATTGGTTTCATAAATCTTCTTAGTTAAAGGTCAAAATATGACACAGATTCAATTAGATTCCTGTAATTTCAGAGGTGAACTGTAGCTTCCCAGAACATATAAATGGAATCCAGAATGGGCTGGAGCCTGGAAGAATGTATCAATATGGAGCTGTTGTCACTTTAATGTGTGAAGATGGGTATACCCTAGAAGGCAGTCCCCAGAGCCAGTGTCAGGAAGATCACCGATGGAACCCTCCCTTGGCTGTTTGCAAATCACCCAGTAAGTGCAAAGAGCTTCTCTGCAGCTTCTACTTGTTTCACTGGAAAGAAGAGACAGAGGGTTATCCCTCAATTTTAGGGACTCCTGGGTTTCAAAGTGACATAGGTTTGTGATTAGTGGTATAGTAACAGAAGAATTTGAAGTCAATGGTCTATTGTAGTAAAAGTGAGACTTTCTGAAGATTGGGAAAGTAAAGAAAGAATATAAAGATAGATGAGCACTGATTTAAAAGGTGCAAAACTCACAGCCTTATACAGTGGTCCTTTGGTATCCTCAGGGGAATTGGTTCTAGGACCCCCTCAGATACAAAAATCTGCATATTCTCAAGTCCCTTATGTAAAATGGCATAGTATTTGCATATAATCTGTGCACATCCTCCCACATACTTGAAATCATTTCTATATTATTTACAATACCCAATGCAATGTAAATGCTATGTAAATAGATGCTGGGCTAACAGCGTGAGCTTTGCTTTTTGGAACTTCCTGGAATATTTACTTTTTCAAATATTTTTAAATTAGTGGTTGGTTGAATCCACAGATACAAAAGACAGACTGTATTTTGAAAGAAGTTGCTCCCGAGACTTCTGCTGTTGCTGAATCTTGATTTATAAGTGCTTACTGATATGACAGGGACCTCCAAAAATATGCTAACTAAACTGTTGTGATCGTTGTTTCCATTCTGACCTGAGAAATCCCTGATTATAAAGTTGAGTTTATTATTATTATCATTTTTTTCATGAGTGAACTACCTCACCTTAAAGTGTAAAAAAATTTTAAAGGCCAATGAAGTTGTTACGTAAAGAATGAAGAAAGATTGGGTACAGTTCAGTGTTCTGATACATCTTTTTAAGTAGACTTAAAGAAGAGGGATCTGAATGTTAATTTCTGGGACATCCACGGTATTTGGAGCTACGTGGAGCCATGCAACTAGACTAATGTTTTCATGATTTTGTATTTTCCTTAGGTTCACTTGCTCCTCTTATTGCTGGTAAGTTTTCTTAAATTCTTCAATAAAACTTCTAATGGTAATTTATACAAATGTATGTAAAATTTGAGACACTGGAGAAATATCAATAAACTCAGATATGCAGATGACACCACCCTTATGGCAGAAAGTGAAGAACTAAAGAGCCTCTTGATGAAAGGGAAAGAGGAGAGTGAAAAGCTGCTTAAAACTCAACATTCAGAAAACTAAGATCATGGCATCTGGTCCCATCACTTCATGGCAAATAGATGGGGAAACAATGGAAACAGTGACAGACTTTATTTTGGAGGGCTCCAAAGTCACTGCAGATGGTGACTGTGGCCATGAAATTAAAACATGCTTGCTCTTTGGAAGAAAAATTATGACCAACCTAGACAGCATATTGAAAAGTAGAGGCATTACTTTGCCAACAAAGGTACTTCTAGCCAAAGCTTTGGTTTTTCCAGTAGTCATGTATGAATCTGAGAGTTGGACTATAAGGAAAGCTGAGCGCCAAAAAATTGATGCTTTTGAACTGTGGTGTTGGAGAAGACTCTTGAGTCCCTGGACAGCAAGGAGACCCAACCAGTCCACGCTAAAGGAAATCAGTCTTGAATATTCATTGAAAGGACTGACACTGAAGCTGAAACTCCAATACTTTGGCCACCTGATGTGAAGAACTGACTCATTTGAAAAGACTCTGATGCTGGGAAAGACTGAAGGCAGGAGGAGAAGGGGATGACTGATGATGAGATGGTTGGATGGCATCACCAACTCAATGGATATGACTTTGAGTAAGGTCCGGGAGTTGGTGATGGACAGGGAAGCCTGGAGTGCTGCAGTTCATGGGGTTGCAAAAAGTCAGACAAGCAACTGAATAGAACTGATATGTGCTGTGCTTAGTCGCTCAGTCGTGTCAAACTCTTTGTGATCCTATGGACTGTAGTACACCAGGCTCCTCTGTCCATGGAATTCTCCAGGCAAGAATACTAGAGTGAGTTGCCATTCCCTTCTCCAGGGGATCTTCCCAACCCAGGGATCCAACCCAGGTTTCCTGCATTGCAGGCGGATTATTTACCATCTGAGCCACCAGGGAAGCCCTGTATCCTGCCTGTTAAGTTTTTCATTTGAACTCATGAGAAATTGTACTTTTTTTTTTTTTAAGTGTTCTAGGGCTCTTTTAATGTGCACGTCACATCACAAACTGTCACTTTTGGATAGGATGAAATGAATGACTTGATCAGCTACTCCCAGTTTTTAGTTCAAAAGTTTAGGTTTACTAAAAGTTTGGGCTTCCCATACAGTGCAGAGGTAAAGAATTCACTTGTCAGTGCAGAAGATGCAAGAGATGTGAGGTCAATCTCTCAGTTGGTAAGATACCCTGAAGGAAATGACAACCTACTTCAGTATTCTTGCTTGGAGAATTCTATGACAGAGGTGCCTCACAGGCTATAGTCCATGGGGTCGCAAAGAGTACGACATGACTGAGCCAGTGAGCGCCACACACAAAACTTTCGTTTAACTATTGGTCTTTTGCATGATTTGGTTGCTATCAAAACAGATTCGTTTATTCTGCAGTGGCAAAATATATTTCACAACTGAGAGTTAAATGTTGTATGAAAAGTCATGGAATCCTGGTGTCCTGAGCTTCTAATTTCACTCCAGTGACAAGAATATTACTAATAAAACTGAAAAGAACAGAAAAGCCGAACCTAAACTTGACTGGAACCTTGTGGTCAAATGCTTGGTGCTTTAGAATAAATATGAACTGGATTAAATCCAAATGTAAGCCCATATACAACTATTTCGGAATTTAGTATCTGTATGGCTGAAGAAGAATAAGCAAAAAAATCACATAACATTTTCCCCACCACTAGGAACAGGCCCCACAATCACTTCAAAACAATGTAGGTTACATTTTTCTATTGTCTAATACTCTGTTTTGTATTTTAGGTTTTTCTGCTGGGGTAATAGCTCTTTTCTGCTTGGGTGCTGTCGCCTTACGCATGATATTAAAACACAGAGAACGGTAAGTTTGAGGCCTGCTTGACAAAAATACACTTCTTTCCTGAAACTAAACACAGAAGCACAAGTTAAATGAAATAAATACTGCAATGTGATAACTGGAATAAGGCATCTTGTGTTAAATAGAATATCCTTTCTGTAAGAACTTAAAAGATAATGAGCATTCATTTTATTTGAATGGTATTTATACAGATAATATTATATTTATTTATACATAATAAAAAATCTAAAAAATAGGAAAAAGTCCCAGTCATAAAAACTGCTGATATTTGGCATTTGCCTATATGATTATTTTCTTATTTCTTTTTTTTAAACTGCAATATTGGCCTTATTTTATTTTTAATCCTGCCTTAATTTTTTTTTCATTTAGCCTATTTTTATATTTAAATCACATTTTCTTTTTACCAATTTGATTGCATATTTTTCTATAATATGTATCTATATTGTGTAGATTTTAAGCTGCTTCCACATTTATTTTCATAATAAATAAAAACAAGAAAAACCTAAAGAAACTTTTTCTACGTCTCCATATTTCCTTAGCTTAGATCCCTAGAATTCTAGGAATAAGTGTATGAACATTTAGATGCTTAGTTAATATTGCCAAATGGTTTTCCAGAAAGTTAGCTCCAACTTGATCATATATCAAATAATATATCTGGATATATTGTATTTCTGGATTCTTTTTTTATTATTTCATTGATGTGTCTATTTTTCTATCACAAACACTTTGCATTCAAATAGTATAGTTTTCTGATATTATAACTTCTAACAAGGCAAGAATCCCCTCATTATAGTTTTTAAAGATTTTCCTCTTTCTTCTGTTTGTTCTTATAGGAGTTTTAGATGATCTGTCATTTTCTAAAGACAGATATGTTGTGATTACATTTATGTCTATAGGTTAACCTTTGAGAACTGGCACATTTTCTGTAATGCTTTCTCATACAGAAACATACTAGGCCTTTCTATTTGTTTAAGTAATCTTTAAACAACTCAATTGTTGTTTTCATGACTCTTTAAATATACTACTAGGTTTCTACATTTTGCTATATTATGTTTTATCATACATAAATTAGACATACTTTTTCAAAATTTGTATCCATAAAGTATTATTGCCAGAGTAGGTTAAGTGATGTTTGGTGGGGATGCAATCAAATGGTCAGTACTTAGGAATTTTGATCAGAAAAGCTTTCATAGTGGAGAAGATGTTGCAGGTATGCCGCACAGAGTGTAGACAAGTAGAGAAAAGTATTCCAAGTAGAAGGTGCAGTTTGAGTAAGACCCAGGGACTTGTCTTTCCATCATATAAGAACTACGTAAGCAATTGACATGCCTGAGAAACATTGAAGTTAGCATAGGTTTAAGTGACATAAAAGATCCCCTCTGATACATAAAATCTTATGGAAATTGCAGAATATTCTGATAGGTACAAAGGATACACTTTTAGCAAATGATATCATCAATTATCAGCCAGGGAATGTTCTGTGTGCCCAGGTTCTTAAGGATCAATAAATGCTAGTGATAGGGAGGATAATCAGGTAAAGTCTTACCGAATCTCATATAACTTCCAGTGGAGGATGACCAAATCATGTCACCATAAACATGTCACCCACAAATTCCAGCAAAATTACTTTAACAAGCCACATCATTTGGATCTATCTAAGTGATCTGATTGCACTGTTCACAGTTCTGTAATGCCTAGAGTAGGCATCAGACATGAAGGGGGTAACATTGAAATTATGTAATAATGGCATATTTGAACCTGAATAGTTTGTACTAAGCCTGGAAGGGCCTAAATACAGTAGGTCTGGCAAGGGTCTACAGTCAGAGGTACTTTAGGCAGTAGTGTTTATCAGAGTTTATCACATAACCTTTGTTTTGTGAATGATTTCAGGGGAAATGATGTTCTATGAACAAATAATATTGGGAAATACTTCAAGCTACATTTTTCTCATGGGGATTCACAATGACCATGAGACTATTTAAGGTCCTACACTAAAGAAGCCCATTTAATTTTTCAAAAATGAGTCTCGCAGACGAGTTGGGCTGCTGAACTTTTTTCTCATAAAATGCCTTTAACATCTCACGGGACTGATGTTTAACAGTCTTGGGGAAAGATGGTCTGAAAGTTAGATCATCAAAAGCCTTGTATGCCACGACAAGGAGTTGGTGTTTACCCTGTAGAATCTTAAGCAAAGAAACAATATGTTCAGATTTTCGATTTTTTAAAAAGGGGCAGTACTGAGTTGTCAACCAAAGCAGCAGTGGTGAGGATCAAGAGGATGCAATAGATGTAGGAAATATCTTCAAGGGCTTCCCCGGTGGTCCAGTGGTTAAAACTTCACCTTCCAACGCAGGGGTATATGTTCAATACCTGATTAGGAACTAATATTCCACATGCCTGCTGACCGAAAAATTAAAACATAAAACAGAAGCAATATTGTAATAAACTCAATAAAGACTTTTAAAATTGTCCACGTCCAAAAAAATCTTAAAAGGAAATATTTTTACTATGAAGACAATAGGCTTTTTAGGATTTCAGTTTAGTCAGTTCAGTCGCTCAGTCATGTCTGACCCTGTGTGACTTCATGGACTGCAGCACACCAGGCCTCCCTGTTCATCACCAACTCCTGGAGCTTACTCAAACTCATGTCCATCGATTTGGTGATGCCATCCAACCATCTCATCCTCTGTTGTCCCCTTCTCCTCCCACCTTCAATCAGTATTTCAAGGTTTAGTGAATTGCTAAATGTGGGAAGAAGGGGACACAAAGTATGAATCAAGTGGGTGCCACTGGATGGATCCAATGGTTCACAAAAAATGGAGAGGGACAGTTTGTGGGGGAAAATGGTGCAGTTCTGATTTGCTACTTCTAGGTACCCTCTTTGAGGACTCAAGAGAGAGGCCTGGACTCAGGTACATGATGTTTAAATCACGATTGTAGCCTTGGTACCAAACAAAATAGAAAATTAGAACAAGGATGAAAACAGATCTAAGAATAACAGTAATACTTAAAAGGCAAGAGGGGGAAGGAACTGTCAAAAGTAAGAGGAAAGAAAGTTGGGAGAAAATGGCTTCATAGAATTCAGGAGAGTTAAAGGTCTCAAGAAAACAAACATAGAGATGTCATTTGCATGGCTTTTCTCACAGGAAGTTAGAACATAATTTTAGTCGAGTAATTTAAAAAGACATATAAATAAATAGAAAAGGTGGTCTCTATCTCCTGCCTTCCTTTTACAAAGTTTGCTATCAGAGCATTACATGTGTAGGAAAATTTGTAAACTTTGGGAACACCTATAAGCACAAATAATTTGTAATATTCCTATCTGATTATTAAAGTTGTTAACAAAGTTATTAACATGTTTATATCAAACACTATACATAAGAGCCTCAGTTGATTATGAACTAAACATATATGTTAAATTAAACTCCTAAGCATCACTTGTTTTATTTCCATTTTCTAACTGACTTCATTTTAGTTTCTTATACTTAATACAGACATTTGAACTGCCTTATATACTTTTTGTAAGTAAGATGAGTAATGGATCATTTAAAAATCAATGTCTACTAACAAAATTAAATATTTTGAAGTTATTCAAACATGTGAAGAAGAGACTACGTTATTCTCTTCTTGCCTTCTAAGATGTTTCAATAAAACCTAAATCTCACATTAACCTAAAAATTATCTTTTGTAATAATTTTAATGTATCTTCCTGCTAAATATGTAAATTGACCTCTTAAATGTGATAGTGAGTGGCAAGTTGTAAGTACCTTTAGCGGTAATCTTTCTTTCCTAGTAATTTTGTGTTATTTTATCTCAGAGTTCTGCTTGATAGTACAATAACATTTTATTGTCTTTTGCTAATTTTGACAAAATGTTTTAGAAGCACAGCAAAGTACATGTGCTTTGAAAGAAAAAAAGTAAAAATGTCTTAAAAGTCATTTAAAATTTTTAGTGCTGCATGATTATATAAGTATTTTGAATTAAATATCAAATATAAAAAATTTCTTTTTAAGTTAGATTGGAAGATTGGTCCTCCAAAGGTAAGTTTATGATCATATTATAAAGTGAAAGCTTCTTTATAAAGTTTTTCAATCTGGGAGTCCTAATTATTAGTCATTAAAAGACCTGGATAAAGCTGCCCAATGTAAACTTCTTTTTTTAAAATATAAATTTATTTATTTTAATTGGAGGTTAATTACTTTACAATATTGTATTGGTTTTGCCAACTTCTGATTTGGACACTTAGTAGCTTAGCAAATTATTTTTATGGGTCTTTTCAAAAAATGGGGATTATAGTGATTACTTCATAAGAGTTAAGACAATAAAATGAAATCATCCATAAAAAGTACTTACCATGTGTTGTGAATTGCAAAAAAGAAAACAACTGTTACACCTTTATAGTAATCTTGGCCAGTGAATAAAGAATTTATTTTTTCTTTTCTTTTTTTTTTTCCCATTTAGCAATTACTACACAAATAAAAACTATAAAGAAGATGTTCATTTAGAAACACTAGACATATACTCTGTTGACCCATACAGCCCAGCAAACTAATCAGAAGACAAACTGGTATCTAATGAAGTTTTAAATATTTTTATTAATTTCTATGTCAAAATTTCTTTCAATTTATATTTATCAATAAGTATAGTACTAAATATATATGGCTCTGTTGCATAGGTCTTTAATAATTATGCACAAAATCTGTTTACTTGCTTCACATTACCAACTCATGTCCCTGTTTTTTTTAATTTATTCATCTATTCAACAAATATTTAAATAAATAACAAAATAAGAATCAATCAATCAATAAATATTGTGAGAAAAAATAAACCAGAAAAGGGGCTAGATAGGGAAGAAGAGTTAGAAGGGAAGTTCTCACTAAGAAAATGACAGTTCAGCAAAGACTAGTGTGAAGCAAGGACAGCCTTGCAGAGGAAGAAAGAACAGTGAGCACAAAGACCGTATAAGGTGGTATGTTCCTGCTGCGTTGGAGGCACACACGAGGAGGAGGGTGAAGATTGACGGCCCTATAGGGTATGGTAGGTCATTGTAATGAACTTGGTGTTTGCTCTGAGATGAGAATCACTGAAGGATTTTAAACAGGGAAGCAAATGATCACTTTAACTGCTTCATCAAGAAGACAGTGTAGGTGCCAGGGGTGAAAGATGGGGCCTCCATGTGGAAGCTATCACAAAACTCTAATTAAAGTTGTGAATGGCTACTACCATCCTGGTGAGGAGAGGTCAGATTCTTCATACATTTTTGAGATAGTGACAGTAGAATTTGCTGACAGTTTGTATCAGGGTATGAGAGAAAGGGAGAAGTCAATGATGATGCCTGGAGTTTTTGGCCTGAGCAGCCTGAAGTATAGAATTGCTGTTAATTAAGACAACTGAGAATGAAATCAAGACCGGAGAGAAACATGAGCAGTTCACTTTGGAGATGTTAAATGTAAGATATCTAATAGATATCCACATACAGGTGCTAAAAAGATAGCTGGATGTACAACTCAGCATTTTAGGAATAGGACCAGACTTGGGATACAAAGTTGGGTCTTGTCAGTGTATGGATATACAGAATAATGAAACCGAGTAAGGTCAATAAAGGGAGTGAGATAGGCAAGGGAAGAAGATGGGTCTGAATGCTGAGCCCTGGATCCTCCAACATTAGGAGTCATGGAGTGGGAAGGAGCTGACACAAGAGCATAGAAGCTGCTCTGATACAGGAGGGAACCCCAGAGTGTGGTGTTCCAGGAGTCATGCAACGAGAGAACGTTAAGGAGGAGGGAGTGATAGACCCTGTCAAATGTGCTGATAGATCAAGGAACATCAATGTGAAAACTGACCTGTGTTTGGTATAAGATTTGCTGGTAATCTTGATAAGAACAGTTTTGGTGTAGAGGAAAAGAAGCACATTGGAGTTGACAGAAGTGTTTAAGAGAGAATGAAAGGAGAGAAATTGGAGATTTCTCTTTCAAGGATTTTTTTCTATAGGGAGGAGCAGATAAATAGAGTAATGGCAAGGATAAGAAGCCAAGGGACATATTTGTAAGAATGGAGAAACAGCTGCTATTCCTATAAGCTGAAGAGAATGATCTAGGGGGAAGGAAGGAAATGACAGGGAAAGAAAAGGAAAAATTGTGGGAGCAATGTCCTAAGCTAGGAGGAATGGGATCTAGTGTTCAAGCAGGAGGTGGACCTTAGCCAGGAGCCTGGCCTTAGTAACAGGAAAGGCAGAACACATGGGAGCAGATGAAGGCAGGTGGGGAGATGTGATTGGGAAAACACATGTAGAAGCTCTCTTCTGATGCCTCTGTGTTCTCAGTGAATAAAAAGCAAAATGACCAGCTGACAAGGAGATTAGAAAAGGAGATGTTAAAGACTTGAGGAGAAGGAGAAGGTATTAATTTGTCACCATGATAGGTGAAGCCTGAATGATAGGGAGTACAGAAAGGTTGACAGGCAACATGAAGAGCCCCCCTGAGGTTTCCTGGAGAAAATGGGGTTGAACAGTTGAAGGTTTGCTAAGCCCAGGCCTTAATGCTAAGGCTCTTTCATGCCTTATCTCATTTAGCCTTCACTGCAACTTTAAAAGGTGTGTATTATTCCAAGGTAATACTGGAGTCAGAGAAGGCAATGGCACCCCACTCCAGTACTCTTGCCTGGAAAATCCCATGAATGGAGGAGCCTGGAGGGCCGCAGTCCATGGGGTCGCTAAGAGTCAGACTAGACTCAATGACTTCACTTTGACTTTTCACTTTCATGCATTGGAGAAGGAAATGTCAACCCACTCCAGTATTCTTGCCTGGAGAATCCCAGGGATGGGGGAGCCTGATGGGCTGCCATCTATGGGGTCACACAGAGTCGGACACGACTGAAGCGACTTAGCAGCAGCAGCAGCAATACCTGAATGGGCATATAATATCCTCGGTGACAAAACCAGGAAGAAAAAATTCTCTTGACCAAAGATTCGGGGTCAGTAGTTGACAAAGGTAGAATTCAAGCTCAAATATGACTTCAAGCTGCTTTCTCCTATATGAGTTATAAAATATAAAATGAAGAGACCACCTCTACCCTCTTGGAACTTATTTTAGTCAGAGAAATAAGACATATACATATCATAGTGTAACATTAAGTGCCATAAACTAGACAGAGAAAAACTGCTGTGGCAGTTGAGGAAGAAAAAGATGCCTTGTTGCTGATGAGTTGCAGAAAAAGAGAAGAGGATGGGAGAGACTATGCCAGAGTGATCTCTAAAACCAAAGCCCTGGGCGCCCAAAGTAAAGCTATCATGTAAATGTTTGTTGAATGAATATATGAGTAAGTTAGTAGGAGACCATTGTTTTAATTTCTTCCTCATTTATTTTTATTCATATCTATCAATGCAAAATTTAATTATTATTTATTTGCTTCATGTAATATGATGGACCATTTAATTGAATGATGCTCCATTGTTTATAGCACTTGTAATTGGTATATATAGAGATAAGGTTAACACTCGTATTTAAACTTTGAGTTGCATCACTGCTTTTCATGCCGCCTCCTAAATAGAAATTAATCTATTTCAGTATGCCTCACCGCTTGGAACCCTACTGATGGTTGAAAAGAAACCATTCTACTATCAATAAGTGGATTAGTATTGTCTCAACATCAGTGAGATTGTTTCATAAGATTTAACTCCTATATGCAATCGGTCTCAAGCAGAACAAAGAAAAGTTGCTTGATGATGGTAAAGATGGGAGCCCAGTTTTACTGCCATGTGCATTTCAAGGACTTTTTGAAGCCTCACCTGTGATGTACCTGGAGACAGGCTATGGCTATAAACAGTTACATATCTCTGAAGTGTTACATTTTTAAGGAAGGCACTAAAAAGAGCTTTCCTTGTGTCTAGAAAGAATCTAGACATATATACTGCAATCAACATACTTATGTTACTGTATACTTTTAATTATAGTGTGGTTTTAATTATTTAAGCAAAATATGAAGCATATCCTGTGGTTATGATAGGCATACATTTGTTGGGAAGACTGTTTCTATTTTAATAAGAGCATCTTTCTCTGATTTAGTTAAACATCTCACTTTTATTTCCACTTGATTTGAGTTTTTCTCATCGAATATATTTTTGCCTTTCTATACTCACTCAGTAATTCCCGTTTGCACATCTTTTTTAAAATTATAGGAGTCAAGTTGTAATTCTGAAGCTTTAACTCTGAAGTAACTATAGTTGTTTGTAAAATGTCATTTGATAATGTGTACATTCGTCATTCAAGTAAATTTTATCTTAAAAAAAAATCTTGCCTTTTGTGATCTTTTTACTGGAGTCAATGAACTCTTGAATAGCAGACATAGTTTTAGGGTTTTTAGAGTTTTTGATTTAACAATTATGCATCCTGGAGCCCACCATTTTGTCATGTTAGTCAGACTCAACCCACAAACTGAATTCTCTCATCCTCAACACTTATCCAGCAACACATTCCCCCAGTGCACTCATTGTCTCCCACTACACTCTAAATCTGGCTGTCAGTGTTCTCTGTTTCAGTATTTAAATTATTGAGAAAATAAAATCTTCCTCATTCACTACCACAGATTTACTCCCACTCTTCTAGATTCTGTAGGCTGTTTGACATCTTAAAAAAAAAATTGTAGTAAAGAAAACATGTAACAAAATTTAGTCTTAACTATTTTTAAGTGTACACCTCAGAAGTGTAAGTATATTCACATTGCTATGCAACAGATCTCCAGAACTTTTTCAATTTACAAAACTGAAACTCTATATCCATTAAAGAGTAAGTCCACATTCCCCTCATCTTCCAGCCCCTGCCAACAACCGTTCTACTTTCCATTTATATGAATTTCATAACTACTTCAAGATACCTTATATATAAGTTGAACCATACAGTTACTTGTCCTCTTGTGACAAGTTTATTTCACTTAGTATAATGTCCTCAATGTCCATCTGTGTTGTAGCATGTGTCAGAATTCTTTTTCAGGCTGAATAATATTTCATTGTATGTATATACAATATTTTAAAGTCTAATTATCCATCAATGAACATTTGGGTTGTTTTCACCTCGTGGCTATTGTGAATATTGCTGCTATGAACATGAATGGGTTTCCCAGGTGGTGCTAATAGTAAAGAACCCACCTGCCAATGCAGGAGACACAGGAAATGCTGGTTTGGTCCCTGGGTTGGGAAGATCCCCTGCAGGAGAACATGGCAACCCACTCCAGTATTCATGCCAGGAGAATCCCATGGACAGAGGAGCCTAGTGAGCTACAGTCCAAAGGGTTGCACAGAATAAGACATGACTGAAGCAACTTAGCCCCCCCCCACATGAACATGAGTTAACAGATATCTCCTTAAGAAATTGCTTTCAGTTGGTATGCAGTTTGGTATCTTATTGATTCACAGTACATTTTCATTTCTCCAACTCATCTGTTCATTCACCTCAAGCCATCTACTATAAATTGTTGTTTTTTAGTTACTAAGTTGTGTCTGGCTCTTTGCGACTCCACGCCAGTTTCCTTTGTCCATGGGATTTTCCAGGAAAGAATATTGAAGTGGGTGGCCATGCCTTCTTCAGAGGATCTTCCTGACCTAGGGATCAAACCCGTGTCTCCTGCATTGCAAGTGAATTCTTTACCACTGAGCCACCTGGAAAACCCCATATTATATCTTACTACCTTCCTTATCTTAGCAGAGGAAGAAAATATCACAGGATAGCTTTCTAGTTCCTCTTTCTTCACCTCTCAAGTTTATCCATCCTTATTCTTAATTCCACTTACCACTTTTTACAGACTATACAGTTTTCTCATCCCTTTCTGTTTCTTCCAGGACATTGCTCCCTCAGTTATACTTTCTCTCATCACTGCTTGCCTTTTTTCACCTACAAAATGTGTTCAAGCCAGTACTTATTCAGCTGCAAGTGACAGAAATCCATCTCACACTGGTTTAAACCAAGAAGGAATTTTATGTCGCATGACAGAAAAGGTCAAGGGTGCAGCTTGTTTCAGTCAAAATGGGAATTAAATATTCAAATCATATCTTTAGGAATCTGTTTCATTCCCTGGTTTTGTTTTTTTTCTGCTGGCCTCATTCTCTGGCGGTGGTGGTTTAGTCACTAAGTCATGTCCAACTCTTGTGACCCCATGGACTGTAGCCTGCCATGCTCCTCTGTCCATGGGATTTCCCAGGCAAAAATACTGGGGTGCGTTGCCATTTCCTTCTCCAGGGGATCTTCCTGACCCAGGGATCAAACCTGGGTCTCCTATATTGACAGGCAGGCCGTTTACCAATAGCACCACCTAGGAAGCCCTGTCAGTTTAGCATTCCAGCACAAAGAACTTCTTTGGTCCAATAACTCTTTCAAAAGTGCCTTCACTAACTCTTACTTGTCCAAATAGGGTCAATGTCCTCAGCTGAACCACTTACTAGATCACAGCAGTGAATAAGCAGATGACAAGGGCTAAGCTGTTTGCCTAGGCTTAGAACTGGGGATAGAATTGATTTACCTTAGTTCTTCTCAAGTGGGGTAATCACACCCTCCCTTCTCTCCCCCCAGTCTCCCATAGCCCACAGAGGACATTTGGAAATATCTGTAGACATTTGCTATTGTCACAGCTGGAGGAGGGGAATGCTACTGGCATCTAGTGGGTAGAAGCCAGAGGGGCTGCTAAACATCTTACAGTGCTCAGGACAGCCCCCCAAACAAAGAATTGTCTGGTTCAATATGTCAATATTGTCATATTTGAGAAATTGTGGTCCATCTGAACCATATGGAACTGTGGAAACAGGAAAAATCAGGGGCTTAATTCCAAAAGAATGGGTTCAGTTAAAGCAACACATATCCACCCCCAACCCTGAAACAAATCCTCCCCCAAACCATCCATGCTTTCTCTTTTAAACTATCTCCCTTTTCTTTACCATCAAATTTTCTGAAAAAGTGGTTGAAACTTAGCAGATTTAACCATTTCATCTATTCACTTACCAATAATTATGGTACCCATTCTTGTGTGCTAGGCAGTGTTTTAGGTTGTGGGATATAGCAGTGATAAATGAACATGTTTTCTCAAGTAGCTTTTATTCTAGTGAGGAGAGGCAAATGACAAGCAGATTGTCAGATGGAAATAAAATGAAAAAATAAGTAAAAATTTTAACATTATATAAAGCAGAGAAAGAGGAAAGGAAGTTCTGAATGGATGTGCAGCTGTAAATAGTGGCCAGAGAAGACTTCATTGAGAAGGTAACACTTAAATAAAAATAGAAACTCAAGGGGATGAAGGAGGTAGCTCTGCAGATATAGATATCTCGTCAGATTGGGTTGCAAGCAAAAGAAATATTAGGCGAAAAAATTTTTTTAATTAAAAAAAATCAAACAGGGACTATGTCTGCTGCATTTGGAGAAATTTGTTTGCATGCTATAGTAAAAATCCAGTAGAAAAGGGGAAGTAATAATTCTGGAGAGAGAGGGGAATTCCTAGAGTGATGTATTTGAGCAAGAAAGAACAGATAGAATCTAGTGCATTAGTGGCAAATTTAGCCTTAGATAAGGTGTGAACTGTATAACCCTATGAACAGGAGATAAATTATCTAAACCGGATAGAAATATTCAGATTAAATTTTGAGAGAAGTTTGTGGAAGTTTTCTTTGTTTTTTTCTTTTTTTCCTATTTTTTCTGTTTAAAAAAAAAAACAAAGCTATAAACATATTAAGAACAATGGAGAAGTGAGAGTTCAATGTCAAAAAAAAAAAAAAAATGATAGTCACTTGGAAGAATGAGAGAGTAAATGGATTAGGTAAGTATAGTAAGAACACCAGCCCGCATTACAAAGGTCCATTTGAAATGAGTTGTCATTAGACTAGTCCTCATGGACACACTTTTTTTTTTCCAGCCACATTCAGTTTCATGAGTACAGGGGCAAAATTGTGGAGAAATGAATCTAAGCAAGATTGTTCACATAATAAATACAATAAAGTGGAAGAAGGGCAAGGCGGCTGAGGCAGAATGCAAGATAGTGATTATAATGATGGACCATGGAATTGAATTGAATCTTGTCAGGATGAAAGTGAGGATACTAAGGGGGTGTGAAATTGAAAGAAAAGATAAATGGATTGTAGGTACTGAGAGATACCAAGATTGTTGGGATCAAGATACTAGAGGTGAACTAGAAGGACAGGATTGGTGGTTGGGCAGTGGGATGGCCAAAATTATGGAGGGACTGTATTTATGGATGATGACAGGGTCTAAGATATGGCCATGGGCATAAGTGGCAGAATAGAGGAAAGGACAAGACTGTTGAAAAAAGACAAGGTATTTGGAAAATACCATCACTGAATATCAAATCACTGAGGATTATAACAGGAGTAATGGTAGAGAAGTTTGCCATGAGGTAGGAGCGAAAACCTTCCAGAAATGAGGGAAGAAAGCAGATGCTAGGAGACTAGTGTAAAAAGAAGTGGTAATGGGTGGCATATTCTGATAGCTTGTGATGTAAGCCTGGGGAATTTAATCTTCTATTCCTTTTTCCACAGCCTACTATGATCTGGCTTCTTCTTCCATTGCTCTATTGAGAATATCTTGAAGGGATGATATCAAATCCTTGAAAGAATGGTATTAAAGTATTAAAAAGGAAAGTATTAAAGTAGTAAAAAAGACACAGATGTAAAGAACAGACTTTTGGACACAGTGGGAGAAGGAGAGAGTGTGATGATTTGAGAGAGTAGCATTGAATCTTATATATTACCATGTGTAAAATAGATAGCCAATGGGAATTTGATGTGTGATAAAGGAAACCCAAAGCCAGTGCTCTGTGACGACCTGAACTGTTGGGATGGGGAGGAGGAAGAGGTGGGAGGGGAGACAGAAGGGAGGTGACACAGGTATGCCTATGGCCAGTTCATGTTGATGTATGGCAGAGACCATCACAGTATTGCAATTACCCTCCAAATAAAAGGGGGTTGTAATGTGATGTGATCAATGTTGATTTTATCACAATAGAGTCTTAGGAGAGAGTCTAATGGACAAGAATGGAAGATTAAAAACATATCTGGCCTTTGGGACACTGCCCTTCACCTCGTGAGGGTAGGAACTGAGACTTTAATAAAAGGACTAATGAAGTAAGACAGTATTTTGGACTGTTTGTGTGAACTAAGGCTGTACATGCTGAGTGAGTGCAGGTTTGCTGGACGGTGTGTATGTGGGTCTCCAACAGTGAAGAGATAATGAGTGAAGATTAATTTCCAACCTTGAGTGTCTTTATTCCACCATGAACCATATCTATGTACAGAGGAGAGAAGAACTAACATATTTACTGAAATATCTGAAGCCTTTTCAATCCTTATACCCTTCCTCCCTCTTTACAGCATTTGATATTTAAAATTATTCCACTCTCCATATGACTTGCTCTAACTCTAGCTTCAGAAACAAATGACTTTTGCTTCTACTAATTTTTAAATCTAGGGTTTTTGTCTTGGTCACCACAGACCTCCAAAAATTCATGACTAGAACTATATTTCCATATAACCAGTTTTATTTGTAATTCTGTGTACTTTATTTTATGCATTTATAAAAACAATTCTGAGAAGGGGTCCTGCTTGATCAAATAGGCAAAGGGATCCATAATACACAGATAATACACATAATAAATATTAAAAGACTTCTAGTTGATAAGTCAGACAAAAAAAGGCAAATACTGTATGTGATCATTTGTGTGTGAAATTTAGAAAATAAAGCAAAAGAATGAATACAGCAAAACAGAAATAGACTCACAGATATAAGGGACAAACCAGTGGGGAGAGAACGGGAGGAGAGGAGAGGGATAGGGGGTTAGGAAGCACAAACCACTATGTTTTAATACATAAGGTATAAAGATATATTAAACAGCACAGGAAATATATTGAGTATAGTAATTCTTCAGCATATGAACAAGTTCTGTTTTGAGAGTACTTTCATAAGACCAATTTGTTCGTAAGTCTCATAAAGTTAGCCTCGGTAACCAACTAACAACCTTCTGTCTAGTATTGCACTGTAATAGGTTTATAATACTTTTCACACAAATACAAAAAAAAAAAAAAGACAAACACACAAAATAAACATTTAAAATCTTACAGTATAGTATCTTGAAAAGTACAGTAGTACCAACTACATCACTGCTGCTTTTACACTTGCTTCTGGACATTCTGGGCTTGAAATAAGGATACTGCACTATTGGACTCTATACCATACTGTACAGTAAAGTACGCAAAAAATGCCACCACTTCTAGAGGATGGTGTGAACATGACAAGTACACCAGACAGGTGGACTAACTTATATAATTGGACATGTAAATACACATTTGCATCTTTGAAAGTTCACAACTTGAAGATTCATATGTAGGGGAATTACCATTTAGCCAATATTTTATAATAACTTTAAATGGAATATAATCTATAAAAATTTGAATTACTATGTTATACACCTGAAACTAAAATAGTATTGTATATCAACTATACTTCAACAAAAAAATTTTTAAGACCTCTGGATGAATGTGGTTCATATGTTTCTATCCTGATCTGTTGTTTATTGTACATTTTGTTCCTTAACAGATCCAACAATTCCTGAGATTTTTGATTGTCTTCCATCCATTTCCTTTACAAAAGTCCTCTTCATGGGCCTTTCTAGAAGTCTAGTTTCATAATCAACAAACTAACTATACTCTCAACCTTTTCCTAGAATATTCTCACACCTTCTGGCCCTCACTAAATTCCATTTATTCCATGGCTAAAAGTTCCATAAGTTTCTCAGTTAAAAATCCAAGAAACCTTCAGTACTCTCCCCTGATCAGGCTACCCCCACCCCCTCCATATTGGTTTCCTGATACTGCTATAACAAATTACCTTGAATTTTGAAAAAGTGCAGATTTTAAAAACAGTTCTGGAGGTTAGATGTTAAAAATGAGTATTACAGTGCTAAACCAAGGTGTTGATGGGACTGACTCCTTTTGAAAGCTCCAGGGGAAAAGCTGTTCCTTGCCTCTTCCAGATTTTAGAGGTAGCTGGGATTCCTTGGCTTGTGATGGCATCACTCTAATCTCTGCTTCAGACATTGCCTTTTCCCTCTCTGTTCTGCTGCCTTATTCTTATAAGAATCCCTTTGATTAAACTGCCCACCAAGATAATAGAAGATAACCTCCCCACCTCCAACTCCTTAAGTTAATTACACCTGCAAAACCCTTTTTGCCACATAAGGTTACATAGCACAGGTTGTGGGGAATAGGACAGGGGCATCTTAGGAACCATTCTTCTGCCTACCACACATCCCCACTTCTCTCATCTTTTAATTCTTACTTGTCCCTCCCCCGTACTTCTTATTTCAATAAACACCTTTATCATTCATTTTGAATCCTAAGGCTAACTATTGATTCTCTTCTTTTTCTTACCAGTAACTTTAAGAAATTTGCCAAAATCCAATGCTTGAGCAAATTTTGCTCATTCTATCTCCAATATCTTTCTTTTTATTTTATTTTTTAACTTTACAATATTGTATTGGTTTTGCCATATATCAACATGAATCGCCACAGCTATAACACGTGTTCCCCATCTGAACCCTCCTCCCTCCTCCCTCCCCGTACCATCCCTCTGGGTCCTCCCAGTGCACCAGCCCCAAGCATCCAGTATCCTTCATCGAACCTGGACTGGCGACTCATTTCAGACACTGATGTATAGAACAGCCCAATATCTTTCTTAATTATCTACTTTAATCCCAGTCGTGCTGCAGCTACTGCTACTGCTAAGTCACTTCAGTCGTGTCTGACTCTGTGCGACCCCACAGACGGCAGCCCACCAGGCTCCCCCCGTCCCTGGGATTCTCCAGGCAAGAACACTGGAGTGGGTTGCCATTTCCTTCTCCAATGCAGGAAAGTGAAAAGTGAAAGTGAAGTCGCTCAGTAGTGTCCGACTCTTAGCGAATCCTAGTCATGGTTACCACCAAATCTCATCCTGATGATGGTAAAAGCCTCCTTCTTGGTATCTCCATCCACTATTCCTTTATTCCTATCTAGTCTCTAAACTACAGACAAAATCATACTTGTTTTTAATTTTTAATTTTTTGAACTTCTTATTTTGTATTGAGGTGAAGTGATAGTTACTCAGTTGTGTCTGATTTTTTGCGACCCCATAGACTCGTCCTGGCCGGAATACTGGAGTGAATAGCCTTTCCCTTCTCCAGGGTATCTTTCCAACCCGAACCCAGGTCTCCCGCATTGCAAGAGGATTCTTTACCAGCTGAGCCACAAGAGAAGCAGAAGAACACTGGCGTGAGTAGCCTAACCCTTATCCAGGGGATCTTCCCGACCCAGGAATCAAACCAGGGTCTCCTGCATTGCAGGCAGCTTCTTTACCAACTGAGCTATCAGGGACATAGCCAGTTAGCAAAGTTGTGGTACTTCCAGGTGAACAGCAAAGGGACTGAGCCATGCAAAGGGACTGGATACATACACATGTATCCATTCTCCCCTAAAGCCCTCTCCCATCCAGGCTGTCCCATAACATTGAGCAGCAGTTCCATGTTCTATACGGTAGATTCTTGATGATTATCCATTTTAAATATAACAGTGTGTACATGTCCCTCCCGAACGTCCTAAGGATCCCTTCTCCTGCTCTAACCAGAAGTTTCTTCTCTAAGTCTGTGAGTCTCTTTCTGTTTTCTAAGTTCATTTGTATCATTTTTTTTAGATACCATACATAAGGGGTGTCATATCAGAATCATACTTATAAAAATGCAAATTTGATTAAGTCACTCTCTTTCAAAAGAACTTTCAATGGCTTGGTGTATCTCAATTCAACATAAAGAAATTGGTTTTTCATTTTCTGTACACTGTACACGTTGCCTGCAACAGTCTCTTAGGCAGAGTGCAGGCATTTCTTTAGCTGACCTACTACCCACGTGGATTCTTGAGAAGGGCAAAAATCGTGCAGGGATGTATGAAAGCGAAGCTGTGAGAATCCACCGCTTTTGTCCCTAGCTGCCCATCCTCATACATAGAACACATCAAGGAGCTGAAAGCTCTGCCTAATTTTCCTTCTGTACCAAGATCTCCAAGGTGTTCCTTGGGAGCGAGGCTTGTTAGAAACAAGGGAAACCGGGAGTAAACAAGACCTCGCTCACCAAAGGGAAGTTGTGGTCAACAGTTTCCTGTGAGGAACCTTCGCTGCACTTCCCAAACCTTGGGAGCTACATCCGGTGTTTGGTCCTTTTCTCCGCTGCACTTTTCCCGACTTCGATTTTCTCCGAGACCGTCTCTGGTTACTAGAGGCGCTTGGGACGGATGGGAACCTCTGTTCCGTGGAAACGGGACCCTCTCCGGCTGCCGAAGCCCCGCTCTCAGGCTCGGGAGGAGCCCTGCGGGCGGTTCTGGCGCTACTCGCGCGCCGGGCTGCCGGTGGTGAGGTGCGCGCGGGCGCGTTGTCCTCGCTGGCACCCGCGTCGAAAGTGTATCTTTCCAAGGGCTAAGAGTGCGAGAAGGCAGGTCGGCTCTGAGACTCCCCGCTGTGTTCCGGCCTCCTGGTGGCACTGCTCCACCGCTCTTTGTGGGGCTTATGCTGTGCCCAGTGCAGATGATGACTGGGTGCCGCACGGAATTCCTTGCGTTTACCTTATTTGTACAGAGACTGTCTATAGCAGAAGGTCATAGGGAAAGAAAAGGGTGTTGGGGGATTCGACTGAGGTGAGTTCTAACCCTTGAAACATGTTAACTGTGAGGAAAGTTACTCCTTGTGTTTCTTGTCACCCATCTCTGCACCTCATGGAGTTGCTATCTGACTGGCAGAGAGCCTGTCAAAGTTTTAACACGGTGCCTGCCATTTAATATCTATCCTCATTACTTCAGCCCTTCCTACACGAGGGTGTTTGAACAAGCAGTCCCGGGGTGCCAATTATCACCTGCAAAGTGCCTCGCATCTGGTTATATTCACTCCCCATTCAGCACCCTAAACAACCACCGTCATCATTAACATGCACTTACTGAGCACCTGTGCTAAGACAAATGCCAGGTGCTTGGGGTTAGAAGAGCTAGCTGAACTGCAGAACCCTCGCTCAGTGTAATGACTGCAGGTAGGAGTGGAGAGTAATATTTACATATTGTCCCAGTTTAGTCAAGTCATTTACAACAAAACAAAGCCTATTATAACTGTTATGAAAATTTTGAGGTGGTGTCCTCTCTTCTTTCCTTTCACTTCAAATAGGCAAACAGAGATTAGAACCCTTCTTATTTTTGGCTTCCCTAGAAGTCTTCTTAGTTGGGTCAACTCATTGAAGTGGACATCTTGGTTGAAGTGACAGTCTTTTTCTTTTTTGTCGAGACTCTTCTTGACAACTCAGTTTGCTCTTTGTCATCGCTAGGCATTTTGCATTCAGTATTTGATCATGCCTTTCCTTCTACGAGAGTAAATTAAGTTTCCACAGAAATTGTTATTAATATTTTATCTCTTTAGACGCCATAGGCTTCCCTGGTGACTCAGTAAAGAATCTGCCTGCAATGTGGGATACCCCAGTTCAATCCCTGGGCGGGGAAGACCCCCTAGAGAAGGGAATGACAACCCAGTCCAGTATTCTTGCCTGGAAAATTCCATGGATAGAGGAGCCTGGTGGGCTACAGTCCATGGGGTTCTAAGAGTCGGACTCGACTGAGCAACTAACACTTACTTACTTAGATGTCATAAAGGAACTGTCAAGTGAAGAAATGGGGTAAAACCTAAAGCTTTATTTTCAGAAGAGTAGCATGCCAAGAAATTTAAGCAATCTGTATTTAGAATTTTTGTGGACTTTGTGGGTACCTGGTTCCCTTCTTTTTGAAATGTTGTTACAGCTTGTCTGTGTTTATTAAGTTTACCATTATAGTACACTCCCAGACACTATTAATTGCAAAAAATTTTTTACTAGGATTATTATAATAACTTCAAAGTGTGAAACAGCCTAAACTATCTAGCAATTTACTTGCTAAAGTAATTTAGAAAATGCTGATGGAATGCTGACAGTGTACACAGCACTTTGGAGTTTGTAAGAAATGGAAGAGAGAGCTGTGCCTTCAAGATGTGTGCATAAAGTAGGGTGGTGGGATTTTAGGACATCTGAACTAAAAGGCCAGGGTTCTGGTTTGTCCAGCCTCTGCTATCTACTAGCTGGAAGCCTTGGACCAGCAAGTCAGTAACATCCCTGATCTCGAGAGTCCACATATATACAATAAACATAATTAATATTCTGCTATCTGAGAGGGTTAGTGTGAAAGTCAGATGACTTACTGTATGTGACAGTGTTTCGTAACCTGAAAATCCCCACGGGGATCTACAAAACCATGACTAAAAAGTCATACAAGAGTCTGAGGGCCTCAGAATGATTGAAAAGGGAGAGATCTCAGCTTCAGTGATCTTAGGCTGAGTGGAAGAAGCATGGCTTGAACAGCACTTGAAGAGTGAATCCAAAAAAAAAAAAAAAGTAAAGGATGTTTCATGAATATATTTATTTTACATAAAAATTAGCATAGCACAAGCCTTGCTAGGACTGTGTTGAAGATAGGGCCGACTCTGGCACCCTCACTTGGCCCTCAGGTCAGATCTCACTGTTACCTTGTTGTGTAAAGATGCGGGGTAGAAAGGAGTTGGCTTTCTATAATTCCTGACTTGTTTCAGTTTATATATGCTCAGATGAGAAGATTTATGCTTGTGTTACCTGGTTTTATCTAATATAACTTTCACAATTGGACAAGTAACTTCAAAATTTTCCTATATAGAGATAATGGATAAAATAATTCTAATAGGGCCAACTCAAACAAGCAATTGAATGACATGGCTGACTGTCCTCTCCACACAGACATTAAGAGGAAGAAATCCTGTTGGTTTAATCACGATTGACCAAAAGTTGACAAAAATGAAAAAAATCTAGAAAGAATTAAGGAGGCAAGTTGAAATATAGCTTTACATTCAATATATATTATATAGCATATATAATTATTATATATAGCTTATATAATAATTGTAAATAACTTGCATAATAATTGTATATAATTACTGATATTAATATAATTAAGTTATATTAGTATAATTAAACATAGATATAATAGCTTTATTATGTCATATATTATAATCTAACATCTACTATTGACTTCTTATAGTTTGTATATATAGTTTATATATAACATGTCAATCTATATAATGTATGCTATGCATACTAAATATTATATATTATTTAATACCAAACTATACCAAGGTAGATATTATATTATACCATATAGAAAATACAATATATATTATACATTATACCAAAGTATGTGCTGCATAATATTAAATGTTATATAGTACACCAAATGCATAGCATATAATATACATCATAAAATATATGAATATATTTAAATATAAAATAAATACACATGTTTAAGTGCATGCTCTTTTTTTTTTTTAAATAATAGAATTACTTAAGGAAAACATTTTCAAGTCCCTTTATAAAGAGCAGAATATGAGGAATGAGGAAGAGAGTATACTCTAGATTGACAGCTCATGTTTGAACAGACATAAAGAAATATTGGGTAGTTTGTGCTTATAGTACAGAATAAATCAACCTGGCTCAAGTAAGTTTGGACAGTGACACCCAAGACAAAAATAACAATGAAATGACACTATACACCCACTGCTGCTGCTGCTGCTAACTCACTTCAGTTGTGTCTGACTCTGTGCGACCCCATAGACAGCAGCCCACCAGGCTCCCCCGTCCCTGGGATTCTCCAGGCAAGAACACTGGAGTGGGTTGCCATTTCCCTCTCCAATGCATGAAAGTGAAAAGTGAAAGTGAAGTCGCTCAGTCGAGGCCGACTCTTAGCCACCCCAGGGACTGCAGCTTACCAGGCTCCTCTGTCCATGGGATCTTCCAGGCAAGAGTACTGGAGTGGGTTGCCATTGCTTCCTCCATACACCCACTAGAATGACTTAAATTTCAAAAACTGACTATACCAAGTATTAGCTATAAGGTAAATTATAGTTATCAAGCATTCTTCATTGTTAAAAGGATACAACCGCTTTGGAAACAAAATTTTGACAGTTTCTTAAAATGTTAAATACACATATATCCAAGTATTTTACACCTAGGTATCTACTCAAGAGAAATGAAAGCATATGTTCACATAAAGACTTGTTCAAGAATTTTTATAGTGGCTTTATCTGTAATAGTGAATAACTAGAAACAATACAAATGTCCTTCAACAGCTAAAAGGGTAAACTAAATTAAGGTGTATTTTTACAACTGAATGTTACTCAGTGAACAAACAAAACCACTTAAATTTTTATGTGTAACAATCCAGACGATTTGCAAGATATTTATGCTTTGTTAAAGCTAGATAAAAATAAAAAGTACAAACTGAATAATTCAGTTTATCCAAAATTCTAGGAGTCAGATCAACTTGTGTAACAGAAAGCAAGTTGGAGTTTGCCTAGAGAAGGAGATAAAGAGATGAACGGATTACAAATAAACATTAGGAAACTGTAGATAGATACTGTGATGGAAAAGTTTGTTGTCTTGACTGTGGTGACCATTTCATAGTGTATACATATGTCGAGTCAACAAATTGTATAGTTACTGTATGTAATATAGCTTAATGCATGTTTGCATGCATGCTAAGTTGCATCAGTCATGTCTGACTCTTTTTGACCCCATGGGCTGTAGCCCACCAGGCTTCTCTGTCCATGGGATTCTCCAGGTCAGAATACTGAAGTGGGTTGCCATGCCCTACTCCAGGGTATCTTCCCAACCCAGGGATTGAACTAGCATCTCTTTTGGCTCCTGTATTGGCAGACAGGTTCTTTACCACTAGCACCACCTGGGAAGCCCAATATATATTAATAAAGCTATAAAATTTTTTTTAAACTATGGTAGATCTTGAGCTTATACAGTTTATATTAATATGTTTGTTGTAGAAACAAGCCCTAATTTGAGGGATTGGCAATGAAGAAGGGAAAAGAAACTAAATCAACCTTTCTCAGATTCATACATTCCTTTTTATTTGGGATATTATCCAAGTTTTCAGGCTTCCCTGATAGCTCAGTTGGTAAAGAATCCGCCTGAAATGCAGGAGACCCCAGTTAGATTCTTGGGTCATGAAGATCCAATGAAGGGATAGGCTACCCACTCCAGTGTTCTTGGGCTTCCCTGGTGTCTCAGCGATAAAGAATCTGCCTACAATGTGGGAGACCTGGGTTTGATCCCTGGGTTGGAAAGATCCCCTGGAAAAGGAAAAGGCTACCCACTCCAGTATTCTGGCCTGGAGAACTCCATGGGCCATGGAGTTGCAGAGAGTTGGACATGACTGAGTGACTTTCACTTTCACTTCATCCAAATTTTCATTTTTAGTTATTACATATACTATGCCAGAACTCAGGTGAATTTTAGGTAATTAAAGGAAGGGTCATAGCAAACACCCTCTTCCAACAACATAAGAGAAGACTGTACACGTGGACATCACCAGATGGTCAACAACAAAATCAGAGTGATTATGTCCTTTGCAGCCAAAGATGGAGAAGTTCTATACAGTCAGCAAAAAAAAAAAAAAAAAAAAAAAAAGACCAGGAGCTGACTTTGGCTCAGATCATAAACTCCTTATTGCCAAATTCAGACTTAAATTGAAGAACATGGGGAAAACTACTAGACCATTAAGGTATGACCTAAATCAAATCCCTTATGACTATACAGTGGGATTGAGAAATGGATTTAAGGGACTAGATCTGATAGACAGAGTGCCTGATGAACTATAGATGGAGGCTCATGATGTTGTACAGGAGACAGGGAGCAAGACCATCCCCAAGAAAAAGATATGCAAAACAGCAAAATGGCTGTCTGAGGAGGCCTTACAAATAGCTGTGAAAAGGAGAGAGGTGAAAGGCAAAGGAGAAAAGGAAAGATATACTCATTTGAATGCAGAGTGCCAAAGAATAGCAAGGAGAGATAAGAAAGCCTTCCTCAGCAATCAATGCAAAGAAATAGTGGAAAACAACAGAATGGGAAAGACTAGAGGTCTCTTGAAGAAAATTAGAGATACCAAGGGAACATTTCATGCAAAGATGGGCTCAATAAAGGACAGATGGTTTGGACCTAACAGAAGCAGAAGATATTAACAAGAGGTGGCAAGAATACACAGAACTGTACAAAAAAGATATTCATGACCCAGATAATCATGAAGCTGTGATCACTCACACTTACCTAGAGCCAGACATCCTGGAATGTGAAGTCAGGTGGGTCTTAGGAAGCATCACTATGAACAAAGCTAGTGGAGGTGATGGAATTCCAATTGAGCTATTTCAAATCCTACAAGATGATGCTGTGAAAGTGCTGCACTCAACATGCCAGCAAATTTGGAAAACTCAGCAGTGGCCACAGGACTGGAAAAGGGCAGTTTTCATTCCAATCCCAAAGAAAGGAAATGCCAAAGAATGATCAAACTACCACACAATTGCACTCATCTCACACACTAGTAAAGTAATGCTCAAAATTCTCCAAGCCAGGTTTCAGCAATACGTGAACTGTGAACTTCCAGATGTTCAAGCTGGTTTTAGAAAATTCAGGGGAGCCAGAGATCAAATTGCCAACATCCTCTGGATCATGGAAAAAGCATGAGAGTTCCAGAAAAATATTTCTTTCTACTTTATTGACTATGCCAAAGCCTTTGACTGTGTGGACTACAATAAACGGTGGAAAATTCTGAAAGAGATGGGAATACCAGACCACCTGACCTGCCTCTTAAGAAACCTGTATGCAGGTCAGGAAGCAACAGTTAGAACTGGACATGGAACAAGAGACTGATTCCAAATAGGAAAAGGAGTACATCAAGGCTGTATATTGTCACCCTGCTTATTTAACTTCTATGCAGAGTACATCATGAGAAACACTGGGCTGGAAGAAACACAAGCTGGAATCAAGATTGCCGGGAGAAATAAAAATAACCTCAGATATGCAACTGACACCACCCTAGTGGCAGAAAGTGAATAAGAACTAAAGAGCCTCTTGATGAAAGTTAAAGAGGAGAGTGAAAAATTGGCTTAAAGCTCAACATTCAGAAAACTAAGATCATGGCATCTGGTCCCATCACTTCATGGCAAATAGATGGGGAAACAGTGGAAACAGTGGCTGATTTTATTTTTCTTGTCTCCAAAATCACTGCAGACAATAATTGCAACCATGGAATTAAAAGATGCTTGCTCCTTGGAGGGAAAGTTATGACCAACCTCATTTCAGTTCAGGTCAGTCGCTCAGCCATGTCCGACTCTTTGCGACCCCATGAATTGCAGTGTGACAGGCTTTCCTGTTCATCACCAACTCCCGGAGTTCACTCAAACTCATGTGCATCGAGTCGGTGATGCCCTCCAGCCATGTCATCCTCTGTCATCCCCTTCTCCTCCTGCTCCCAATCCCTCCCAGCATCAGGGTCTTTTCCAGTGAATCAACTCTTCACATGAGGTGCCAAAGAACTGGAGTTTCAGCTTCAGCATCAGTCCTTCCAAAGAAATCCCAGGGCTGATCTCCTTTAGGATGGGCTGGTTGGATCTTCTTTCAGTCCAAGGGACTCAAGAGTCTGCTCCAACACCACAGTTCAAAAGCATCAATTCTTCGGTGCTCAGCTGTCTTCACAGTCCAACTCTCACATCCATACATGACTACTGGAAAAACCATAGCCTTGACTAGAAAAGCCTTTGTTGGCAAAGTAATGTCTCTGCTTTTTAATTAGCTATCTAGGTTGGTCATAACTTTCCTTCCAAGGAGTAAGCATCTTTTAATTTCATGGCTGTAATCACCATCTGTAGTGATTTTGAAGCCCCCCAAAAAATAAAGTCTGCCACTGTTTCCACTGTTTCCCCGTCTATTTCCCATGAAGTGATGGGACCAGATGCCATGATCTTAGTTTTCTGAATGTTGAGTTTTAAGCCAACTTTTTCACCCTCCTCTTTCTGTCTCCTCTTTCACTTTCATCAAGAGGGTTTTTAGTTCCTCTTCACTTTCTGTCATAAGGGTGGTGTCATCTGCATATCTGAGGTTATTTTTATTTCTTCAGGCAATCTTGATTCCAGCTTGTGCTTTTTCCAGCCCAGCATTTCTCATGATGTACTGTGCATATAAGTTAAATAAGCAGGGTGACAATATACAGCCTTGATGTACTCCTTTTCCTATTGGGAACCAGTCTCTTGTTCCACATCCAGTTCTAACTGTTGCTTCCTGACCTGCATACAGGTTTCTCAAGAGGCAGGTCAGGTGGTCTGGTATTCCCATCTCTTTCAGAATTTTCCACAGTTTTTCATGATTGACACAGTCAAAGGCTTTGGCATAGTCAATAAAGCAGAAATACATGTTTTTCTGGAACTCTCTTGCTTTTTTGAGGATCCAGCGGATGTTTTCAATTTGATCTCTGGTTCCTCTGCCTTTTCTAAAACCAGCTTTAATATCTGGAAGTTCAACCTAGACAGCATATTAAAAAGCAGAGACATTACTTTGCCAACAAAGGTCCATCTAGTCAAGGCCATGGTTTTTCTAGTAGTCATGTATGGATGTGAGTATTGGAATATAAAGAAAGCTGAGCACCGAAGAATTGATGCTTTTGAAATGTAGTGTTGGAGAAGACTCTTGAGAGTCCCTTGGACTGCAAGGAGATCCAACCAGTCCATCCTAAATGAGATCAGTCCTGGGTGTTCATTGGAAGGACTGATGCTGAGGCTGAAACTCCAATACTTTGGCCACCTGATGTGAAGAGCTGACTCATTTGAAAAGACCCTGATACTGGGAAAGATTGAGAGCAGGAGTAGAAGGGGACAACAGAGGATAAGGTGGTTGGATAACATCACCGACACAATGGGCATTGGTTTGAGTTGACCCCGGGAGTTGGTGATGGACAGTGAGGCCTGGCGTGCTGCGGTTCATTGGGTTGCAATGAGTCAGACACGAATGAGTGACTGAACTGAACTGAACTGAACTGAAGGGAAAGGCATGCCATTCCAAGAATAGTTCATTACATTTGCTTTGTTGTTTTAGGTCTCTTTCTTCTTGTGAGCTTTGCTGTGACATTCAGCCTCTCCTAGTAAAACTTTGGCACCAGAAGCTCCACTTGGAATCTCTTTCCTTGAAAAGAACCAATGGATGAGATCACTATCAAAATTATATTCCTCATACATACAACTAGAGAAAAGGTGAAGGCATCATATTTGAAGTCACAGGAGTTGTTTTTTAGTTTTTGGTAGTTTTGGTAATTTTTTCCTATTTGTCCCAGTGGTTCTCAAAGTGCTGTTATCTATCAAAATCACCTTGAAACTTTTTAAAAAGATGTTTTCTTGGGCCATTACTCACACCCACTCAATTACAGCTTTTAGGGATATAGCCTGATTTCTTGATTTTTAAAAAAGTTTTTTAGGTAATTCATCATTCACCTATTCTTGGCAGCAAATATGCACTGACTGCTTATAACTGAGTGCTAGACCAAAAATCATGGAGTTTCTTGCCTTCATAATATGCTGTCTAATATCTATTGAGACACTTAGATATGTTTAAAAGCATATGAACATTAAAAAAAAAACCCCTAAATTATATAAAAGGAAAAGGAAAGGGTCTTATTAGAAATTATTATGTGATGGGGCAGAGGGAAATAGTTCAGATTTGAAATCCCTGGTAGGGTCAGGGAAGGCTTCAATAAGGAAGCAGCATTTTAATTTATTTTGAAATGTGTTATTTTGTGTTGGGGTATAGCTGATTAACAATGCTGTGATAGTTTCAGGTGAATAGCAAAGGGACTCAACCATTTATAAGGAAGCAGCATTTTAGTAGACATCTGGAAGAGTGAAAGTTACAGTGAAGATAAAAGTAATCACATGGAGGGAATATCGCAGACAGAAGAAAGAACATATATCTTAAAGAAGAGGTAAAAAGGTTTTTGTGGGAAGGACTATAGCTCAGCTAGAGGACTAAGATGATACAAGATGAAGAAAGAAACA